>NW_026622852.1:26414716-26720451 GCF_023065955.2 Ursus arctos | reverse complement strand
CCAGTTATACTGACAGTCATTTTGCCCCTAGCATAGCCAAAAACCTCAGGAAATTTCCATTCATGTGTGTGTGAAAAAACTGGAAAGGGAATAGCATAAAGAAATACAATATAAAATTCCTTATATATGTAAAATCTGAAAAACATACAGAAAAATCTGATATATAGTTTGTCTCTAGTAAATACTCTTATACCAATAACTTTGAGAAATCAGACAAAATGGGCATATTCTTTGTGTCCAAAACTGAACTCCCAAAACTCATTTGGGATGATCAGGAGTTCTGTTTAACGAAAAAGTAAAAGGAAGAATACCCCTCAATTAAATTTATGTGGCTAGTAAAATCTTGAAACCAAAAACAAACAAAACAGTTTAAGAAAAGAAAGTACATATTAATCTCTGAACAAATTTCAAGTCCTGGACAAAATACTGGCAAACCAAATTTAGACATGTGTGTGAATAATAATAGTGAACATTTATTGAGCACTACTCTAAATGCTGTGCATGGCTTAACTCGTTTAATCCTAACAACCCTATACTGCAAAAACTACCATTCCATCCATTTTACAGAGGAAGAAACTAATTTGCCATATTCTGTCTACGGACAGAAAGCAGAGATCCTGGATTTTAAAAATACCAATGAGATTCTGATTTAATTGCTCTGGGGGCTGGACCCAATCAATACATTTTAAAGCACCCCAAATGATGCTACTATGCAGAGAAATTACATGGACGTAGCCAAGGCAGGAGATGTTTTAGGCAAGATTTAATTATGAAACAAGAAGCAGAGGTGAGAAAACATGATTTGTAAGATCCTTTCCAACAGTGAATTTCTAGGATTATGTGTCCCCACATTGTCTTTCTAGAATTCTAAATGGTATAAAATTTCATGCTATACCACCTAACAGATCCAATTCTAGTTCATCTTGGGAGAAATTTGTCTGTCAGTTTATTTCCCTGGCACGGAATTCCAAAAAAAAAGAGTGGGGTAAAATATACTAGTGGCTTACAGTACTAAAATTATTTTTAGAACAAGAAACATAGCTCTACTACTTTACAGAAAAGAGTAGCCAAAAGAGTGAAGTACTGAAGAGCCTGGCCGAATTCTTTTTTAAAAAAGCATAGCTGGAAAACTGTTGCTGAGCTGCCCAAAGACCAGCCTCCATCCCACACCACTTCTGTTTCAAGCAAAGCTGAAGCTATACTGAGATCCCAACACTACTCTGCTGTATGACCGAGCAGAGTGCGGCTCTGTGTGGTCAGGAACTGCGGCCACAGTGAGTGAGGGAGCAGAGCCAAAGCAACACGTGCTAGCCTGCAGAGCTTAGGGAAAGCCTCTAGAGACGGGAAAGGAGGACATACAGGCTGTTGGCTCCCTCAGCAGCCAGCCCCAGGAAGATGGCCGCCAGCCTCCTGCCCCATCTAGCTCCCCTTTCCCAAGGAGAAGCACATGCACGCACAGTTCCCCCAAAGCAGCACTAACAGCTACAGCAAACTGACTTCCATTTGACTGTAGAATCAGAGCTCCTTAGCCTTTAAAGAGTTGGAACTACTACCATTCCATCTCTTCCCAAACCCACTCTTTGTCATTTGGGCAGGGATTTTAAAGGTTTTTCCAGGGTGGGACATAGGAAATAAGTATTAAATCAAATAAATTTAAAAATTGAAGATTGAACTCAGTGCCCTTAAACGTGTTCTATAGGGCAAGAAATGAGCCAACTGGGATTACCACTTTCAACTTGGTATACCACGTCCCAAGAATGAGAGTTGATTTAGGTAGTCTCCCTACCTAAAGGGTGCTAGAGACCCAGTGGTCCAGCCACAGAAAACGTCAGACCATTTTCCCCCACGCTTCTCCCATCTTCTCTTTGCTCATACTGTCTATCAGCATGCTCTCTCCCACATCCCTTTCTGAAGCACTTCTACCCTTTTTTGAAAGCCCTCCTCAAACCTCACTTCCTGTAATATGTTCTCCCAAACCCCTCACCCATTCCTACATTAACTTCATTTATACCTCTGTTATACTATGGAATCCCTGGCCCTTCACCCTTTTTAGATAGCCTTCTATCTGTCTCCAACAAGAAATCAGGTCCTGGTGGACAATGATCAAGTTTCACAGATCCTTGTTCATGCCTTCCAGTATCTCATACAAAGATGACCTTCAGAAATATTTGTTCGACAGAACTGAATTCAAACTACATGGAGAGAAGCTGCCCTGCTGGTCTGACCCTGGTTTGTTATGGACACAAAGTGATGCTCTTTCTCCCTCTTTACATATCTTCCTGCGTTAACTTGCTTTGAATACGAAATCTTTAAAAAGAATTTCACTGTTTTCCTTGTTATATGGGATTCTGAGGATCTGTGAATATAATTCACATAACCTAAAATTCACCCTTTTAAAGTGTATGGTTCAGTAGTTTTTCGTATACTCATAAAGTTGTGCACTCATTACCACTATATAATTCCAGAATGCTCTCAGGACCCCAAAAATAAACTATATCCATTAGCAGTCACACCCCCACTGCCACTCCATCCCCAACCCCCACAACCACAAATCTACTTCCTGTCTCTGATAGATAGGATTTTAACAAAACTAACAGTACTCTTAACTGTAGTTTTATTATACCTTAAAGCCAAATGTTACCGTCAAAAAGAAACAGTTTCTCTTATTTTACCAGAATTCAATAGGAGAATGTGATTTAACCAAGTAAATTACTAAGGTATCATTTCAGAAAAATCATCTTACGTGTTTAGTTCCCCATTTGTTTTTGTCTCGTTAAGCTATTTACTGAAGCAGTATAATATACACACAGAGCAGTATACATATTATGAGCGCATACACATCTGGACAAGATTTCAAAACCTGAATACACAAGTATAGTATAACCAGCATCCAGATCAAGAAACAGAACAGAACCCCCCCACACTCCTCTTCCATTCATTCCTCCTCCAGAGCATAACCATTATCTTGACTTCTAACAGCACACATTACTTTTGCCAGTTTTTGTACTTTTATGGATAGAAACAAATAGTATGCAGTATAGAACTTTTACACTGAAATTCTATGCCTTATAATACTCACCATAATCTTCTTGTACAAAGCCATGACATTATCATCATCGAATGGTAGAAAGCCACACATAAGTACATATAGGAGTATGCCCATACTCCAAACATCTGCCTGAGAGGGAGGAAAAAAATAATTTAAAAAAATTTTTAGAACATATTACAGAATGGTAGTACACTTAACAGAATCACAGAATCTTCACGGAGCTGAAAAAGAGCGCAGAGACCATCCAATTCAGTCTGCTCATTCCACAGACAGGGAACCTAAAGCCCAGAAAGGAAGGCTTGTTCAAAGTCACCTAGTCAATGGCAGGCCACCCGGCTGGGTCTCCTGACTTGCAGTTCAATGCATTCTCTTCTGTTGGATTTTAACACTTAAGAGAAAATAATTCACAGTTGGCTAGGCTAGATTGGACATGATAAGGAAGGAGATAAAGCCAGGTCTCTGATTCTGAAAGACAATTCTGTAGTGCTATTGAGGGTTTACTACATGTGAGGATTATATAAACATGCATGAAGATGTCAAAACAAGTCTTAAAAGTTACTCCTGATAATCTGCAAATGTGACTAAACTGCACTGTAAAGTCCTCTCTATGCAAAGAAACCTTAATAAAGTTCAAAGATTGACTTCTCAAATATAGAGGTTAGAAATTAGCCTGCCAGCACAAACACCCCTACAAATCTCAAAATCCCAGAAAGGAGCTTAACCTTTATATAAGATATCCATGTGTCCCATGAGTCCTAAGCGCTAACTACTTATTCAAGCAGTATTTGGCCTTAGTCAATAATGACGCCACTGTTGGCTGAGGACAAGTCACAGCTCCCACCCTTGCTTGAGCCTTAGGAAAATTTCAAGAGGTAAAAAGGGCAGCATTTTTTTTAAAGGCAGGAGGGGTTGGGTAGAGGAGAGAAACAGAGTTAAAATAACTCAAGCAGCATCACATCTAGGTAGTGCCTCTGTACTAAGTAATCCAAATCTAATTCAGTCTTGTCTACCAAATCACATCAAATTATTCAGATGTCCCAAGTAAATAATCTTTTAGGCAAACACCTAATTTTTTCTTCCAAGTTGCAGGAGGTCAGAAATTAACCATTTATGCCTCAGAGATGTCAAATAATTAATCTATAAATTAAGCCTTGAGAGCATAGCACTCCTGACCAGGGTGTTAAATTCAAAGCAAAGAGGCTGCACAGGAAGGAGTGGGCTAGCATGGCTTCATCAAATGCCATAAGAAGAGGTCAACAAGGTGGGGGGGGGTAAACAGAAGGGGGAATGAATCATGAGAGACTATGGACTCTGGGAAACAAACTGAGGGCTTCAGAGGGGAGGGGCGTGGGGGACTGGGATAGTCCGGTGATGGATATTAAGGAGGGCACATATTGCATGGTGCACTGGGTGTTATACGCAAATAATGAATCATGGAACACTACATCAAAAACTAAAGATATACTGTATGGTGACTAACATAATAAAAAATTATTAAAAAAAAAGAAGAGGTCAACAGAGATTATGTCTGAGGTTAAATAAAAAGATAAGGAAAATAAAAAGTAACATCCCCATAAGTCTACTAGAGAGAAAAAAGTCTACCAAAGTCTACTTGAGAGAAAAAAGCAGAAAAAATACTCCTCAGTTAACTCATCCAAACACCTTCCTCTCACTGTTTTGAATTGGCTATGAGAATTAAATTAATCAGCTAAAATCATAAACCAAAGCAAATGCAAGTAAATCCATAAGCTACCAATTGCCAAATAAGAAAAAAAAAATCAGAGGGAGTAGGGGTTTGAAACCATTTCCTGTGAGAAATCACTGAAGGAATTAGAGATATTTACCATGGGACATTCCTTAAAGCATGATCTGGACCGATGAAAAACAGAATTACCTAAAGTACTTATTTTAGAATGAAGAATCTTTTTCTTTTTTTTTTTTTAAGCCCCACCTTAGAAAACAGAACCAAAATCTATTAAGCATACAGGACTAAGCTCTACCTCTTTTAACAAGTGCCTTAGACAATTCCTTGGGACACTGTTCTAGAAGGATGGAAAGTCATATTAAAAGGGACAAGAGGGGCGCCGGGGTGGCTCAGTTGGTTAATCGTCTGACTCTCGATTTCGTCTCAGGTCATGATCTCAGGGTTGAGAGAATGAGCCCTGCTTTGGTCTCTGTGCTGGGCGTGGAGCCTGCTTGAGATTTTCTCTTTCCTTCTTCCTCTGCTCCTCCCCCCACTCCATTTTCATTTTTTTTTTTTTAATGATTTTTTATTATATTATGTTAGTCACCATACAGTACATCCCCGGTTTCCGATGTAAGGCTCGATGATTCATTAGTTGTGTATAACACCCAGTGCACCATGCAATACGTGCCCTTCTTACTACCCATCACCGGTCTATCCCATTCCCCCACCCCCCTCCCCTCTGTAGTCCTCAGTTTGTTTCTCATCCCCCACTCCATTTTCAATCTCTCTCTCTCTCTCTCTCTCTCTCCAAAATAAAATAAAATAAAGTAAAATAAAATAAAGTAGACAAGAAAACTCCTGAAGATCCTATAGGAAAATCTCATATGCATTCAAACCAGCAGGGCCTCATCATCAGTCCCCTAGGAATCTTGTGAGCATTAGGCGTACGATTACCACACTGCTCCTGGGAGATTGGATGGAACAATGGAAAAAATACAGGTATGTGGTGTGTGGAGGGATGGGTGAAATAGGTGAAGGGGGTTAAAGAGTACACTTAAGATGAGCACTGAGTAATGTATAGAATTGTTGAATCACTATACTGTACACCTGAAATTAATGTAACACCATATGTTAACTATACTGGAATTTAAAACTTTTTAAAAGTGTAAAAAAAAAAAAAAGACTCTACTAAAAAAATTATTATGGGGGGCCTGGGTGGCTCAGTCGGTTAAGCATCTGCTTTATGCTCAGGTCATGATCCCAGGGGTCCTGGGATTGAGCCCTCCATCGGGCTTCCTGCTCAGCAGGGAGTCTGCTTCTCCCTCTCCCTCTGCCTCTGCCTCTGCCCCTGTCTCGTGCTCACTCTCTCTCTCTCAAATAAATAAATAAAATCTTTAAAAAAAATTATTATACACTAAAAAAGAGAGAGAGAGGAGAGAGAAAGAGTAGAGGTATGCAGTAAAGCCTCACTCAGTTCGAATCTTGACCTATAGTTACCAGCTGTGTGACCCTGAGAAGGCACTTAAATTTCTGAGCCTCAATTTCCTCAACTTCTTTACCTTAATGAAATGAGCAACAGTACTCATTCCAAAGGATTTTTGTGGACTTAAAAGATTTTACTTACTTATTTATTTATAAAGGCAGGTGCTTAACCAACTGAGCCACAGAGGCACCCCTAAAAAGGAAAAAAATTCTGACACATGCTACAACATGGATAAGCCTTGAAGACATTAGCAGCATGGGAATATGAATTATGAATTAAATAAGTTGTATCAATGTTAAATTCCCTGATTTTGAAAACTAAAGTGTGGGTATAAAAGAGAAGGTTCTCACTTTTAGGAAATATATATATAGTACTTAATCTTAAAGGGTATGAAGTCTAAAACTTACTCCCAGTTGGTTCAAAAAAAGAATATGCATATATACAAACACAGAGAATGATCAAGCAACTAGGGAAAAATGTAAACAAGTGTGAATATGACTAAACATATACAGAAGTTCCTCAGTCCATATTTGCAACTATTCTGTAAGTTTGAGATTATATCCAAATAAAAAGTCACCAAAACAAGTCAGTTCCCACCTTCTCTTCTTATAAATTAAGTAAATGAACATGTCAAAGTTTCTCTGACATAACACTAGCTCCAAAAGATGCTTCACATAGAAAGGGGGCTCTGTAGGCAAAGCAAGTCAAGATCAGCTGCTCTCTGTGATGCTCCCCAATGGACAACATTGTACAAGAACGTTTTAAAGATTTGGAGATGTCCAGGGGTGATGTCCAGGGGTGCGTGGGTGGCTCAGTCAGTTAAGCGTCTGCCTTCGGCTCAGATCATGATCTCAGGGTCCTGGGATCGGGCCCCGCATCACTTCTCCCTCTCCATCCATCCACCCTCCCACCCCCGCTTGTGCTCTCTGCTCTCTCTCTCTCTCTCTCTCAAATAAACAAATAAAAGCTTTAAAAAAAACAAAAACAAAAAAAAAAGATTTGGAGATGTCCTGAACTGAAAAAAACTGTTCAATCCAGCATATCCTGAGCTTTTAATAACTAAACCTTGTTTTCCTTATGATATTAACATCAGCAAATTAGTAATCCAGAGACTGGAAAGAACTGACTAGCTTGTAGTAGCAAATGGTAAGTAAAACAGGCAATTCCCAGGCCTTTTGAGCCTGGGCCTCCTACACAGGACTGCTGGCCTCAAATAGTTGGCTATGAACAAAGTACAAGTTTTCTCAGAGCTAGCCAGCATCTCTGAAAACTGAGCCTATAACCCTGGCCTTGTGCTCTACCTGCAGGACTAAGCAGTCTAAACTATGGTACTGTTTAACACAAAAGCATCCACAACAAGGACACCAGAAATGCATCCTTGCTTCACAAGTATACTATGTATTATTATATTTATTGCAAGTTATTCATTTCATGTGTTACTTTATATCTGACTCTCTGAATAAACTAAACTCTTTGATGAACAAGATCATTTCCTACCTTACTGTAATACCCCCAATGCACAATGCCTGACTCACTATCGGTCACCAATAAATGATTACTGATTATATACTGAATTAATCAATGAATGATTACCTCTGACCCCAGATAGGATTTGCCTTGTATTAATTCAGGTGCTGCATAAGCAAGACTCCCACAGCATGTCTGCAGATGGTAATCCTTGTTACCCTGCCAATAAGAAAAAATGAAAGACTCATTAGTTACAGCCCTTAAGAAATTAAAACCTTGATAAACATTCTTTCAGCTCAAGCAAGGAGAAGCTAGACGAAGAATTACCCCAAAGAATAAGAGACTCTGAAGCCAACCCAATACTCTGCCTATATGCATGCACACACGTGCTTCCCTCTTCTCTGAATTTCCAACACCACTAAAACCTGGCATGAACAAAATCCTTTTCCCCTTAGCTCAGTCAAGTCAGGTTCATACTTTCCTAGCTGTCCATTCAAATACTCACCAGCTTAGCAGACATCCAAGAACCCATGTCTTCCCACCCCCCAAGTATTCAAAGAAAAGGGACTATTTTTTTCCTGGACCCTATCTCAAATACCAAGTCTTTACAAATACAGAAGCTTCTCTTCCCTGAAAAGGGAAAAAGGAATCTGCTGCAACGAACAGTGCCTTAGGAGTCTGTTTTCTAGAACCAGTTATAATGCAGATCACAGCCTGAGCTCCCAGACCCGTGAAGATGAGGAATGTGCTCAACACCCTCTGCTCTCCCACAGACACCTCAAGACACAACGCAAATGATATGACTACTCAACGCTTGTAGTCTTACGACTTGTAAACGACTTGGGAAATCGCGAAATTTCATTTACAACTGCAACAACATGCCCAGAAGTGAGCTCCGCAGCAGAAAGCGGAGGCAATCCTCTCCCAGACAGCCCTGCTTTTTTTAGATGGTGTCTGTGTGGGTCGAATCTGTGGCAGCCATAAGTAAAAGCTAATGGAGTCTGCCACAAACCTTCGCCGCCGCCTCCTGTGGAGAACATGACTTAGCCCAGTTTATCTGCTTAAAGTATGTTTCTTTACATGGCTGCCGATCAAAAAAATGCCTTCTAGCATTTGGCTCCCAGACCCAAGGCTCCACTGACAATCTCTGAAGAGCCAAGGGAAGGAGAGGAAAATCAGAAAGAATCAAACATTGAGCTGAAGTGGCAAAATCTGCTTCCCTTTGCATCTCGCTAATTCTGATTGGGGCAGGAAATAATCATGGGACTACAAGGGCTGAGACAGGTCTGCAATTTCCACGTTCTTAATGAGTGTAGACAGCTCATTTTAGAGACTGTGAGTGCCATCATTAGAGAACTCAGGAGGAAGCCTCCAACAGGCAGCCACACAGGAGCTCTGCAGACAGCACAGCTGGGAAGTTCAAAGTCACCTCAAAGAGAAGGTACACTAGAGAACACCCGTACTTAACTGTGAAGTGCAAATTAAAGAAATAGAGAACAGTGTAAATTCAAAAGTGCAAATGGACTTCTTCCTTCTTCTTTTATAAAGAAAGGGGATTGTCTCTCAAAATGTAACTGTTAATTATATAACCATTTGGATAACAAAGAAAGATTTGCACTAAATTCCCAAAACTCCTATTTAAATGAACAAAAGCATCATCTAGTGGCAATATACTCAAACTGCAAACACATGATCAATTCAGAATTCATGTTGTGATGACCTCACGTCACCTTGGCACTGCAAATTCTCTCACAGTATACCCATGGGATTTTCAGCAGGACCAACCCTACACCTAGAGCAGTGATTCTCAATCTTGGTGTATTAGAATCATCTAGAGAACTTCTAAAAGGGATGAAATTTAACATTCTTAATGGATGCAACGAGGCTCAATAAAGGCTAAGGAGAAGTCATTGCAAGATAACATTCTAAGAAGTGTATTTACAAAGGAAATAAATGCATTTTGATTTCTGTACTTACCTTGGGTTTCGCACAGAGACCAAAGTCAATCAGCTTTACCTTATGATATTCATCAAACAACAAATTTTCCTGGGAAAACAAAGATATTTTTTTCATTAACTGTGTATTGACTTCCTTATATCACATCCTACCTCTAGCCATTTCTAAAAACGATTTCTAAATAAATAAGATTTTTTTTCACATATAAGACATTTATTTCCACAGTATTTCCCATCATAAGCTTTTAAAAATAGAAAGGAAATTTAGGTATTCAAGGATTGACAGGTTTTTAAGGGAGAAACACTTTATATACTATACAGTATATATATTTGGGATAAAAGCAAACATTTTAAAAAGTATAAAAATAAACAAAAAGATGCAAACACAATATATTTTGGCTGGAATTTCAAGAGATTTTTTTTCTTCTCTTTCCCCTTTACTTCAAGAGTTACAAATACTTTTGAAGCAGCATATATTTTGCACTTGTGGTTTTTTATTGTGCGGTTAAGGAACCTGAAAGTCTGCACGACTGGGGTCATCTATTTAGCCTTCCCATTCTTTTCTTTCTTCTTTGATGAATAAAGGTTTTCCTAGAGTTTGGCCAACAAGTTACAGACTTCTTGACCTTTGCACCACACGTTCACAACAAGACAGGCCCGCCATCTGAGATTCTCAACAGAACCTGGAGTATAACAGAACTGGAGTTGGCTGATGACAGCAGAGCTACCTAGCTGTTCAACAAGAAAGTTACAATATTTTGTATTTTTCCAAATTCAGTAAATGTAATGCAGGCCTCTGCTTCCATATGATAAGCATTTTCCGCTCTTCTAAAACCCTTTGTCCAGTTACATTTCTGCCTGCAGTCCCTGCCACTGGAGGCTCTGCGTGATGTAGTCCAGGCAGCAGCAAAACCAATAAATAAGATTTAAGATTGTTTATATTAAACAGCCTGGGAACAACAGAATGAAAATCATTAAAAAAGAATGAAATGACAAGAAGTACAGAAGGGGAAGAGGAAGAATGTTGATAAATACCCTGCTTCCCCTCAAGACACTTCAGCATAAACCATTTTCTTCTCCTTGGTGCTCTGAGGTTCAACTACAAGCAAACACAATATGTGCCAAACTAAAAGAATGAACTCAAAGCAAAGGGCTGGGTATAAACAGAGGGAGAAGGATAGCAACATTGACATATTTTGCCAACCAATTCTAGGTTCCTTTTTTTTTTTTTTAAGATTTATTTATTTATTGGACAGAGAGACAGCCAGCAAGAGAGGGAACACAAGCAGGGGGAGTGGGAGAGGAAGAAGCAGGCTTCCAGCGGAGGAGCCTGATGTGGGGCTGGATCCCAGAACGCCGGGATCACGCCCTGAGCCGAAGGCAGACGCTTAACGATTGCGCTACCCAGGCACCCCTAGGTCCCTGACCCTAATATCAAATAACATAAAATCTACGTTCACCATTATCCATATTAGAGCCTGCAGACTTAAGAGTATTCACATTTTTATTCTGTTCCTGAAAATTAGAGACTGTTCATTCCATTGAACTGTTCCCTTCTGAGGCATAAGGGAATTAAAATTAAAGGAAGATGAGGTTAGGAAAAGAGTATTGAGAGGAAAATATTCAATGACAATATTCTCGAAAATACTCAAAACTCTTCTTTGCGAGAGATAAAATCCTGAGGTTTATATTCCCCAGCTGATTACAAAGACATTCATAGTGTTGCCCACAACTGACAAATATATAGAATGCCAATAATCAAGTATGTTCAAAAAGCCTACCGGCAGTCAAAAGGAAAAAAGGAAAAAAAAAAGTGATCCATTATGAGTGGAAGAAAAAAAGAAGCCAAGATAGACTACAAACAGAAGAACATTTGGAAAACTAGTAATTACTGGTAAATGGTGTTGAACTCTCAGGAGAGCATGTGTGACAGCCACTTACTGGTTTGAGGTCCCTGTGAGCATAGCCCTGGCTGTGCACATAAGCAACCGCAGAAACTATCTGCCGGAAGACAACTCGGGTCTCCTCCTCGGACAGGCGATCTTGGGAAATTATGTAGTCAAACAGCTCTCCTCCGGGGCAATACTTCAGTAACAACAGAGACACAGAAATGTTGTTATTATCCAGAAAAATCACTCCAGGGGAATTAAAACAAAAAATTATACTTAACTCAGAGATACTATTAATTCAACTTCAAGGCAAGGAAAACAAGTGAGGCATATTCAAAAATATCCTCTCAGGATCAAACAAGTCAACAATTACCCCAGAAAAGAGATCAATAGCAGTTTTATGGTCTCAAGCAGCTTTATGACTAGTAAGTAGAAGGAAAACCAAAAAACACTGTGTGTGGTTTTTTTTTTTAAGATTTATTTATTTATTCGAAAAAGAGTAAGTGAGAATGCAAGAGTAGGGGGTGGAGTGTCAGAGGGAGAGGGAGAGAGAGAATCTCCAGCAAATTCCCCCGCTAAATGCAGAGCCCAATGCAGGGCTCCATCCAGAGACCCTGGGATCATGACCTGAGCCAAAACCAAGAATCAGACGCTCAACTGACCAAGCCACCCAGGCACCCTAACACTATGATTTTTAAGTCCATTCAGGGTTTTATATTTCTGTAGCAAAGTACTAAAACCCATTCTCATCTTTTTTATTTATTTTATTTTTTGAGAGAGAGAGAGCACAAGCAGAGGGAGGGGCAGAGAGAGAGAGAGAGAGAGAGAATCCTCAAACAGACTCCCTGCTAAATGCAGAGCCTGGGGGCGCCTGGGTGGCTCAGTCGTTAAGCGTCTGCCTTCGGCTCAGGGCGTGATCCCGGCGTTCTGGGATTGAACCCCACATCAGGCTCCTCCACTGGAAGCCTGCTTCTTCCTCTCCCACTCCCCCTGCTTGTGTTCCCTCTCTCGCTGGCTGTCTATCTCTGTCAAATAAATAAATAAAATCTAAAAAAAAATAAAAAATACAAAAAATAAATGCAGAGCCTGATGCAGGGCTCTTCCCAGGACCCCGAGATCATGACCTGAGCTGAAATCAAGAGCTGGCTGTTTCACTGACTGAGCCACCCAGGCGCCCCAACATTATGAATTTTAAAATATGCTCTTGAAATAGAGCTAATCTATGAAAATGATATGCAGTTACAAATTATTTGGCTGAGACTAAAGAAAATGAAACAAGAGATGAATGATGGAAGTTCTAAAGACTTTATGTTTCAGACCCAAAAGGGCAGTTAAAACTTGAAAGAGTCTGATTCATATAACTCGTGTATTGAAAGTTACCTATAGGCTGTGAGTTGAACTATGTCTCCCAAAAAGATATGTGCAAGTCCTAACATCAGGTACCAATATACATGACATTATTTAGGTCTTTGTAGATACGATCAAGTCCAAATGAAGTCATACTGGACCAGGGTGAACCCTAATCCAATGACTGTGTTATTACATGAAAAGGGAAATCTGGACAAAGACACACACAGAGAAGAAAATGCCATTTAGAGACAGGCAGAGATTGGAGTGGTACAAGCTAAGGAATGCCAGAGGTTGTCAGTAACCATCAGAAACTAGGTAAAAAGCACAGAACAGATTCTCCAGAAGAAACCAACCTTGCCCACACCTTGATGTCAGACTTCTAGCTTCCACAACAGTGAGACAATAAGTTTCTGTTGTTTTAAATCACCAACTTTGTGGTAGTTTGCTATGGCAGCCCTAGACTAATATGCCATGTAAAACGGAAATGGATCCTGCCCTCTAGGAACAAATTCTAAAATATTCTGTTCATTAATCCTAACCCCATTAGGAGTATATTGGAAAGCATGCATTTACAATGAATCTCCAACTTATTTTATACGTCTACTTAATCTAAATTGTTTTAGAACTCAAACAGGCAAGCCGCTTAACATTTCTTTTAATCTTTCAGGTGAAACATACTTTTCCCTTAACTATTGATAAAGTGAATAGAAATGGTCTGAATATTTGATTTCCCCCCAGAATTGGTATGTCGAAATCCTAACCCCCAAAAGCTGATGGTACTAGGAGGTGGAGCCTTTGGGAAGTGATTAGGACATGAGGGTGGAGCCCTCATGAATGGAATTAATGTTCTTATAAATGAGATTCCAGAGAGATCCCTTGGCCCCTCTACCATTAAGGACACAGCAAGAAGGCACCAGCTATGAATCAGAAGAGGGCCCTCACCTGACCATGCCAGTGCCTTGACCTTGGAATTGTGAGAAATAAACTACCCAGTCCGTGACATCTGTTATAGTAGCCCAAACGGACTAAGACGGTGACCAAATACCTTTAAGTCTCTAGACCACACTACTAACCTCAAGAACAATGAATATTTTGTTGGCTGTCTCTAGCACATGGTAGAGTTGACATATATGCTGATGTCTCAGGTTCTTCAAGGCCTCAATCTCCGTTTTGACCCGGGGCAAATCACTCTGTGACAAAACACATTACATGAGCAATAAACCTATTTGGGAAGTACACCAAGCATTAATGTCAACAGCTTTAATACTGAGTAGCAAAAGCAACCAACAGCCTCAAAACAAATTGTTCAAAAGCACAGAAAAATATACCAAAAATTATTTGTATGTACATAAAAAAAAAAAAAAGCCTTGAGGATTTTATGAAAGACAAGTTTGATGTGGGTCAATAGTACAATATCCAGAAAAATCAAAACAATCTCAGACTCCCTTAGAAGGTTAGCATTCCAAACAAGGAAAATAACAGAGACATGCCTGCACTACCATTTTCAGTCTTAGCAGTGTCCCTTCAAGAAGCATGCTGAGCTAAAAACTGGTGATGTAGGTGAAAGATACGCAGGTCTTCACTGTCTCAATCTTCTACCTTTTCTATGGGCTTAAAATTTTTCAAAACACAAAGTTAGTTGGAAAGGGGGAAGAGCCAAGCTGAAAAAATTTCCAAGTCCATATTAAAGACAGAAATCTAGATATCCATGAAATAACAAGTAAAACTTTATTGTAAAAAGAGGCTCAATCTAATGATCAGTGGCTTAACATCCAATTATGTAGGACCATATAGATGTCAGGTCTTGACCAGGATCAACTGTAACTTTAACTATTTCAAAATGACAATCTTTTTTTCTTCTCTTTTGGGAGGAATGGGAATCTGATAACTAAAACCCCGGAAGAAAAAAAATATAATTAAAGTCCTAGAAAGTAAAATAAGCAAAAGAACAACAAAAAATAAAAAAACAAGTTTAGAAATAATGACTTAACATCATTATATTGATGCTTTAGAATAAGTTTTGAGTATCAGTGTAGTAATACATTTTGGAAAAACATTTCATAGTTTGTTATTAAAGCATTTATAGCATTCACATGAATAAGGCATACTGAAGTTATAACTGAAGTTTAAATTGCTTAAGGGGATTAAATTAATCAGATTTGTAATCAATGCTTTAAATGCTCAAGAAAAATGGTTTTTAATGCTTTTTTATTAGTTTAATAAATACAATACTGAACAATAAAAAACAAAAACACTGAAGGAGAACCTGAATTGTCGGTTGATAGATTATTAAAAACAGGTTCTGATTAGGTCACTAATCATCAAAGAATTGAGTGATACTGCAATAATAAAACTCCTCACATTCCCTCTGACTTATCTAAGTATGTTGACCAGCACTTCTTTCCTTAAAAATAAAAAATAAGAAAAATAAATAAAAATAAATAAGGTAACAATTGATGTTGAATTCTGTCTCAATTCAATAAGGAAGACCAAAAGAAGTCCAATGTGTCTAATTTTAAAATGTATTTTCAGTAAATTGTTATTTTTTATGTTTGATAATTATCAACATTTATAAAATGTGCTGTTTTACACTACTACTAATTATAATGCTAACTTAATCCACAAGAAAAAACGTTTTTAACACTCAGAGATTTTTAGTTAGAGAAAAAAATGATTTTTTTAGTGTTTTCTAACTCATCTTCAAAAAAAAGAAAGGGCCACAGATCCATACTATGAGACTAGTGAATTCCAAACAGAAGGAGACCAGAACAAAGAAAAACAAAGAAACTGTATGAAGGAAGGTAAAAGAATTAAAAACAAAAGACCACTCAGGGTGACTTCAAACACTGGAAAGGGGTAAAACAGGCCCAAAAAGACCATCAAAAGAGACTTATCTTCCCTTAATATAAAAACAAAAAACTTTAGGTACATTAAAACCAAGACCACATATTGGTTGAATGGGCTGCTTTAAGAGGTAATGAGCAGCTCAATCCTGGAAGCATCCATGTAGAAGAGAAAGAGGCTGATTACAAAAAGGATTTCATGAGATAACTTCTCAGGTCACTTTGAATAAAACTCTAGGACTAAGATCTACCGATAGTAAAAAGAGATCAACATTTAGTAACAGTGTCATGGGGAGATATTAATACCCAGAAACACATGCAAGACTATGAAACAACTGTAAGAGAATGGATCCTACCAACTCCAGATGTGTACCACTGCCCAGCATTAAAATTAAATTGCCCTTCCCTGGTTTTAAAACCAGAGATTTATACATAACTGGCGATTTAAAAAACAAGCCAAAAAAAGAAAAGCTATAGAAAGATGATTCTAATAAAAGTAGTAACCAGAACATTCAAGCAAATTCAGGTTTTAATTTACAAAACTGATCTATACATATTTTAAAAATAATTTTAAACTTACCCCTAGTGCATTTTTATCCATGATTTTTATAGCTACCATTTCTCCGGTGAGGATATGGCAGGCAAGTTTGACCTTTGCAAAGCCACCTAAGTATAGGAAAACATATTATGAAGAGATAAGCAAGAGTAACCTAAAATCATCATCAGAGCAACCTGAGGACGCAGGCACAAAACCTTTCCACATGCTTTTATTTTCTTTTTTTTTTTTTTTTAAGATTTTATTTTTTAGTAATCGCAATATCCAATGAGGGGCTCAAACTCACAACCCTGAGATCAGGAGTTGCACACTCCAGCTAAGCCAGCCAGGTGCCCCTCCATTTGCTTTTAAAAAGCTCTATCAATCCATATTTTCCTGGAAGTTTGTGGCTCTTTCTTCCTGTTGCTTCCAAACTGCTAGCCATGTCTCTAACCTCTCCTCATCCACTGCCTAGCTGAAGATTTTTTTTTTTACCATGATAGTATCTTTAACTTTGGGTTGAAGAAATAGGAAAACAGAATTTGCTGTTTAGAAATTTGCTTTACAATTGACATTGCAATTAAATTTGCTTTATAATTAACACTACTAGAACACAATATAAAGTTGCTGAGACAAAAAGACAACAGGAAACATCCACTCAGTTTAAAAACTGGATCAAAAGCTGGATAAATGTCTACACATCAGTATCTAAAAGAAATTGCCAACTTGGGGAACCTGGGTGGCTTAGTCAATTAAGCCTCTGCCTTCAGCTCAGGTCATGATCCCAGGGTCCTGCTCAGCGGGGAGCCTGCTTCTCCCTCTCCCGGAACCCCTCCCCCTCTGCTTGTGCGTGCTCGCTCTCTCAAATAAATAAAATCTTTAAAAAAAAAAAAAAAAAGAAAGAAAGAAAAAGAAAAGAGGGGTGCCTGGGTGGCTCAGATGGTTAAGCATCTGCCTTCAGCTCAGGTCATGATCTCTGGGTCCTGGGATCGAGCCCCACATTGGGCTCCTGGCTCAGCAGAGAGTCTGTTTCTCCTTCTCCCTCTGCCTCTCCCCTGCTCATGCTCTCTCTATCTCTCTATCTCAAATGAATAAATAAAATCTTTAAAGAAAAAAAAAAGGAAAGGAAAGGGAAAAGAAAAGAAAAGAAAAGAAAAGAAAAGAAAAGAAAAGAAAAGAAAAGAAATTGCCAACATAACATTTCTAAAAAGAAGCTTCTGGTAGTCCCTCCTATGGTCTTCCCCATCTCGGTAAATGGCAACTCAACATTTTCCAAAAACCCAGGAGCCATCCTTAGCCCTTCTCTTTTGTAGCACACTCCATATCCAACCCATCAACAAACCCCATTGGCTCTGTCTTCAAAACACATCAATCAGTGTTACTTGGGGGAAAAGAGGCAGGTACTGACTGGAAACTTTGTCTTGATCTGAACAGGGAACACGTAGGTGGATGTATACATAAAACTCCATCAAGATGAGTGTACTTTGCATATTTTATTGTGCTGTACCTCAATAAATTAAAATACACACACACACCCTTTCACTAGCCACCATAATCCCAACCTTTCACTACCTTCACTGCTATCACCCTCATACAAGTCACCATCATCTCTAGCATCACTCACCTGAATTACTGCAGTAAACTCCTAACATCTCCCTGCTTCTGCCCCCGCCTTTCCCAGCCCAAGCTTTTCACAACCAAGCAGCCAGAGTGACCCTTTAAAACAAAGGTCAGATAGATCACTCCTTGGCTCAAAACTCTCCGGTGACGTTTATTCTAAATAAAAGGATCTACTAGGCCTCTCCTACTACTCTCCTCTCTCTTGCTCCACTTTTTCTTTCTAAAGTAGGTTGAAGAATTTTAAAATTATACTGAAAAGCTCATGACTGCCCAAATGCACTATATTCTCAAATAGTTGATCTGTCCTCTGCCTCTGCGGAAAAAAACAATTACCTGTCCCAATAGTTTCATATAATTCATAGTATTTGAGAAGTTCATCATAATCTTTCATAGTCCTCCTGGAGGTTTATACAATATTACACAAAGAACCTGTAAGACAGAAATAGTACATGATCAAAAAAGGAACTACTATGAGATTATCTCCTCCACTCTTGTAAGCGCATATATAAATATGTCATAGGCATATAAATGATACCAGAAAAACTGATCAGCTATATGGTAAAACAAACAAACAGGATTCCTATCTCATACCATATATAAAAATCAACTGTAGATCAAGGAAAGGCATATACGAAAGATAAACCTTTAAAAAATTTTAAAGAATATTGTGTGATTTTAGGACAGAAGAAAATCTTTTAAATAGATACAGAAAGTACTAATCATAAAAAAATCATACATTAAACATTAAAATTCAGAACTTTTGCATGTCTTAAAAAAAGAAAACTATAAATGTGAGAAAATATTTGTAACACTTATAACAATAGATTTTTATCCAGAATATATTATATACAATATAGAAAAAGACAACCCAAAAGAAAAAAGCAAATGAAATAAAAAGGCATTTCATAAAAAAACACAAATGACCAGTAAAAACATGAAAAAATGTTCAGTTTTATTAGTCATCAGGGAAATGCAAATTAAGATTCCAATAATATACAATTTTAAGAAACATATAATGAGATACATATTTTATTACTATGCTCCACAATTTACATGTGTACACATACAGTTGATCCTCACACAATACAGGGGTTAAGGGCAAGGACTCCCTTGCATGGTCAAAAATCCACATTTAACTTTTGACTTCCCCAAAACTTAACTACTAACAGCCTACTGTTGACAGGAAGCCTTATCAATAGCATCAACAGTCAATTAACACATATTTTGTGTTTCATATGTATTATATACTAAATTCTTACAATAAGGTAAATTAGAGAAAAGAAAACGTTAGTAAGAAAATCATAAGGAAGAGGGATGCCTGGGTGGCTCAGTGGGTTAAGCATCTGATTCTTGGTTTTGGTTCAGGTCATGATCTCAGGGTCCTGGGATGGAGTCCAGCATTGGGCTCCTTGCACAGCAGGGAGCCTGCTTCTCCCTCTGCCTCCCATTCTCCCTGCTTGTGCTCTCTCTCTTGCTCTCTGGCGAATAAAGAAATAAAATCTTAAAAAAAAAAAAACCATGTATAAGTAGACCCACACATTTCAAAACTGTGTTGTTCAAGGGTCAACTACACTCTTAAGTATGTATCAAAAAATATATATAAAAATTAGCTGTAAAAGTCTTAGGTAGATCTTACTTGATTTTATCTTTTTGAGTTTTAAAATTAAGTAGAATTACAGGGGCGCCTGGGTGGCACAGCAGTTAAAGCGTCTGCCTTCGGCTCAGGGCATGATCCCGGTGTCATGGGATCGAGCCCCACATCAGGCTCTTCCGCTATGAGCCTGCTTCTTCCTCTCCCACTCCCCCTGCCTGTGTTCCCTCGCTCGCTGGCTGTCTCTATCTCTGTCGAATAAATAAATAAAATCTTTAAAAAATAAATAAATAAATAAAATTAAGCAGAATTACAAAAAAAATCATGGGGATGAGTAGAGCCCTGTTGTGTACATGAATACCTAAGGTCACAATCATGTCAGCTTTGTCTCATTTGTGGAGGATATGCTGTTAGTTGACTTTAACTAGAGATTAGCAGTATATCAGGCAGAAGTGCTAGTGTAGTCAAGACTGTCAACCCTGAATTTTT
This sequence comes from Ursus arctos, assembly GCF_023065955.2. Lineage (NCBI taxonomy): Eukaryota > Metazoa > Chordata > Mammalia > Carnivora > Ursidae > Ursus > Ursus arctos. The sequence continues at coordinate 26,700,493 of NW_026622852.1, read as the reverse complement.
TTTTCATTTATCATGCAGATGAAATCACTGAGCACCTACGATGTGTCAGACCTGCATTTTACACTAACTCTATAATGGAGAAGAAAAGAAATGTGGTCCCTGCCCTCATGAATCTTGCATTCCAGCAGAGAAGACAAAAAGCAAATAAGTAGAGAATAAATAATTAAAAGTTGTCATACACACTGGGAAAGAAATAGGCAATAATGGTCAGAATGGGTTGCTGAGAAGGTAATATTTAAGCCAAGATCCAATCCAAAGGATGAAAAGTGAGAAAAAGAAAATCAGCCCTCCGGTAATCAAATCGGAGGTGCTGTTGAAATGATCATGATCCTTTCTTTGACTGACTGCTGTTTTCTCACCAATGATTTCCTCCCACCACCTGCTTCCTTAAGAGACCCACCCACTGAAATGCCACAGCTCTTTGACAGTATCCTTTCTAAAACTGGTCCTTGCTTCCCTAATCCTTCTGAAAATCACCAGCACAGCTCAAACCCTCAAGCCCCTTTTCGGTTCCTAGGGAGTATGGTTTCTCTTGCTGCACAAAGCTAAGAATCACCTAATTTTTTTGGGGGGGGGTTGTTTTGTTTTCAAAACTCAGGTAAGCTTCCTAATGTTTTTTTACTACAGATGTGTTTAGTGGTCTTTGGTCAGTAGGCCTCAACAGGAGTTGTGAGCCCAAAAAGAAGGACAGGAAGAAAGTATTCCGAAAAGAGGGAATTTAGGTGCAAAGATCCCGGGGGGAAAAAAAAGGCCTACATGTACTGAACTGAAACTGCTTTTAGGGGTACCAGCAAATGGAAATGCAGATTTGGAGCTGGGACAACTGGTTAGCCACATGGAAAAAAAGAATACTGTATCTCTCATACCACACACAAAATCAATTACAGTTAGTGTAAAGACTTAAAAGCGAAAGACAAATCTTTAAAATGTAGACAGCTAAGGTCTTCCCCATACCAGGCCTATAGTTAGGAGTGGGAAAAGGCAGAAAGGAAAAAGAAAAGAATTAGAAGAATATAGCTTCATGAAAGCCAAGAAAGAAGAAAAAAGTAAAACAAGTAAAAGTTTCTAGGAAGTAGATTTCTAAAATTTTCTAAAAGTTCACATATACATAGGTAAAGTCCTAAGACTTAAGTCTCAGTACTGCAAAGTGGAGCTTTCTTTATGGGTAGACATGGGGTGAAAGATCTCTGAACCTATATAGAAATGGCTTCTCTAAAGGGCTCCCTTCTTAAAGGCTGGTACGGAAGGACAGAGCTGGGGATTTCAACCTTGGGAAGAGATACCCCAATACCCCGTAGAAAGCCAAGCAAGAATCAGGAAGCCCAGGGAAGTGGAGGTCACTGAGCCAGGCACAAAGAATCTCTCATATAACCCAGCACAGCACACCAGGACTCTAGAGTTCACAAAGGGGTTTGAGCCCATACCCAGCTAGTAAGGAAATTCTCCTTTGCCTGGCCTGACCCCTGTGCACAAATCTCCCTTGGGGACCTAGCAGTAGACTAGCTATGGCAGAACAGGGTTCAGGATCCTCAGATCCCATTCTCTCTAACACCTCAAAAAATTAAGTGAGTACATGCATATCCAACTGGGACTTGGGAAATGAAGTTCCAACTGGAAAGGGCAAGGCTCATCCACCTTGATAACTGCCTCTTGTAGTGGAAACCTGCTGTTAGTGCTCATTTCTAGAGCCAGATAGTCTCCCTTCACCAATAGGCAGAGCTCTAGCAAGCCTGCCAAAGGCTTGGGATTGATGAGTGGCCAGCACCGTGTTCACTACCTTCCTGTTCTCTGTTCCTTATCCTGTCTCATCCAGAGCTGAGTGGCCGGCACGTTAATAAGCCTTAAAAATGGTCATAACTGGGACGCCTGGGTGGCTCAGTGAGTTAAGCATCTGCCTTCAGCTCAGGTCATGATCCTAAGGTCTTGGGATCAAGTCCCATATCAGGCTCCTTGCTCAGCAGAGAGCTACTTCTCCCTCTGCCTGCTGCTCTCACTCGCACTCTCTCTCTGACAAATAAATAAATAAAGTTTTTTTTTTTTTAAATGCTCATGACTTTGGAAGATCTAGAATGAGAGTTCTACCTCAGGAGTGTGGTGAATTTATTAAAAAAAAAAAAAAAGTAAAAAGGGAGATCCTTACTACAATGAGGATGGGACATCTTCTTAAATTGAGGTAGAGAAAAAACTGAATGAAAAGCCCAAGAGCTGCAAAGAGTATTTTTTCAAATATCCTTTTAAGTCTCCTTTTAAAATGCCTAAAGCACTCTGATTCCATGAATCATTTTACTTAGAGATAAAAGATAAATTACTGTCAGCAAGTAAAAAGCCTTCAAAAATTTGGTCAGTGAATAGAACACTAGAGCAGGAGCTTTGGAAGGAAGATTAAAACTCAAGGAAAACATCAGCCTAAAAAAAAAACCAGTTTTAATCTCAATGTCAAAGCTATTACAGCAAGAAAGATAAAGATCATGGGCAAAAGACGTTCTGATCCAATAAATAGCCATTTCCTAGGAAGAGATGGCATTGGACCAACTTAATCAGCAGGATGAACTTGTAATCTAGCTGAACCTGCCTGAATGGGGTAGCGCAATGGAAGAAGCAAAGTCAGATCACAGAAAGTTGGGGAAATAAAATATTCTGCTTCCGCTGGAGTGGCAAAAGTTACTTCAGGTAAGGAGACATCACAGAGGTCATATTTATTCTCACTGGCACCTGAGGCACAGGATTAAAAAGATCCTTAACAGCACTACTAATTCAGAACTCTTTTAAAGAGTATTTGTCAGTGGGGCAAGGTGGGAATAAACTGGAACCACACCCAAAAGTCAGGGTTCATAGGACTAAGAAATTTCAAAACAAGCAACAACAGCAGTAAAAGTATAGTCAACACAACTCTTTGAGATCCTGGGGCACCTGGCTGGCTCAGTCAGTGGAACGTGCAACTCTTGATCTCATGGTTGTGAGTCTGAGTCCCACACTGGGTGTACAGACTACTTAAAAGTAAAATCTCTTAAAAAAAAAAAAAAAAAAAGAGGGGCACCTGGGTGGCTCAGTCAGTTAAGTATCTGCCTTCAGCTTGGGTCATGATCCCAGGGTCCTGGGATTGAGCCCCGAGTCTGGTTCCCTGCTCAGCGGGCAGTCCGCTTCTCCCTCTCCCTTTGCTCCTCCTCCTGTTTGTGATCTTTCTCCTTCTCTCTCTCAAAATAAATAAAATCTAGAAAGAGGGGCACCTGGGTGGCTCAGTCGTTGTCTGCCTTTAGCTCAGGGCGTGATCCCGGCGTTCTGGGATCCAGCCCCACATCAGGCTCCTCGGCTGGGAGCCTGCTCCGTCCTCTCCCACTCCCGCTGGCTGTCTCTCTTTGTCAAATAAATAAATAAAATCTTAAAAAAAAAAAAAACTAGAAAGAAAGAGAGAGAGAGAGAGAAAGAAAGAAAGAAAGAAAGAAAGAAAGAAAGAAAGAAAGAAAGAGGGAAAGAAAGAAAGAAAACGGGGGGCCTGGGTGGCTCAGTTAAGCGTCTGACTCTTGATTTCAGATCAGGTCATGAACTCAGGGTCATGGGATCGAGCCCCACATCAGGCTCTGCACTGGGCCTGGAGCCTGCTTAGGATTCTCTCTCCTCCTCTGCCCCTCTCCACCGCTCACACACTCTCTCCCTCAAAAAAAAAAAAAAAAAAAAAAAGGAAAGAGAGAAAGAAATCTTTGGGATCCTGATGAGGTAGAAGAGAAAGAGCAGAAGATTAGAAATGGGGGAACATCAGGCTATAAATCTGTTTAGAAAGTTGCCTGCTATAAAAGTAGGTTATCAGGTTCATTAGAGAACAAAGCCCCAACCAAGGCAGTATTAGGGTATTCAGAACACAGGGGCTGAAGAGGAAACACCAAAAGACATTTCAAAGTTTAAAAACCATGAGATGGAAATGGACAAAGGCCTCACAAAATATAAGAATTCTAATTGCCAACTGCACATGTCTAAATTCCATACAAAGGACTGGGCTTTGTTGCCACACTCAAAAGGAGACAACCATTTGCATGACACTGGAATTCATTTCCCCAGATGAGAGATAAAAGAATTCACAATTAACTTGATGGGTTTCTCCCAAATGAGTTTTGAACTTGCAGGTCATGGCTTTGAGTCAACTAGCAGAAATCAACTTGTGCCAATGTAAGACAGAACCAAACACCTTCTCTTCTTTATCTACCCCTCCCCAAATTATACCATGTTTTTGGATGAGTAATACAAATGTGGGCCTCAATTATATCTACTGAATCCAGGGAATATCATTTTTGCTACTGTAAAAGAAAACTGGTGTTTGCACTTCGAACTGCTATAATGACAGCAGAGTTCACTTGGTTTTTAAATTTTGTGGAGCTGGCTCTAAATATTCTTAAGTGCCCTGTTTACCCTCTAGAGTTTGGAAATATAGAACATAGGAAGGATGGGACTGGAGGAACCCAACTTTGTAGCTACCTAAAGGAAATATACGATCCATGTGAAAGGCAGCCTCTCAATTGTGGATAATGAAGAAAACCAGACCCCAATCAGATACCTGATGTCCTTCTCGGAGTAAGAATAGCCGGCATGTATATTTGGGATCTTGAACTTCTGTGAGGCAACAAGGATCTGCTTAGGTAATAGATTTATCATTAAATTGTATAGAGAGCAACAAAATGGGAGCAATTTCTTACTAACGGTATTATCTGAGCTATGCTATTACCTACCGGGTATACATTTATCTCATCTATGAGCTTGGTAAGATACTGATGCTGAGGATATTTCAAATAAGAAGCAGAATACCGAATGGCGTATAAGGTGGCCTTGTAATTGATACATTTAATCAACATCCTGTCCTGCTCCTTTGCAGAGGATTCTGGGAGCACCAACGAAGAGGCATTCATTCCTAAAAGCGTTAAGGGACCCATCTGCCCATCTGGCTGGTCCACAGTAAATAAACAAGAAAGTCAGATCCACTGGTGAAAGAAGCCCATGATGGTGCAGTAAGGGAGTTTCCGATTTCTCCCACACAACATAGTAAACAGAAACCATATTTTGAACGAAAAAGTTAGGGAACGCTGGCTTCTAAGCAAGTAAGCAAGACTCCAGGTACCTCTGAAACCCGCCGCCACTTTCCCCCATTCCACTACCAAAGAGAAATAACAAAGGTGAAGCTCAAGAACAATTATTCATGCTAGCTGCTACAGGTCTGTTCGCTTTCTTGGGATGCTCTCCCTTGGAGTTTCCCTTTTTCCCACCGGTTTCTTGGTGGTGCTGCTCCTTTTACTGCTTTGGCAGTCAGGGTATATACCTTTTAGTGTGAGCCTCTTAAGCCACTACTTTAGGAAGGTGAAGGAAGAGGAAGGATTTGGACTCTGAAAAGGGAGTGGTAACACATAACGTGCAATGGGAACTCACGCCTCTCGCAGCCTCCTTCGTGGCAAACGTTTTGCCTGCCCCTCACCAATAACCCTGAGGTAGGTACGATCATTATCCCCACTTACAGAGGAGAAAACCGGGGGTCGGAAAGCCTGACTATATCATCCGGGAAGTGGGCTCGTAAGGTGGGGTTCCGAGGAAATTCTCCAGTCTCCTGTGAGCCAGGAGCAAGCTGGGCTCGCGCCGCCGCTCCCCCGCGCCGCACAGAGCCCGGACCCCGGCCCTACGTGGGGAGACACTGACCTGAGGGACTGAGGGCCGGGCGGGGCGGGGCCGGGTAGAAGCACACTGGAGCCGGCCAGCCGTCCCGAGCGACGCAGCGAGAGCCCAAAACCTCTAAGAAGCTATGGGATCCAGCCGCTTCCGCCCGCCAAGGAAATCAAAACTCCCGGGCCGGAAGGGGCGGGGCGCGGCGGGGGCGCGCGCGGCGCCGGGTCCGGATGAGGCGAGGGCGTGGGCGCGCGGTCGCGGTCGGACCGGCAGCCGTGAGGGCTGGACTGGGAATGAGACGGCAGAGTGGTTCTGGGCCTGCCGAGGCCCGGTGACGTAAGGCCTCGGTACGCCTTCGCCGGAGGACAAGTGAAGGTTACCACGGGGCGTTAACTTGACCTAAGACCTTGGTCTTCTGTCTGGGTGCGCCTTCACCGGAGGGCAGGTGAAGGTTCTCCAGGGGGCGTGGACGTACAAAGTTTCCATAGAATTCAGCCTTCTTACGCCCTGCTTCCTAAAATTGATCTGCAGAGAAGTTGTTAGTCTTCACGGTTCTCATTTCGTCCTCTCCTTGCCCAGTGGCCCTTCTCCCATCAATCAAATACAAGTATATCTCTCCTCTCGCCAAATCTTACTAAAATGTGCGGCCACCAGAAATACACCGCCACCCCCCCGCCCGGGGGTCAAATTAACTGTCCATTAGGTAACTGAAGGTACCGTAAACACCAACCCGGCCACACAATGGAATTCTTTCTAACACAGTTCACTGTCCGATCATTATGTGATTTTCATGTCTGTATGAATTACAATTGTAATGGTAACTCTATCTGGAAGAAAAAAAAATTACAGCTACAGGAAAGAAAACATTAAGTATAAATTTGCATATGTATTTTTAAAATAAACATTACTTTTGGGGGCACCTGGGTGTCTCAGTCAGTTAAGCAGCAGACTCTTGATTTCTGCTCAAATGATCTCAGGCTTATGAGATGGAGCCCCCAGTCGGGCTCCACGTTGGGCTTCTCTCTCTCCCTCTGCCCCTCCCCCACCAGCTCACACCCACGCTCTCTGTTTCTCTCTCCCCCTCAAAAAATAAAAGAGACATTTCTTTTTTAGAGCAGTTTTAGGTTCATAGCAAACTTAAGGGTAAGGTACAGACCCTAAAAACTGTGCCCCCACACATGCATAGCCACCCCCATTATCACTATCCCTCACCCAATCACCAAAGTAGTACATGCGTTACACTGATGAACCTACATTGACATATTATCACTCAAAGACCGTAGTTCACATCAGAGTTCCCTCTTGGTGTGTACATTTTATGGGTTTAGATAATGACATGTATCCACTACTATAGTTCATACAGAGTAGTTTTACAGCCCTAAAAATTCTCTGCTCTGCTCTACCTGCCCATGAAGCAATATCTGTGTGTGTGTGTATGATTATTATTTTACTGCAATGAAGTACAATAGGGTTCTGGATAAAAGATTTTCAAGCAGAGGGGTGCCTGGGTGGCTCAGTCGTTAAGCGTCTGCCTTCGGCTCAGGGCGTGATCTCGGAGTTCTGGGATCGAGCCCCATGTCAGGCTATTCTGCTGGGAGCCTGCTTCTTCCTCTCCCCTCTCCCACTCCCCCTGCTTGTGTTCCCTCTCTCGCTGGCTGTCTCTCTCTGTCAAATAAATAAATAAAATCTTAAAAAAAAAAAGATTTTCAAGCAGAAAAAATTGCATTAAGATAACATTCTGTGGACTGGAAATATGAATCAAGAGAAAAAAAGAGGAGAAACGAGCAAGTGTTAAAAAGAAGCTGTGTATCCCCAAAGGCAAGAGAAACGAAAGATAAAATGAATTTATGGGACTTCATCAAGATTAAAAGTTTCTGCACATCCAAGGAAACAGTCAGAAAAACTAAGAGGCAGCCCACGGAATGGGAGAATATATTTGCAAATGACACTACAGATAAAGGACTGGTATCCAAGATCTACAAAGAACTTCTCAAACTCAATACACGAGAAACAAATAAACAAATCAAAAAATGGGCAGAAGATATGAACAGACACTTTTCCAATGAAGACATACAAATGGCTAACAGACACATGAAAAAATGTTCAAAATCATTAGCCATCAAGGAAATTCAAATCAAAACCACACTGAGATACCACCTCACGCCAGTTAGAATGGCAAAAATAGACAAGGCAAGAAACAACAATTGTTGGAGAGGATGTGGAGAAAGGGGATCCCTCCTACATTGTTGGTGGGAATGCAAGTTGGTGCAGCCACTCTGGAAAACCGTGTGGAGGTCCCTTAAAAAGTTAAAAATTGAGCTACCCTATGATCCAGCCATTGCACTACTGGGTGTTTACCCCAAAGATACAGACGTAGTGAAGAGAAGGGCCATATGCACCCCAATGTTCATAGCAGCAATGTCCACAATAGCTAAATCGTGGAAGGAGCCGAGATGCCCTGCAACAGATGACTGGATTAAGAAGTTGTGGTCCATATATACAATGGAATATTACTCAGCAATCAGAAAGAATGAGTTCTCAACATTTGCTACAACATGGACGGCACTGGAGGAGATAATGCTTAGTGAAATAAGTCAAGCAGAGAAAGACAACTATCATATGATTTCTCTCATCTATGGAACATAAGAACTAGAATGATCAGTAGGGGAAGAAAGGGATAAAGAAAGGGGGGGTAATCAGAAGGGGGAATGAAACATGAGAGACTATGGACTATGAGAAACAAACTGAGGGCTACAGAGGGGAGGGGGGTGGGGGAATGGGATAGACCGGTGATGGGTAGTAAGGAGGGCACATATTGCATGGTGCACTGGGTGTTATACACAACTAATGAATCATCGAGCCTTACATCGAAAACCGGGGATGTACTGTATGGTGACTAACATAATATAATAAAAAATCATTATTAAATAAATAAATAAATAAATAAAGATAAGAAACTAAAAAAAAAAAAGAAGCTGTGTATTTTTGTGTATTTTTTTAAAGATTTTATTTATTTATTTGTCAGAGAGAGAGAGAGTAAGAGAGAGAGCACAAGCAGGGGGAGAGGCAGAGAGAGGGAGAAGCAGGGCCCCCACCGAGCAGAGAGCCCGAGCCAGACTTGATCCCAGGACCCCAAGATCACGACAGAGCCCAAGGCAGATGCTGAACTGACTGAGCCACCCAGGCGGCCCTGTTTCTGTATTTTTTCTTAATGGGTGATGGTGGATATCAAATCATTCAGTATTTCGAGTCCATTGGATAACTTTAAAGGAGTGATGTTACAGCTTTATTCTAAGATGTGTACAACAATCCAGCTTTTTAAAGATATATTTACAATAATCCCAAAATTATATTCTTAGACCATTCAGGATTATGAGAAAATGTAGATGTCTACTTTTTCAAAATTATTTTGAGTATACATATTTAAAAGAGTTTGGATATTACTGAATTGAGGAGAGTAATTATGCCACAAGGCAAAATAGTCCAGTGCAAGGAGGCAAGTCTCTGAGTTGTGAGGCCAGAAAGAAGCACCTAATCCAAACCAAATAATAATAATAATAATAATAATAATAATAAAAACCTCTCAGTTACCTAAAAAAAAAAAAGAAGAAGAAGAAGTGCCTGATCCTCTGTCGGCCTGTTTCCTCATATGGATAATAAGGAGGTTGGATTACGTTTGTGCTGTTCTTGTTTCATGAGTCACTAACTGGGTGGGTCTGGCCATTTGGGATATAACGTGTCTACCAATAATTACACCATTACCAGCAATAAGATCCACTATGACTTTGTGAGCAATTATGTGCACTCACATGCATCATCTCTATAACCAAATGCCAGCCCCTCTCTCACAGTGTAATGTGTGCTATTCATTCTTCCACCAGTCACCAGTGCCTACCCTATGCCAGACCCTATTCAGGGCAATGCCAGAGAAAGGAAAACAAGAGATGTTGCTTCTGCCCAAGCAAGCTCACAGACAGAAGAGCCAGATTCAGATTCACAGACAACCAATTCTAATAAAAGGCCAAACAAAAGTACTAAATACAAGTGCACACAGCCATGCTGATTAGAGCTCAGAGAGGAGGGCAATCATTTCTGACCAAGGGATTAATGTATTTTGTACTGGAGTTAGGCCTTGGGAAAAAAGAAGAATTTGACAAGAAAAGAGCATACCGCAGACAGAGCAAGGTATGTGTGCAGAAGCCCAGAGGCAAGAAAATACAAGTCTCTTCAGAGCAAGGCATGTTGGGTAGAGCACAAGGAGACGGGGTGTGGCAAGAAAGGAAGAGCCGGGAAGTGGAGACCCACCTCACTGGGCCTTGTGTGCCAGGCTAGAGTTGGGTGGGGTGCTGACTGGGAGATGGGGATGAGCAGATGTACCTTTCAGAGAAAGACCAAGCAGCCACCCTGCCAGCATAGGAGTACCTGGGCTTGGCAAGGAAGGGTAAGAACTGTGCTTCTCTGGTGGCAGAATGGATACCCAGATGTCAGCGATACATGTGGCTAAGTCATCAGTGGGGAAAGGAAGCAAAGGCTTCAGTCCATTCATAGCAATGCTGCTTCCCTTACTAAACCCAGGTTAGACAACCTCAGGCTATAAACCACATCTCAATTCCTATACGCAATCCAAGAGAAATTGGGAAGCCACATAAAATTAAGTTTTTGGCCATAGTCTTGCTAAAAAAGGGGATAGCTCTACAAAAATTTTTTTAAAAAGCCTAACTTCAGGGACGCCTGGGTGGCTCAGTCGGTTAAGCATCCAACTCTTGGTTTCAGCTCAGGTCATGATCTCATGGGTCATGAGAGCAAGCCCCATGTTGGACTCCCCACCCAGTGTAGAGTCTGCTTGGGGGTCTCTCTCTCTCCCTCACTCTCTGCCCCTCTTCTCTCTCTCTCCCCCTCTCAAAATAAATAAATAAATCTTAAATACTTCAGGGGCTCCTGGGTGGCTCAGTCAGTTGAGCGTCTGCCTTCTACTCAGGTCATGATCCTGGAGTCCTGGGATGGAGCTCCATGACAGGCTTCCTGCTTGGTGGGGAATCTGTGTCTCCCTCTGCCTTTCACCCTGCTCATGCTCTCTCACCCCCCTCTTGTGCTCTCTGGCTCTCGCTCTCTCAAAGGAATACATAAAATCTTAAAAAAAAAAATACAACAGAAATTTGAATTAGATAACTACTTTGGGAATTTGTTAAATTTCCTAATTTTGACCATTGAACTTGTAGTTAGGTAAGAGAATGTCCTTGTTCTGGGGAAAACAGAGAGAGTGAGAGAGAGAGAATGATGACGATGATGAGGATTATGACAGTGACAATGATGTTAGGGCAATATGTACAATTAGTGAATTTGGGTAAAAGGTATGTGAGAGTTCCTTGTTCTGTTCTATTCTTGCAACTTTCCAATAACTTGGAAATTGTATCAAAATAAAAAGTAAACAAAAAATGTCAGGAATACATTTCTCTTTTTTAAAGAATTATTTATTTGGGGGGGGGGTAGGGACAGAGGGAGAGAGAACCTCAAGCAGACTTGCACTAAGTGCCCATCATGGGTCTCAATCTCATGACCCTGAGATCAGGGCCCAAGTTGAAACCAAGAGTCAGACACTTAAATGAGTGTGCCTCCCAGGTGCCCCAAGAATACGTTTCTTAATTCTGTTTACCCTTTGCACCTACCACAGGATCTTAACATCACTATAAATAAACAATGGTTTATCTTAAGTTTCCATTCTCTGCTAGACACTGTACTAGGGACTATAGATACATTATGTCCAATCCTGCAGAGTAGATATTCATATTCCCATTTTACAGATGAGGAAACTGAAGCTCAAGAAGTTTAGTTACCCGGTAAGAAGCAGAGCCAGGGATCCAAAGCCCAGGCTTTTTCTTCTGTAGTTCTGTTAATGTTTGCTGTATTGAACATGAGAGAAGTTTTAACATTAAAGTGTAAGGTACATACAAATTTAAGAGACTTTGTGAATTAATAAGAATGATAATGAACAGTCTGATCAAAAAAGAGCACCCTCATCAATAGGCAAAGGCTACTATGCAACCAACTTTTCAGAAGAAGTACATAAATACACTGCCATTAGGTTTTCTAGGTAAAAAAGCAACATATAGGGACATGTTTATACTAAAAAATTATCCAGTATTTATCCAAAATTTAAATTTCACTGGGGATTTTATATTTTTAGTTGCTATATCTGGCAACCTTAAATGCCATGAAAGGATGTCTGCTTTTTCAGTGAAAAAATAAGCTAATTATATAGATAAATAATGCAGCCCCATTTTTGTTTAGAAAAATGTGTAAGTATAGGAAAATGTCTGGAAGGATATATGTTGTAGTGTTAAAATTCCCTCTAGAAAATGGAATTAGGGTATAGAGGGGAGACTTCGTTTTTACTTTCCATGGTACTACATTGCATGTATTTTTAATTGAAATCTTTATTGAGATAATTATAGATTCACAGGCAATAGTAATAAGAGATAATGCAGAGAGATCCCTTATATGCTTTGCTCAGTTTTCCTCTAAGGAAAAAAAGAGGGTTTTTTTTCCTCTTTTCTTTTTCTTTCTCTTTTTTTTCTGTGTTACTACTCACACTAAACACTCTGACACCAGTTTAATGTTGACAATTCAATTCTGACACGATCTACCTGGAGTTAGCATTAGACAACACAGGTTAAGGGTTTGGTCCCACGAAGCCGCACCCACTTCACATACCCATCTGGAGTCTGGGCCTCCTGCACTTCAGACCAACCAGCTATAAATCAGGAGTTCCCGTGACCCCCTCCTCGGGTTTGATAATTTGCTACAGCAGCTCACAGAACTCAGGAAAAGAGTTTACTTACCACATTGCTGGTTTATTCTAAACGGATACAACTCATGAACAGCCCAACGGAAGAGATGCGTAGGGCAAGGTATGTGGGAAGGGGCTCAGAGCTTCCAGGCGAGTCACCCTCCCAGCACTTTGATGTGTTCAGTGACCTGGAAGCTCTCTGAATGCTTGGCTTAGGGTTTTCTACGGGGGCTTCACTATGTGGGTATGATTGATTAAATCACCAGCCACTGATCATTAACTCAACCTCCAGCCTCTCTGCCCTCCCTGGGGGTTGGGGGATGGGGCTAAAAGTTCCAATTCTCCAGTCACAGTGTTGGTTCCTCTGGCAAAAACCAACCCCTCCAACCTTTGGGGCTTTCCAAGAGACTGCAGCCAGTAGTCACCTCATTAACATACAGAAATACACTTACTGCTTCAGATTCCAAGGGTTTTAGGAGCTGTGTGCCAGGAAAGGGGGAGGAGGGAAGGCAGACAGCAAATATATATTTCTTCTTATGCCATATCCCCAATGGTAACATTTTGTAAAACAAATTCATTCAAGGTGTTGCATGTATCAATAATGTATTCCTTTTCATTGCTGAGTAGCATTCCATGGTGTGTGTTTGTGTATGTATGTGTATATGTGTGTGTGTGTGTGTGCGTGTGTGTATATATATGTTCACATGTTGAAAGACATCTGGGATGATTCTGGTTTGGAGCTATTACAAATAAAGCTGTTATGAACATTTGTGTGAGGGTTACTGCAATTGCATTTTTAAACTAATTTTTAGAGCTAAAGATAATAGACTACGTAAAAATGTTAAAACATCAACATGACCAAAAAAACCCACAAATAAATTGAAAAGCAAGCCACAAACTGGGAAATATTTACAACTTATTTATAGACAAAATAAACTGGTAGCTGTGATTACCTCTGGGGAGAACTGAGTGCCTGGAGGAAAGGAGCAGAAAGAGGACTGCTTTTTCACCACTTTGGCTTTGTACTGATAAACTTCATTGGTGCATCAGGACCCACAGCATGGTGAGGCCCACGACACAAATCTAAGCCTAAATCGGCCTGCACTTACAGGAAACACCGGTCATGGAAACCTAACATACACCGACCCCAGTCCTCCACCTCAGTGTTAGCTAGCTGACCTTACCCAAGAAGACGGGTCCTGTTAGCTCTATGAGGAAACCCCCAGCCTCCTAGCCGATCATGCCCTGTTTCCGTATTGCTGCTTGTAATGCTCTATAAAACTCGCTCTTGCCCCAAATCCCACGGGAAGAGCGCTTTGCCGCTGGTGAGGCACCATACTTCCCCAGTCCATGGATTGTTTTCCTTTGCACAAAGAACAGCAAGTTTGTTACTAAATCGTCTTAGTTTTGTCATTTGACAGTACCTTTTGAATTTTATAACAAATTTGTCTATTACCTTTTCAAAGCTGAATTGCTTTTTAAAGTAATACGTGCATTTTTAAAATCTTTGGCAACAGACATAATTACTTCAAAAAAAAATTCCAAAATGATTTTCTGGATGAAACAAATAAGGTCTATGCTGTGATTTCAGAACTATATAATCCTCTCCCAAAGGCCTGGAGACATGGGGGGAGGTGTTTTCCTGATGAAATTAGTGAGAATGCACAAAAATGTAGGAATCTTGCCCACCAAACGAGCTAATGTGCTTGTTGCTGTGGAAATAAAGATGTTTTCCGCAAGTGTTTACTGGGAGGGCAGAAACGGTAATCCAGGAAACTAAACATAGGTGACGGAAGAGGGGAAGGAAAGGGACCTACGTGGAGCAAAGAGAAAAAAGGGTCACCTTTTAAGAACTAGACACTGTAGGAGAGCCTGGCTGGCTCAGTCCATGGAGCATGCAACTTGAGATCATAGGGTCATGGGTTCGAGCTCCATGTTGGGTACAGAGATTACTTTAAAAAAAGAGAGAGAAATGGCCACTGTATTCAGTCCCTATAGGTGGAGGATTTGTCACCAGGGGAGAAACTGAGCAGGTCAGCGGGGAGAATTCTCCAAGTCTGAGCCCTTTCAGAGCTAGCAGGAGGGGACTGTGCCACAGTAGCATCCAGGACAGTAGCGTCCAGGCACCTTGCCTCCCTGGAAGCTTGCATCCTCTAAGCAGCCTTCTGGGAGCAGAGAGTGGCCAGTTCCCAAAGGTTTGTGGTCCTCATGTGAAAGACTCCACAAGCTCTGGCTTTCCCTAGTAGTCTTCTGGGAGTTTAGTGACTGCAGTGAGCACCCTGAAAGTGGGGTCTTCTGAGTGTGTGAAGCCTGAGCTGTAGTTCCCAGGAGAATGCACACTTTACCCCTATGATCATGCAGCCTTAGACACACACTTCCAGTAGTCCACCAAACACCAAGGCTCATGGCCAGCCACTCAAATGTTGCTGGGAGCCTCTGAATACTGGAGGCCAGAGACCATGTCTGGGAGCCTGCTCCCAGCCTGGCACACAGTAGGAACTCAATAAGATTTCTTTTGAGATGTAACATTCTTGTGTGTCTGCATATCTGTGTGTGTGTATGTGTGTGTGTCTGTGTGTGTCTGTGTGTCTGTGTGTGAAAGCTTGGCTTAATTTTGAGTTTGAATTCACATTCTGCCAAAAGAGCAGAAACTTAATGTCAGGTTTTTGAAGTCCACCCCACAATTTCTCTTCCACCACATTAAGATGATAGAGGTGAGCACCTGACCTTGGTCATCAGCCCATGCCAGTGACCATTACCATTTCTCTCCTTCCTGACAGCCAAGACCCTTCTGTCCTGGAAGCTGTCTTCCCTTCTCTGCCATCTGAGAGTGTGGGAATCAGGCTCCTCCTTCTCTGGAGTAAAAGGATCCCCAACCTTCAACTTTGTCCAGAAGGCAGGGCTTGTCCCTCCATACACCACCAACGTCTCTATCTCCATTTCTTCCCCATTGTCTTTTCTTTCTCCCAGCTGCAGGGAAACCTCTTCTTTGTTTGAGCATGGGGTTTGGGAAGCCCTGCTCTCTCGCAGAGATTTTGTCTATTCTTGGAGTCGTCTCTATTTATGGAAGGGCATATATTTTTGGACACCAAAGCAAGAAGACTCCTTTGATTTTTCTTTCATCTCTATCACATCCCTTTCCTAGGGACATAGACAACCAAAAAGGCAGCCCCTTAAATGGAGGGGGGGTAGGGGAATAAGCTGAGAGGAGGGTGATAAAGCACATGGTGAAAGGAATATCATTAAACATCTCAAAAAATTGTATTTCAGGACAAACAACAGCTCGCTGCATGTTTTATGACATGTGAGTGGATGAACATTCACACCTGCCAAGAAATGAAGTTATCTTGCATTGTGTCCCAGCTTCAACGCAGCTGCCATACTGTGTGTGCCTGAGAGCCACGACAACCAGAAGATGTCATCTGGAGGGTCATCTACGGTAACCGAGCCCACAGATCACCCTCCTTGCGTACCAATAAATCTTGAAACAGCTTTCACTCCCAGTTCAGAAGCTCTGCATGCTGGCCAGGATTCCCAGAATCCCTGAAGCTGGGTTGGGAGAAATAGCTGGGAAAACCCAACCTGTTCACTCTGAGGGGCGTTTCCAAGTTAAGGCGAGGCAGCAGGTCTGAGATCAGAACATTTTACTGGGAACAGATGGACTGCCAATCAGGCACCTTTGGGCCTGGCTGCCCCGCCTCTGTTGTGCACTCAGTCCCCTTGCCTCCTGTGACAGCTGCTGGAGACCCCTCCTTGCCATGAGTTCCTCACACCAAAGCTTCCTTGGCTCTGTCTCCCCATAGCGGGGCCAGCAGAGGACTCTGTGTAGAACTGAACTGAAGGACAAACTGGAGGGCTTAAGCTAAGAAATGGCCATGTCCACCATAAGAAGGCTCACTGGCAGGGGTGCCTGGGTGGCTCAGTCGTTAAGCGTCTGCCTTCGGCTCAGGGCGTGATCCCAGCGTTTTGGGATCGAGCTCCACATCAGGCTCCTCCGCTGGGAGCCTGCTTCTTCCTCTCCCACTCCCCCTGCTTGTGTTCCCTCTCTCGCTGGCTGTCTCTCTCTGTCAAATAAATAAATAAAATCCTAAAAAAAAAAAAAAGGCTCACTGGCAGTTCTCTAAAACCCCTAACTCCATGGCCAAGATATCACCATGTCCTTGAGAAGGGCATTGTAGCGTGCGCTCAGGGGATCGCAGCGAGATCACATAGCCTCAGCCTCCGAGGCTGGGAGGGGCCTGCAACAGCCCTGGAGCCTTCAGAATCAGGGACAGGATTCCAAGACTCTGCACGGAGCCAACATCTACCAAACACTTGCTGTGTGTGGAGACAACGATAAAAGTGATGCCGCCCAACAAATATTTAACGGGCTCCCACAATTCCCTACTCTCACAAAGCTCACCTTCCAGGAAGAGAGACAGAGAACAAACATGTAAACATATAAGTGATTTCATTTCAGAACGTGACACTTGCTGGCTAAGAAAACTAAGCAGGCACAGGGGATGACAAGTGACACGGAGAGAGAGTCGCTATTGTGGATAAGTTGGTCTGAGAAGGCCCCTCTGAGGAGATGACAGGAGAGCAGAGGTCTGCAGGATGAAAAATAGCCACGTGAAGGTAGAAAAAAAAAATCCACACAGAGGGAGCAGCAGAGAGAGATTCTGAGCTGGACTGAGCTTGGCATGTTCAGGAAAAGTCTACATGGCGGGTGCAGAGAGAGCAAGAGCAGGAAGGTGGGTGGTTAAGGTGGAGAGGCAGAAGCCACCAGATGGCACAGCGTCCTGCAGCCCATGGAAGCACTTCAGATTTCATTCCAGGTGTGAGGAGAAGAATTTAAGTAGTAAGACCTGTCAAGAAAGCTATTGCTGTCCTGGTAGGTGACAGTGGCTCGGGTGTGGGTGGCAGTGATGAATGGCGGGAAGCTGTCGATATCCTGGATATATTCTGAAGGCAGACCCCACAGGACTTGCTGATGGAGTGGATCTTGGGGAGTGAGGAGAGGAGTCAAGAATGACTCTAAGGTTTCAAGCTGGGCACGTGGGTGAATGGTGATGCCATCAACTAAGTGGTAGGTAGTATAGCGGGGTGGGGTGGGAGGAGGTCTAGAATCAGGAATTAATTTTGCCATAGCAGGTAGGCAATTCGACGTGATTCTGGAGCTCTGGGGTAGGTTGGGACTAGAGACAGACTGGGGAGTCATCTGTGCAGAGGTGGCATTTAAGCTCCACGACTAGATGAGACGAATAGGAAGAGAGTAGAGACAGAGGAGAGGTTTGTGAATCGAATGCTGGAACATGCCACCAAAATGTGGTCAGGAAAAGAAGGAGTGGCTGAGAAGGTACAGAGGTCAACCGTGTCTGAAGGAAAGCCTGGGAAGAAGCGCTTCAAGGAGAGTGTCAGAAGCAGCTCTTGCACAATCAGACTTATAACTACAGAGAACAACTTAATGGTTGCCAGACAGGAGGGGGGTGGGGGAAGAGCAGGAAGGGGGAAGGGGAGTGGGAGGTAAGGGCTGCCATTTATGGAATGAGGAAGTCACAGGATAAAAGGCACTGGGTAGGGACTATAGCCAATGATGTTGTAATAGCCTCGTATGGCAAGAGATGGTAGTTACACCTGTGGGGAGCACAACATCACGTATAAGCTTGTCCAATCACTATTCTGTATGTTGTACACCCAAAACTAATGTAACAGTGTGTGTCAACCATATTCAAATAAAAAAATATTTTTCTTCAAAGCTGCTAGTAGATTAAGATAAGAACTGAGGGGCGCCTGGGTGGCTCAGTCAGTTGAGCGTCTGCCTTTGGCTCAGGTTATGATCTCAGAGTCCTGAGATAGAGCCCCACATCGGACTTTCTCCTCAGTAGGGAGCCTGCTTTTCCCTCTCCCTCTGCCTGCTGCTCTGCCTACTTGTGCTCTCTCTGTCAAATAAATAAAGTCTTAAAAAAAAAAAAAAGTGAGAACTGAGAGTTAACCACTGGCTAGGAAAAGTGGAAACTGGTAACTTTTCAGTGAAATGCTGGGGTGCTTGCCTCACTGAAGTGGACTGAGGACAAAGTGAGACGCAAGGAAGTGAATGAAAAGCATGAGAGAATCCTCATGGGAAACAGCCGGCACACCTGCAACCCAGCCCAGGTGGGCTTTCTTGTTGCTATTTCTTTGGGTTTTGTTGTTTTAAGTAGGCTCCGTGCCCAGTGTGGAGCCCGATGCAGCGCTTGAACTCATGACCCTGAGATCAAGACCTGAGCTGTGAATAAGAGGCGCTCCCTCAGCTAGGGTTTTTTCTTGAGATGTCTTAATGATGGGGGTAGCTGGAGGAGGTGTACTAATGGGGAAGCTGAGACTCCCAGGGGACAGAATAGCGGGGAAGTTGTTAACACCCTGAGGCCTGAGGGGTGAGAGGAGAAAATTGTATTAGCTGTTGGTAGGCGAGAAGCTTTTGAAGAGGGCCACCTGGAGCCAAAGTTGTAGCTGTTGAAGGAAGTAGCCATTCAGAAACACTGCAAAGTAGTGTGAAAACACAAAGAATAAATTGGGCTGAACTCAGTTGGAAGCCATTGGAAGGCACTGGGTCAGACAGCCACAGGACCCAGTTTCCCAGAACAGAGATGGATGGAGAATGGTTTGGGGGGTGGGAAGAAGCAGGACAAACAAACAAAAGTCAGCACAGCTGTAAGCTGGGGGCGAGGAGGGGGTCAGCAAGTACAGGCAACTCCAAAATAGACCAAAAGGGAAGGCAGCAAGGCACAGAAATGGTTAGGAGAACAAAGGTAGACCTCAAATCTCAGCCTCACCACTGTTTTACCATGGACACAATGATTTAATATCATCGGGTATTGTGAGAATTAAATGAGATCACGGATGTAAGGTTCCTGGACTCAATAAATTTGTAGCTATTATTAGTTGCTATAAAAGCACTATAAAGACACAGCATTAGTTTATTTTAAAAGTAGCTTTTAAGTATCATGTTTAAGAACTGTGGTAATTTAATAAAGTTTCAATGAGGAGAACAAGTCCAGCCTTCCATCACCTTACAAGAAAAGTGTTTCCCTTATTTTACTGCTTGAACCTGTGGCTATGCGTGCTGTTACCACCCGGTGGCAGCATACCCCAATTGTGGATTCCATTGTTTGGAGGGACAACTTCCTTTAAAAGACTACGGATAGAAAGGCGCAGACATTCGGTACCTCCTGAGGAAATGCACAGCACCATCCATGAAGTAGACATGCCAAAAAATCAAACCTGAATCTGATTAAGGTTCTGGATCCAACCACCAATTTACAGAAAATACAGGAAGAGACATTAAACAACTTCATGAGGTTGTGTGCAGGAAGTGAGAATATGTAAATCTCTACCAGACTAACACGTTAGCTTCTTAAAAAAAAAAAAAAGCTGGAAGAGGAATCTTCAGACTAAACGAGACTGAAGAGACAAATGACATATCACGATAAAAAAGCACTGATGGGACAATGGGGGAAATGTGAATGCTATCTGGATATGGATGGTATTTAAAACTCCCTGTCAGAGGGTGGGTCCAAGATGGCGGAGGAGTCTGGAGACCTAGATTTCGTCTGGTCCCAGGAATTCAGCTGGGTAGCTATCAGACCACTGTGAACACCTACGAATTCAAAAGGAGATCGAAGAAAAGAACAGCAGCAACTCTATGAACAGAAAGGTGACCACTTTCTGCAAGGTAGGACGTGCAGAGAAGTGAATCTGAGGCAATATATGGGCAAATAGACCGCAGGGGGGAGGGAGCCTCCGTTAGTACTTACCCACAAGTGATAGAGCAGAGGAGCACGAAATCAGAGCTTTTCAAAGTCGGCTCTGGTGAGCAACGGAGCTCTGGTGGCTAAGCAGGGAGGTGGAACCCTCGCTGGGACGGTGTGGTCTCAGGACCCTCAGGGTCGAAGAAAGACTGGGGATGCCTGAGTGCAGCAGAGCTCCTAGGTATCAAAGTGGGGAAGCTGGTCGCAAAGAGTGAGCTGAGGGGTGGGCTCTCAGCTGGGGGGTGCCATAAACCGTGATCTGCGGCACAGTCGGGCCACTGCTCTCCGAGCTGGAGCCCAAAAAGCGGCAGAACTGGGGCGACCTCCCTTCCTCCCCCAGGAGGAGCAGTGCGGGAGCGTGCGGCAGGAATCCTCGGGGTTTAGAGACTTTAGGGCCCTGTGCCTGAGATAGAAATGCTCGGTCACAGGCCGGGTGAGCATGGGGTGCGGCCAGAGACCAGGGAGACTGAAGTGATTGACTGCTTTTCTCTGAGGGTTCCCTGAGGAGTGGGGCCTCCAGCTCTTGCCTCATCTGGGGCCAGGGATTGGGAAGCCGCCATTTTCAGTCTCATCCTTGAAAGCTGTACGGAAAGCCTTCAGGGAACAAAAGCTACTGAGACCAAATGTGAGCACAGTACTTAACCTGGCCTCTGGCAAGGGCGGTGCAATTCTACCCGGAGCAAATGCATTTGAGAATCCATGCAACAAGCCCTTCCTCTAGAAGATCGGCAGGAACATCCAACCAAGACCAAGTTTACCGATCTATGAGAACTGCAAAAACGCCAGCACCAGGGGAATACAGTGCATAGAATTCATGGCTTTTTTCCCCTATGATTCTTTAGTCTTTCAACTTTTATTTTTTAAATTTTCTTTCTTTCTTTTTTCTTTTTCTTTTTTTTTTTTTGAATTTTTCTTCTTTCCTTTTTCAACCAACTTTTTATCGTATTAATTCCTTTTTAAAATCTTTTTTAATTTTCACTTTTACAGTCATATTCCATCCCTTCATTGTATTTAGCCTTATTTTATATATGTATAAGTTTTTCTTTCTTTAAAATTTTGGGAGGCAATTTCTTCTAACAGACCAAAATACACCCAAAATCTTCTCCCTGGTTTTGGGTCTCTTCTGATTTGTTTAGAGTATATTTCTCTGGGGTTGTTGTTACTCTTTTAGCATTTTGTTCTCTCGTTCATCTATTCTTCTCTGGACAAAATGTCAAAATGAAAAAACTCACTTCAAAAAAAAGAACAAGAGGCAATACCGACTGCCAGGAACCTAATCAATATGGACAGTAGTAAGATGTTGGAACTAGAGTTCAGAATAATGATTATAAAGATACTAGCTGGGCTTGAAAAAAGCAGAGAAGACACTAGAGAATCCCTTTCTGGAGAAATATAATCTAAACAAGTTGAAATAAAAAAGGCTATTAATGAGGTACAATCAAAAATGGAGGCTCTAACTACTAGGATAAATGAGGCAGAAGAGAGAATTAGTGATATAGAAGACCAAAGGACGGAGAATAAAGAAGCTGAGAAAAGAGAGGCAAACAGCTACTCGAGGGGGAGATCACGAGGGGAGAATTTGAGAGATAAGTGATAAAATAAAGCAAAACAATATTAGAATAATTGGGATCCCAGAAGAAGAAGAGAGAGGGGGAGAAGGTATATTGGAGCAAATTATAGCTCCAGAACTTCCCTAATTTGGTGAGGGAAACAGGCATCAAATCCAGGAGGCACAGAAAACCATCCTCAAAGTCAATAAAAGTAGATCAACACCCTGACATCTAATAATAAAACTTACAAATCTCAGAGACAAAGAGAAAATCCTGAAAGCAGCTCAGGACGAGAGGTCTGTAACCTACAATGGTAGAAACATTAGATTGGCAGGAGACCTATCCACAGAGACCTGGCAGGCCAGAAAGGACTGGCATGATACATTCAGGGTGCTAAACGAGAAAAATATGCAGCCAAAAATACTTTATCCAGCAAGGATGTCATCCAAAATAGGAGGAGAGATAAAAAGCTTCCAGGACAAATACAAACTAAAAGAATTTGCAATCACCAAACCAGCCCTACAAGAAATATTGAAAGGGGTCTTCTAAGCAAAGAGAGAGCCCAGAAGTAACACAGACCAGAAAGGAACAGAGACAATATACAGAAACGGTGACTTTACAGGTAATAAATGGCACTAAATTCATATCTTTCAATAGTTACCCTGAATGTAAATGGGCTAAATGCCCAAATCAAAAGACACAGGGTATTAGACTGGATAAAAAAGCAAGACCCATCGATATGCTGTCTGCAAGAGACTTACTTTAGACCCAAAGACACCTTCACATTTAAAGTGAGGGTGTGAAAAACCATTTACTGTGCTAATGGACATCAAAAGAAAGCTGGGTTGGCAATCCTTATATCAGACAAATTAGAATTTAAACCAGAGACTGTAATAAGGAATGAGAAAAGACACTATATGATACTTAAAGGGTCTATCCAACAAGAAAATCTAACAGTTGTAAATATCTGTGCCCCTGGCATGGGAGCAGCCAATTACATAAGCCAATTAATAACAAAATCAAAGAAACACATCGACAATAATACAATAGTAGGGGACTTTAACACCCCCCTCACTCATCTAAGCAAAAGATCAACAAGGAAATAAGGGCTTTGAATAACACACACTGGACCAGATGGACTTCACAGATATATTCAGAACATTCCATCCCAAAGAAACAGAATACACATTCTTCTCTAGTGCACATGGAACATTCTCCAGAACAGATCACATCCTGGGTCACAAATCGGGTCTCAACCACTACCAGAAGATTGGGATCATTCCCTGCATATTTTCAGACCACAATGCTTTGAAACTTGAACTCAATCACAAGAGGAAATTTCAAAAGAACTCAAATACATGGAGACTAAAGAGCATCCTACTAAAGAATGAATGGGTCAACCAGGAAATTAAAGAAGAACTAAAAAAATTCATGGAAACAAATGAAAATGAAAACACAACTGTTTGAAACCTTTGGGATGCAGCAAACACAGTCTTAAAGGGGAAGTATATAGCAATACAAGCCTTTCTTTCTCAAGAAACAAGAAAGGTCTCAAATACACAACCTAACACTACACCTAAAGGAGCTGGAGAAAGAAGAGCAAATAAAGCCTAAACCCAGCAGGAGAAGAGAAATAATAAAGATCAGAGCAGAAATCAATGAACTAGAAACCAAAAGAACAGTAGAACAGATCAACAAAACTAGGAGCTTATTAATTCTTTGAAAGAATTAATAAGATTGATAAACCAGAGGCCAGACTTATCAGAAAGAAAAGAGAAAGGACCCAAATAAATAAAATCATGAATGAAAGAGGAGCAATCACAACCAACACCGAAGAAATACAAACAATTACATATTATGAGCAACTATATGCCAACAAATTAGACAACCTAGTAGAAGTGGATGCATTTCTAGAGACATATAAACTACCAAAACCAAACCAGGAAGAAACAGAAAACCTGAACAGACTCATAACCAGCAAGGAAATTGAATCACTAATCAAAAATCTCCCAACAAAGAGCCCAGGGCCAGATGGCTTCCCAGGGGAATTCTACCAAACACTTAAAGAAAATTAATACCTGTTCTGAAACTGTTCCAAAAAAATAGAAATGGAAGGAAAACTTCCAAACTTATTCTATGAGGCCAGCATTACCTTGATCCCAAAACCAGACAAAGACCCCACCAAAAAGGAGAATTACCAATTAATATCCCTAATGAACATGGATGCAAAAATCCTCACCAAAATACTAGCCAATAGGATCCAACAGTACATTAAAAGGCTATTCACCACTACCAAGTGGGATTTATTTCTGGGCTGCAAGCTTGGTTCAACATCTGCAAATCAATCAGTGTGATACACTACATTAATAAAAGAAAGAACAGGAACCATACAATACTCTCAATTGATGCAGAAAAAGCATTTGACAAAGTACAGCATCCTTTCTTGATTAAAAGTCTTCACAGTGTTGGGATGGAGGGTGCATACCTCAATATCATAAAAACCATCTATGAAAAACCCACAGCGAATATCATTCTCAATGGGGAAAAACTGAGAGCTTTTCCTCTAAGGTCAGGAAGACGGCAGGGATGTCCACTATCACCACTGGTGTTCAGCATTGTACTAGACATCCTACCCTCAGCAATCAGACAACAAAAAGAAAGAAAAGGCATCTGAATTGGCAAAGAAGAAGTCAAACTCTCACTCTTTGCAGATGATATGATACTTTATGTGGAAAACCCTTTTTGAAAAACCAAAACTGCTAGAACTCATACAGGAATTTATCAAAGTGGCAGGATATAAAATCGATGTGCAGAAATCAGTTGCATTTCTATACACCAACAACAAAACAGAAGAAAGAGAAGTTAAGGAGTCAGTCCCATTTACAACTGCACCAAAAACCATAAGATACCTAGGAATAAGCCTAACCAAAGAGGGAAAGAATCTCTACTCAGAAAACTATAGAACACTAATGAAAGAAATTGAGGAAGACAAAAAGAAATGGAAAAACGTTGCATGCTCATGGATTGGAAGAACAAATATTGTTAAAATGTCTATGCTACCTAGAGCAATCTATACATTGAGTGCAATCCCTATCAAAATACCATCAACTTTTTTCACAGAAATGGAACAAATAATCCTAAAATTTGTATGGAACCAGAAAAGACCCCGAATAGCTAGAGGAATGTTGAAAAACAAATCCACCGCTGGTGGCATCACAATTCTGGACTTCAAGCTCTGTTACAAAGCTGTCATCAAGACAGTATAGTACTGGCACAAAAACAGACACGTAGATCAATGGAACAGAATAGAGAACTCAGAAATGGACCCTCAACTCTATGATCAACTCATCTTCGACAAAGCAGGAAAGAATAGCCAATGGAAAAAAGACAGTCTCTTCAACAAATGGCGTTGGGAAAATTGGACAGCCACATGCTGAAGAATGAAACTGGACCATTTCCTTACACCATACACAAAAATAGACTCAAATGGATGAAAGACCTAAATGTGAGACAGGAATCCATCAAATCCTTGAGGAGAATACAGGCAGCAAACTCTGTGACCTCAGCCATAGCAAATTCTTGCTAGACATGTTTCCAAAGGTAAGGGAAACAAAAGAGAAAATGAACTATTGGGACTTCATCACGATAGAAAGCTTTTGCACAGCAATGGAAACTGTCAAACATTTGACAAAACTTTGACAACTGACAATGGGAGAAGATATTTGCAAATGACATATCGGATAAAGGGCTAATATCCAAAATCTCTAAAGAACTCATCAAACTCAACACCTAAGGAACAAATAATCCAGTCAAGAAATGGGCAGAAGACATGAACAGACATTTCTGTAAATAAGACATCCAAATGGCCAACAGACATATGAAAAAGTGCTCCATATCACTCGGCATCAGGGAAATACAAATCAAAACCACAATGAGATACCACCTCACACCAGTCAGAATGGCTAAAATTAACAAGTTGGGAAACAACAGATGTTGGTGAGGATGAGGAGAAAGGGGAAGCTTTCTACACTGTTGGTGGGAGTGCAAGCTGGTGCAGCCACTCTGGAAAACAGTATGGAGGTTCCTCAAAAAGTTGAAAATAGAGCTACCCATGATCCAGCAATGGCACTACTAGGTATTTACCCCAAAGATACAAATGTAGTGATGCAAAGGGGCACCTGCACCCCAATGTTTATAGCAGCAATGTCCACAGTAGCCAAACTATGGAAAGAGCCCAGATGTCCATTGACAGATGAAAGGATAAAGAAGTGGTGTATGTATATATGGGATGGAATATTATGCAGCCATCAAAAATGAAATCTTGCCATTTGCAATGACATGGATGGAACTAGGAACTAGAGGGTATTATACTAAGCGAAATCAGTCAGTCAGAGAAAGACAATTATCAGATAATATCACTCGTGGAATTTGAGAAACAAGGCAGGGGAAGAGAGGAAAAAATAAAACAAGACAAAACCAGAGAGGGAGACA
The DNA here is from genome assembly GCF_023065955.2 of Ursus arctos. Lineage (NCBI taxonomy): Eukaryota > Metazoa > Chordata > Mammalia > Carnivora > Ursidae > Ursus > Ursus arctos. Next base: position 26,674,256 of record NW_026622852.1, on the reverse strand, counting down.
AACCATAAGAGTCTCTGAATCTCAGGAAATAAACTGAGGGTTGCTGGAATGGAGGGGGGTAGGAGGGTTGGGGTGGCTAGGTGATGGACACTGGGGAGGGTATGTGTTGTGTTGAGCACTGTGTATTTTGTTAAGACTGATGAATCACAGACCTGGACCCCTGAAACAAATAATACATTATATGTTAATAATAATAATAATAATAATAATAATAATAATAATAAAAGAAAGTATATCATAGGCCACTTCTTGTGACCTCTTTCTGCCCACAGGCCCTGTCCCTGTGCTTTAATAAAACCACCTTTTTGCACCAATAAATAAATAAATAAATAAAATTAAAAATCACTGCCAAATTTTTTAGGGAAGTGATGTCAATATTGTGGTTATATTTTTCTTTTTTTTTTTTTTAAGATTTTATTTATTTATTTGACAGAGATAGACAGCCAGCGAGAGAGGGAACACAGCAGGGGGAGTGGGAGAGGAAGAAGCAGGCTCCCAGCAGAGGAGCCCGATGTGGGACTCGATCCCGGAACGCCGGGATCACGCCCTGAGCCGAAGGCAGACGCTTAACGACTGCGCCACCCAGGCGCCCCTGTGGTTATACTTTTCAACGATACAGGCATACCTTGTCTTAATGTGCTTGGCTTTATTGCAGTTTGCAGATACTGGGGTTTTTTTGTTTGGTTTTTTTTTTTGTTTTTTTACAGATTGGACATTTGTAGCAACTCTGGGCCAAGCAAGTCTGTTGGCATCATTTTTCCAACAGCATTTGCTCACTTTGTGTCTCGGGGTCACATTTTTACTAATTCTCACACTATTTCGATCTTTTTCGTCAGTATTGTATTTGTCTCACTGCGCTCAGATGATGGTTAGTAATTTTTAGCTATATTTTCTAATTAAGGTACGTACATTGTTTTTAGTCATAATGTTATTGCACACTTAATAGACTACAGTATAATGTAAAAATGACTTCTCTATGCACTGGAAACCAAAAAGTTCGTTTGACTCACTTTATTGCGAGATTCACTTGATCGCAGTGACGTGGAACCCAATCTCAACATCTCTGAGATACGACTGTATCTCTTCTTAAAGAGATACATACTAAAATGTAGGTGTAGTGAGTGATAGGAACCTGAGATTTACTTCAAAATAACTGGGGTACGGCTAGATGAAGAGAAGGCAGAAGCAAAATTGGCCATGAATCAGTTGCTGTTGACGTTGAATAATAGTGCTTAGAAGTACCTTATGCCCTTGTGTTATGGACTGTATGTTTGTGCCTCCCCAAAATTCTTATACTGAAACCCTAACTCCTAAGGCCATAGTATTAGGAGACAGGATCTTTGGGAGGGAATTAGGTTTAGAGGAAATCATGAGGCCAGAGCCCGCACGTTGGATTTGTGCCCTTAGAAGCACAGGAAGAGGCATTAGAGCATCGTCTCTCTGCTATGCGAGGAGCAAAAAAGAGGAGTCCAGAAGCTAGTAAGAGGGTTCTCACCAGGACTTGACCATTCTGGCACCCCGATCTCAGACTTCTCAGCCTGCAGAACTGTGAGAAATCAGTCTCTGTTGTTTAAGCCACCCAGTCTAAGGTCTTTTGTGATAGCAACACATGTGTATGGTATTTGTGGTCACCCCTGAGTATCACAGGGAATCTTTTTCCTAGAAATGCAGAGTCTCGGGCCCCACTGCAGATCTACTGAGAATCTGCAGTTTAACAAGCTCCCCAGGTGAATCATAGAAACACTAAAGCTTGACAAGCACAGAATTACAGGATTCTTTCTGTTTTTGTGTATGTTTACAATGTCTGCTATAAAAACAAAGGAATTGTGAACATAAAATTGATTTGTGTAGGAATATTATATCAAAGATGCTCATTAAATATCGGTTGGGGTGAGTTGGATGCTGCCCAGATGGCAAATATTTGATTTTTTTATCAATCGTAATTATATCATAATTGCTGTGTATTGTAATTAAAAGCATAACACATAGCAACATGTTTAATCTTTGCAAAAAAAGCCACCAGAGTAACCATTGTTACTGTTTTCAGATGAGTAAATCAAAATTCAAAGAGGCCAAATGACTCATCTAAGATCCCAGAGCTCTGAAGTGGAGAAACCAGACTCTAAACCTGGACCTCTGACTCCAAAACCCATCCTCTCTCCACCAGTACAGCGTAATTCTGGGGATTAAAATGGAGTTGAGGCATTTGTGGTTTATTTTTATATATAATTCGGTTTGGGTTTTAGTCTTTTGTATGTCTATTTTAAAAAGTTTCTTCTTATAACAGAGCTTGTTAGGCCAAGCTTACTCTTACTTCCCGCTCTGAGCTCTCCTGACCTTCTTCTGGGAAAACAATGCAGCTCTGGCCTTTAAATCTGACTTTATCCAGAAGAAAATTACCTCAGCCCTTGAACCCTTGAATCCCATTCACAGGATCTTGAAACTTTCGTACTAAAATGACTGAATCATAAGAGTGGTATCAGTGATTCATGAATTTGTTTGTACATTGAAATCACTTGGGGAACTTTTAAAATTCCTGATGGCCAGATCACATCCCAGACCAATTAAACTAGAATCTCTGAGGGATGGGGGTTCCCTAGGCAATCTCAATATGTAGTCTAGTTTGAGAACCCATGACCTAGCGATTCAGAGCAAGATTCTTATTTTACAGGACTAACTTTCCAAGGTATATATAAAACTTAAACATCAAATTTCAACCACGTATTCTGCATCGCCCCCAAAACTCTGGCAAGTAGACTGCAAAGCAAGGACTGAGTAAACTTTGCAATAGGACAGCCTTAAGTAGCTGAGCCATTTCCAATGATCATGATATACATGCAAACTGCAATTTAAAAGACCCTGGGCCTCAGCAGGCCTCCAGGCCAAGATTAGACTCCGTATTAACACATCCATTGCAGCTGGAGAAACTGGATCTACAAAAGGAATTTTGGAGAAAGACCTGCCAAGCCCATTTACTCAGCTTATGAAATTCTTTTGACCCCTCCCGGGGCTGTCCTTTATACCAGACCACCCATGTTCATAATACATCTCATTGCAAGCCTGCCTGGAGACTGGAAACAAGCCACACCACATCAAGAGCACTAAAAGCTAAATATACTCCTGAGTCCCCTGCAAATCACAGGTACCATTTAGGACCATGATAGTCTGAAGGGGAACCCCTAAGTTTTCACTGCTCCACGGTGGCTTTAGCCTGGAAAGAGAAATGACATCCATAACTAACCAGGAGATGCCCACAGTGAAGTATTCTTGGAGAACTGTGTGGATATGTAGGATAGATAATGCCAGGACTAACTGTCTGAACTAGGAAACCACAGAGTGAATCCTGCTTATAGGATTCCTTATAGTCTTTACTTTGCTTGCAGTGGTGGTTTGCTGGTGCCTACCAGGAAGGTCTTCCTTCCCCCCCACACCGCTTCTCCATCATACAGTGATGATGAACAGCTAGAATCCCTAGAAAGGCATTTTCATGGCCCAGTGAATGCAAAGATATGAATCTGTGGATCTGCCTATACTAAGAAGGAAGAATACAATGAAGAAAGCAGCGCCTCCATAATAAAACACTACAAAATACCAGGTAAGCAAAATCTCAGTTATCAAAAATATCTTTAATGTTTTACTCACCTACAAAATACTGAAATGCTTTTATAAAGATTCTAAGTATTTTATTGGACAAATAATCATGACTTCTTTCAAATAAATGTTACTCTTTCAAAAAGACTTTTAAAAAAACAACACTTTTTATATTGGAAAAATTGAAACATACAAAAGTGGACAGAATAGTATAATGAAGTGTAGTGGGAATGTAAATTGGTACAGCCATTATAGAAAAGTATGGAAATTCCTTTAAAAATTAAAAATGGAACTACCATATGATCCAATAATCCCACTTCTAGGTATGTATCCAAATAATTGAAATCAGGATCTTGAAGAAGTATCTGAACTCCCAGGTTCATTGCAGCATTATTCACAATAAGCAAGATACAGCAACGACCTAAGTGTATGTCAACAGATGCATAGATAAAATGTGAGATATTTATATATATGTATTATATATATATAATGGAATATTATTCGGCCATAAAAAAGGAAATACTTCAATTTTCAACAACATGGATAAACCTGGCACACTTTATGCTAAGTGAAATAAGCCAGACGCGGAAAGACAAGTACTATATGACCTCATTCCCATGTGAATCTAAAAAGTGCAATTAACAGGAGCAGAGAGTGTTTTGGTGGTTGCCAGGAGTTACGGGGAAGGGGAAATGAGGAGATGTTGGCCAAAGGGTACAGACCTAGATTGTAAGATGAATAAATTCTGGGCATCTAATGTATAGCATGGTGGCTATGGTTAATAATATTATAGTGTATACTTGAAATTTTCTGATAGTAAATCTTAACTATTCTCACCAAAAATAAAAATAATAATAATAAGGAACCTATGTGAGGTGATAGATATAGTCATTAGATTATTGAAGTAATCATTTCACAATGTATACATGTATCAGATCATCCCATTATACACCTTAAATATATACAATTTTTATTTGTCAATTATGCCTCAATAAAGCTTGAGGGGAAAAAAAGTTAAGCTTTATTTTTTTCCTGTACCTTCACTTCTGTTATTTCTGTAGTATGGCAAAAACCAATCTCACTTGCTTGGGGATCCTGCCTCTTTCATTCGTGTGGCTTCTAAGTGTTAACATCACTGAAACGTGCTTCTCCCCAGATGGTCTTCAGGCCCCGTTCCAAGCTTTGCTATCGCATCTTCCTTTGATCCCAATCATGTGACTTTGAGCTCAGCTCTCTTCCAGCTACTTCTGCGCCCCAGTTAGGTGCATGGGGATCATTTGGCAATGCCAGGAAGAGTCACAGGGACTTCAAGCTGTGGTCTGAAGCCCTGCCTGCCTGGCTTCTCAACCCCCTCTGTGCCTTAGCACCACCTGAAGGAATTGCTAAAAAAACAAGTGCTGGGCCCCACTCCCAAAGCTTCTGATTCAGGGGGTCTGGGGTAAGGTTGGGAGAATGTACATTTCAAACAAGCTCCCAGGTGATGCTGACGCTATAGGTTTGAGGACCAGGCTCTGAGAACTTGGCACATAGACTTAACATGCAGCCCCTCTCTGGGGCTCTAACCAGGAAGGTCAACCCTCTACGTTCAGATTGCCCAAACAAATCATAAGTTCTATTATGTACTACTATTCTAGCCCTGGGGTCAGCTAATCTTTTCTGTGAAAGTCCAGATAGTAGATGTTTTAGGCTTTGGGGGTCTTACAGTTTCTGTTGCAACTACTCAGTTCTGATGCTGGAGTACGAAAGCAGCTAAAAACAGTATGTAAACAAGGGCGCCTGGGTGGCTCAGTCGTTAAGCGTCTGCCTTTGGCTCAGGGCGTAATCCCAGGATTCTGGGATTGAGCTCTGCATCGGGCTCCCTGCTCTCCCTGCTCTGCTGGGAACCTGCTTCTTCCTCTCCCACTTCCCCTGCTTGTCTTCCCTCTCTCGCTGGTTGTCTCTCTCTCTGTCAAATAAATAAATAAAAATCTTAAAAAAAAAAAGAAGTATGTAAACAAATGGAATGATATCTAAATGAATATGTAAATGAACAAATGATTGTTCCAATAAAACTTTATGGAACCCGAAATTGGATTTTCACATAATTTTTATTCTCATTCTGAGTTTTTCAGTCATTGAAAAATGTTCACATTTTCACATGGTTTACAAAACAATCAGAAAGCTAGAATTAGCCCATGGGAAGGATTTGGCCTACTGGCCAGAGTTTGCTGACCCTAACCCTAGATTAATCACTTCTGCGTAACCTTTTCCAAATTTGAAATCTGGCTTTTTGGGGAATGAAACTTGGTAATTAGTTACAAATACATGGGATGCCTCCACATCAACTTCAGACAAGAAATGAAGATGATTCTTACATCTGATCTTAACTGCTGGGTGAATGTGTCTCGAACTGTGAAGGTGAAATCCTCATTTATTTTAAACATGATTATTATAGTTGAGATGAGGCCTTGAGAAAATCACAAAGCCAATAAAGAAAAGTAATTGATCAGGGCGCCTGGGTGGCACAGCGGTTAAGCGTCTGCCTTCGGCTCAGGGCGTGATCCTGGCGTTATGGGATCGAGCCCCACGTCAGGCTCCTCCGCTATGAGCCTGCTTCTTCCTCTTCCACTCCTCCTGCTTGTGTTCCCTCTCTCGCTGGCTGTCTCTATCTCTGTCAAATAAATAAATAAAATCTTTAAAAATAAAAAAAAAGAAAGAAAAGTAATTGATCATGGTCTGTATTCTGGTTTGATACTTGATAATAATAACTAAATTAAATGTCTCGCTTCTCCAAACAATTTAGCTATGTGAAGAAGAGACTTAAAATGTCGTGTAAATCAGCTTGATGGTTTCGCAAAAATAGCATAGTAGATGGCCAGTAATGAATGAATGTCTTTCCTTTTAGACAAGTGATTCTCAACTGTAGCTCCATATTAGAATCATCCGGAAAGCTTTTAAAACTCCAAATGCGCAGACTGCATCTCTACCAGTTAAATCAATCTCTGGGGAATGAGAACTCCCTAGGTGATTATAATTTGTATCTATGATTGAGAACCACCACTGTAGTATAATATTCAGAATTTCTGCTCTTTGTCCAGGTGCACCGTGTCATATCCAATGCCAAATGACAGTTTGCAACACTTGCATAATCCTGTGTAGCTTAACTCCTAAGTAGATTCAGATGCTTTGATTATAGACACCTGGCCTTGAACCTGTGTGCCAGGGCCAGGTGAATTCCAGGTGGGCTTCTGGATTCCGTGTCTATAATCTTGGCAACGAAGAATGATACAGGTACAAATCAATTTTTAAAAATAGCAAAAGGCTTAACAGACACTTTACAAAAGAAAATATATGAATAAGCACATGAAAGGTTCTCAGCATCTTTAGTCATCAGGGAAATGCATACTAAAACCATAATGAGATACAATTTCACACCCACTGACAACTCCAAAAGACTAACAATACCAAATATTGGCAAAGCTACAGCAACTGGAACTCTCATACTGCTGGTGGGAGCATGAAATGGCACAACTTCTTAGATAAACTGTTTAGCAATTATTTATAAAGTTAAATATTCACTTGTCCAATCACCCAGCAGTTCCACCCCTAGGAAATAAAAACAAAAGTCCACTAGAAATGTTTAAGAATGTTCATAGTAGCTTTATTCATCGTAGTTAAAAACTGCAAATAACTCCAATGTCCATCAACAGGGAAATGAATAAACGAATTGTGCTACATTCATACAATGGAATGCTACTCAGCAAGAAAAAGGAACGAATGATTCATGCACACAAGAACACAGATGAATCTCAGAATCATTATTTTGAGTGAAAGAAGTATGACACAGGATGCATATGGTGTGATTCCATTTATAAGAGTCTCAAAGAGAGGCAAAACTGGGGGCGCCTGGCTGGCTCAGTTTGGTAGAGTGTGTAACTCTTCATCTCAGGGTTGTGAGTTTGAGCCCCACGTGGGTGTAGAGATTACTTAAAAATAAAAAATCTTGGGGTGCCTGGGTGGCTCAGTTGGTTGAGCATCTGACTCTTAGTTGTTGTTGTTTTTAAGATTTTATGTATTTATTTGACAGGGAGAGAGAGAACACAAGCAGGGGGAGCGGTGGAGGGAGAAGCAGACTCCCCGCCAAGCAGGGAGCCGCACGTGGGGCTCGATTCTGGGACTCCGGATCATGACCTGAGCTGAAGGCAGACACTTAACTGACTGAGCCACCCAGGTGCCCCTGTCTCTTAGTTTTGACTCAGGTCATGATATCATGAGTTGCGGGATGAACACCCCCCCTCCCCAGTCTGGCTCCACACTCAACTGGGAGCCTGCTTGAGGATGCTTTCTCTTGGCCCCTCCCCCCACTTGTGTGCTTGTGTTCTACCTAAAATAATAAGTCTTAAATAAATAAATAAATAATCTTTAAAAAAAAAAAAACAAAGTGAGGCAAAACTAATCTATGGTAATAGAAATCAGAGTAGTTTTCTGGGGATGGAGAGGGGTGATAACACAAGGACTGACTGGAAAAGGGCAGGGGAATGAGGGAACTTTTTGGAGTGGTAGAAATATTTTAAAACTTCATTGGATTGGTAATTAGGTGAATCAGGTGAATAGTGCTAATACACTTAGGATCTATGCCTTTTATTCTATATAAATCATACTCCCATAAATAAGATATTTAAAACTCATATGAGAAGAAGGATGGAGGACCCATGACCACACATGATTGAGCCCTCTCTCCAGGAGGCTTCTTGACTTTGGCTGAGGTGAGAATGAACACAGGCTCTGAAGAGCATTCTGACCACAGTTAGTGCCCCAGCGCTTCCTCCCCTTTAGGGTAAAGGCTCAGAGGTGGCAAAGTGAAGGAGACTTTGGAGAACATCGAGTAGTCCTGTTTGGTAGCACTGTGGTTCTGCTGGGGGGTGGGGAGGGTGCAGTATGTGAAGGAGAGTTTGGGAAACAGAAATGTCAAGGAAACCCTTGAATGCCAGGTGGAAGAGCTTGATCTTTATTGTAGGTAAGGGAGTCTGCTGGAGGTTTTGAATAGGGAATGCTCCTCAAATAAATGCCTTCTTTTTGAAGGTATCATTGATTCACCTGTGATTCTTTCTCTTTTTTTTAATCAAATGGGCTCTGCGATGTGGGGCTCAATCTCATGACCCTGAGATCATGACCTGAGCTGAAATCAAGTGTCAGACACTTACTTGAGTGAGCCACCAGGCCCCCCAAACCTGTGATCTTTCTTAATGCCTTGTGGAATCCAGAGGGATGCACAAAACCTATTAGCAAAAGTTCCTCCTCCTGGAGTCTATCAAACTCATCATCTTAGTCCTCTGATGATGAGCAGAAGCATGAAGGCAGCTGTTTGCTTTGGACTCAGACTTGTTTTGTCCTTTCCTAATTCCAGGGACATGCTTTCATGGACATTTTCCAGAATAGCTTACTTCCTAGCTCCCATTCTTCATCTTCAGTTCACTCCTGACACCCTGCAATTTTATTTCTCATTCCACCATTCTTCTTAAACCACTCTTACATAGAACATCAATTCTATTAGTTAGAACTTTGTATTCGTTTCTCTCTTGCTGTGGAGCAAACCATCCTAAAACGTAGTTTGCATGAAAACAATGATACTCATGTATTAACCTCCACATTCTTTGTGGGTCAGGACCTCAGACAGGGCACCACCGGAAGGGCTCCGCAAGGTCTCTATTCTGCAGTGTCTCAGATCTTAGATGGACGATCTGAAGCCTGGAGGCTGGAATCATCTGAAGGCTCAGTCATTCACATCTAGTGATAGATTCTGGCTCTCGGCTGGCATCTTAGCTGGGATTGTGGGTTACAGCTACATGTGGCATCTCTAAATGGGTTAGGTTTCCTCACAAGGCAGTGGGTGGGTTACAAAGGCAAGTGTTGAGAGAGAGAAGGAGTGAGATGGAATCTGTACCTTTTTATGCCTTAGCTTCAGAAGTCACATAACATCACCGTGCCATCCTCCACTGGTCAGGGCAGTCACAAGCCCTAGCCAGACTCAAGGGATGGGAGCACAGACCCCACCTCAGTGGGAAGGGTATCAATGACATTGCAAGAAGAGCATGTGTGGTGGGATAAATATATTGATGCAGCCATTTCTGGAAAATACTACACTACACACTCTTGTTGGTTTCATGTTACAGAAAACCGAAGACTAACTGGCTTAAACTAAGAGGAAATTTATTGGCTCATGCATGTGAAAACTCCAGGAGTAGGGGTGACTCCAAATAAGGCTGGAATAAATCTCAGGCTATGTCAGCAGAACCCGGTTTCTCTTTTCTTCAGCTCTGGGCTCAGCCTCTTCCATGCTCGCTCGAGTCTCGGACAGATTCTCCCTTCGTGGTGGCAAGATGCTGCCACAGCTCCACCTACACATCATGTCTTGCTCAATTACTGCAGGAAAAGAGAAGTCTGCTTCTCTGACAGTTCACACAAACATCCTAGAAATCGAGTTTCTTTGGCTCTAATTGTCCTGACTTTGCACTTGTGCCCATCCCTGAGCAGTTTGCCGACATTAAGGAAATGTACTGTACGAACTGCCCGACTAGGCTTGAGTCACACAGCCACCCCTGGAACCACGGGCAAGGTCAGTATGACCAGAAGTCACAGGTTTTCTGCAACAGAGACTGTTTCAGCTGTAAGGGCAGAATTTACATCAGGGATCTATATTTCTCACATCACAACATGTCTGGAATCATATAACTACTGGTATCTGTCCCATGCTTCAGTGATTCAGGGCTGGTTAGAGCTGTGATTCTCTTGATCTTCCCACTGTTTTCAAAAGAGGGATGCCCAGTTCTAGTTATCATGTCTGTCTAGATATCATGTCTCTTTTGTGCCATATATCACATTGCCAATGCTTGCTGTCAGGCAGTTGGGAAAGTGAGGGCAAGTGAGGCAAGCAAGGGAGAGAAGGGCTGGTTATGGTGTTAAGCTATCCAGCCCATTGTCGCCCATGTCAACCCCTGGATATGGAGATGCGGCCACTTCACCCAAACCACATGGCTGAAGTAAGAAGGGACGTCTCCTTCATAGAAAATGTGGAGCGCACCTATCATAAGAAAGCTAATGAGTTGCTGAATGGCAAACGTAAGATATGACCTCAAGGTCCTGTCTTTGAATTCTGCAGTCTTTTCTTTCTGTGGGAAGTACAGAAGAAACCCTAGTGACCTCTTACGAGTAATTGGCAAATTCTGTAGTTTTAAGTAATCTTCTTATTGCCTCTCTCTTTTGCGTTGGATACTGTTGCTCCTTCCTTTTATCTGCAACTCATTACTTCTTCATCAAAATTGTTTCCCTTGCAGGACAGCTGGGTGGATCAGTTGGTTAAGGATCTGCCTTTGGCTGAGGTCATGATCTCAGAGTTCTAGGATCGAGTCCTGCGTCTGGCTCCTTGCTCAGTGGGGAGTCTGCCTCTCCCCCTGCTTGTGCGCGCTCTCTCTCTGACAAATAAATAAATAAAATATTTTTAAAAAGAAACCTGTTTCCTTTGCTTCTATGACACTGACCTCTTTGGGCTGTCCTTGAACCTCTCTGACCATATGATCTGTGCATTCAAGAGGCCCTTCTGCCTCCCCATATTCCACACCCATTGGACCCGCCTGTAGCCAAACACTTTTCTTATTCTGTCGGCTCCCTTCTCTTTGTCATGTTTCTTAATTTGACTGCTCAGTTCAGGTATTTTCATTCTTATTTCTATAATAAGGAAATTTAAGGTTGTTAATCTTCTTGTAAGTAGATTTGGCGTATTCCTATGAACTTTGTTATGTAGTGTTCTCCCTTTGGTAAATACCTAAATAGAGTTTGCTTTCCTTGAGTTTATTTTGTAATATGAATAATGCATATTCTGCTTTCTTTTTGTTTGCACTTCCCTGTTGTCTTTTCCTAAAGGTTGTGTTTAATGTTTCTGCTCATTCATATGTTGCACATGCTTGACTTAAATACACACTCTTGACTTCCATCTAGTACACACATGGACCCTTTTGATTCTCCACATTTATTGTTTAAATGCCATGGCTGCACACCCAGAGATTTCTGAACTTGTGGCCCACTACTGAAAGTACTTTGGATGCCCTTGATATACTTCATGGCAGAGATATTGAGGAGACTGAATCAGACAGGCTTCTCTGGTTACAAGCAACAGAAACCAGCTCTGACTAACTTAAAAAATATATATATGGGTTAGTTCACAGAAGAAAAGGAAAGGCTGAAGAACCAAACCCCTCATCACCCACAGGGAAACGTTCAAATTCATTAAACATAGTAGAAATGTAGTTTATTTTTTTTTCTCCTAAGCTAAACACTGTTCTAAGCACCAGGAAGTCAGTGGAGAACATAATGGACATGACCCCTGCTTTCAAGACATGTATATCTAATGTGGATCTGGACCCAGGGCTATGGCCTGACAGTCTCTTTTCCTGCCACTTTCCAACGAGCGCCTTAAATACTACAGTTATGCATTTCTCTGGTGTACCAGGTTCTTTACTTAATGTTTGCACGACTTCTGTTATGCTACTCTTTCTGCCTGTAATGCCCTCTTCCACATCTTTACTTGATGACCTTCTATTCAGTCTTCGAAAATCAAGCAAAATGTCATCACTATTAGGAGGTCAATAAATGACTCCCACCTTTTCCCTGCTCAGTTGAGAACTATTTCATATGTAGACAGAGGAATTGGTTGATTGAGATAAAAAAGTCATCTTTAGGGGCGCCTGGGTAGCGCAGTTGTTGAGCGTTTGCCTTCCACTCAGAGCGTGATCCCGGCGTTATGGGATCGAGCCCCACATCAGGCTCCTCTGCTAGGAGCCTGCTTCTTCCTCTCCCACTCCCTCTACTTGTGTTCCCTATCTGCCTGGCTGTCTCTCTGTCAAATAAATAAAATCTTTAAAAAAAAGTCATTTTTATCATTAATAAAGTCAAGGTTAGAGGGGCACCTGGGTGGCTCAGTCGGTTAAGTGTCGGCCTTCGGCACAGGTCGTGATCCCAGGGTCCTGAGACTGAGTCTGCATCAGGCTCCTTGCTCAGTGGGGAGTCTGCTTCTCCCTCTCTTCTGCCTGCCACTCCCCATGGCACCCAATAATTCTCCTCTCCTGGTATTCACTCCTCCCCACAAAGAATAGGGTGAACTGCGTAACCTATAGGATATTATGGTAATGATGTAGGTAATGATCTTCCAAGGAGAGATCATAAAAGACAGTGTGGTGTCTGCCTTGCTCCCTCTTAGATCGTTTGCTCTGGAGAAAGCCAGCAGCCATGCTGTAAGGACACTCAAGCAGCACTATGGAGAGGTCCCCATGGCAAGAAATTAAAGCCTCCTGAGCAGCTATGTGAGTGAGTCCACTTTGGAAATGGGTCCACCAGTCTAAGGCCAATATCTTAACTGCAAGCTCATGAAAGACCTTTGCCACCAATAGCTCGTGCTTTGCAAACTGTCTGGTTACTCAGCTGCCTCCCTGATGGATTCTGAGCTCCTAGACCCTGAACCTTGGACTTGCTCATTTAAGTCTTTCCCCATCACAGCAGGCAGACTAAAGGCTCAATGAAAGTGTGTTGGATGTACAATGGTGCCCTAGTAATCAAATGAATGAATGAAGGGAGGGAGATATTCCCAGGGACCTTTAAGTCAAAAGGCACAGACTTCATCTACAGGTCTTTCTGAGAAAACTAGACCTAGGTTTCAAAACAGCAAAATGCAAGGGAGAGACTACTTTCACATAGACTAGGAAAGACTGCCAAACCCTCAAAACAATGGGCCAGGGGAAGGAGTCTTCAAGTATCACAGAAAGAAGAGATGTCACTTTGGTGACCAGGGGGGCAAAGCAGGATTAGAGCAAGGAGATAACTCCCTTGTGAGTACCTCGCTTTATAGCATGTTTTCCAACAGCCTTGTGAAGCAATCGGAGGTGAGATAATAGCTCCATTTTGTTGAAGCGAACATTGAGAATCAGAGAAGGAAAGTGACTAGACTGAAGTCACACAGGAAGGAAGTAGTGCTTGAATTTCAAACCAGAAAGTTGTTCCAAGACTCTGTAATGTACTTCTCAAAACACTGTCTTATATTCCTCTTGGCCCAACCCTGCACTCACCAAAGATTCCTGGGCAGAAGAAGGAAGTAAAAAGAGTAGTTGCTTTTCTGCTGAGAACACTTTCAGTTTCTTTGCAAAGAGATCTCAACAAACTGCGTGTTTGGTGGTGTCGGGGTGGGGAAGGGGGTTGAGCAGGATTTATGAAAGGGAACAGAAGATGCTTCTGGACTGCAGAATTCTGCTGAACATCACTGAGGCCCCTCCTCCTCTCAGAAGCCAGCTAGGGATGATCCTTCTTTGCCTGAAACTCCCACTCCTTTTTCTGAACTCATTATGAGTGTTGGGGGATGATGCGTGGGGGAGCAGAGCAGTGGGAGAGAGTGGGACATTGTCTGGTATTTCACTGATATACATCCATTTATGCCTCCATCTCCATACTCCTAATGTACTTTATATAGGCCTCTATCATCGGGCTAATCCACTCCAGTCTAAATTGTATAAACTCGGGCACCTGGATGGTTCAGTTAGTTATGCATCTGCCTTTGGCTCAGGTCGTGATCCCAGGATCCTGGGATCCAGACCCACATCGGGCTCCCTGCTCAGTGGGGAGCCTGTTTCTACCCTCTCCCTTTACCCCCCTCCCCTGCTCGTGCTCTCTCTGTCTTTCTCTCTCTCTCACTCTATTTCTATCTCAAATAAATAAATAAATAAAATCTTTTTAAAAATAAACTATATAAACTCTTTTCTGGGGTATTTGACAAGGAATGGAGGATTTCTACAATTTCTCAGTAATTACCCTTTAAATGTTAATAATTGAGATAAGGACAAAAGAAGGGAACACTAAATGTAAGTATTTACAAATACTCTGCCCACTGTCTTTACCCTTGAAGCAGGAGCATAACAGAAGCTGAGAGCAGGCCAGACTGCTTTTCAGGAGAAAGAATGGGAGCAGGGAAAGGGGAGGAGGCAAATGGGTAGAAGTTGGTGGTGAGGAGAGATAGAGGAGATGAAATGAACTAACCCTGAAGAGTGGAGCTGTAAGAACAGAGCTTTGTAATGTGAATTTTCATGAAATGATCGTATGTTTTGTGATATAATTCCCAACTTGTTTTCAAGGGCATTCAGTAAAGATTTCTACTGCTTTTGTAGAGTCCCCTTTGTGTTTCTCCTGGATGCACCACTGACCTAATTTTGGCCTCAAAGTGGCAAGATACATTTCAGTTAAGTAATAATTTGACTTCTTTATCTAATAGCAGCTACTTTTTTTAAAGATCTTATTTATTTGATGCAGAGAGAGAGAGAGAGAAAGAGAGCACAAGCAGGGGAGAGGCAGACTGAGAGAAGACTCCCCACTGAGCAGAGAGCCTGATGTGGGCCTGGATCCCAGGACCCTGAGATCATGACCTGAGCCAAAGGCAGACTCTATTTTTTTTTTAAGATTTTATTTATTTATTTGACAGAGAGAGAGAGAGACAGCCAGCAAGAGAGGGAACACAAGCAGGGGGAGTGGGAGAGGAAGAAGCAGGCTCCCAGCAGAGCAGGCAGCCCGATGTGGGGCTCAATCCCAGGACCCTGGGATCATGCCCTGGGCTGAAGCCAGATGCTTAACGACTGAGCCACCCAGGCACCCCCCAAAGGCAGACTCTTAACCGACTGAGCCACCCAGGATCCCCAAAAATTTTTGATAAGAGCACTTTTTTTAAAGATTTTATTTATTTGTCAGAGAGAAAGCACACAAGCACGGGCAGTGGCAGACAGAGGGAGAAGCAGGCTCCCTACTGAGCAAGGAGCGCTATGCTGGATGCCAACCCAGGACCCCGGTCGGGATCATGACCTGAGCTGAAGGCAGACGCCTACCGGACTGAGCCACCCAGGCATCCCTAAAAGCACTTTTTAAGAAAAGACTATTTATTTGACAGAGAAAGAGAGAGAACACGAGGTGGGGGAGAAGAGCAGAGGGAGAGGGAGAAGCAGACTCCCCACTGGGCAGGGAGCCTGATGCGGGGCTTGATCCCAGGACCCTGGGATCATGACCTGAGACAAAGGTAGATGCTTAACCACCTGAGCCACCCAGATGCTCCTCTGAAAATTTTTAAATATAAATCTTTAGGATAACTATCTTGTGGCCTCTCTCCACTAAAAGGAGCCAAAGAAGAAAAGATAAAATTAATGTCATTTGGTCTGAAAAGCTTAAGTTTCTTGGCTTTTGACAAAAAAAAAAAAAAAAAAGAAACCAGAGCAAGGACAGGGTTTGTTGCAAAGCTTTTGTAGAAACTTGGTTTCTTTATTATCCAGTTTATATCCTTTTAGGTCTGTGGTTCTCTAACTCAGCTGCTGGATTTCCCTAAAGGAAATTGGGTACCGGCTGGGGATGACACAGTGAAATCATAAAGAAAAGTGTTCAGATTTAAAAGATAGGCTGTGTTCCAGCTGACTGAGGCAACCAGAGCTGTTCTGGGCTTCCCTACATTTCCAGCTACAGCACTTTCTGGGACTGGTTCCTATTGGGGGTCCAGGAGAGAAAGCTATTTCTTAAAATCCTTCCACCTGCCGAGTATACTCTTGCTGAGTTCTGTGTTCTAAGGCCAAAGAGAGGGGGGAATGGAGGAAAGGCAAGAGAGGGATGTTTAGGTTCCCAGGCTCAAATAATGTCAGAGCAGGGAGGGACCTTAGATAGCATTCTAATCCAAATTTTATAAATCCTTTATTTCTTTACATTACAAAATTAAGATATGCTTGGGGTAACAGATTGCTATAAATAGAAAGCAGACACTCCTTACTCTCCTGCCTTCATTTACAGATGGAGAAACAAGCTCATGGAGGGAAGTGACTATGCAATGTCATCTAGTTAGAGTGCAGGGCAAGTTTTCATGCAGCCAGACATTGGGATTGAGCAGGATTGTTTCCCATAGAAAGAGAAGAGGCTGGAATGTTGAGGAGAAGGTCGTCAATTATCTCTTTTTAGACCTGAGAAAAGACTGGAAGAAAAATAAAAAGACTAGGGCTGTTTTTTGTGTTTTTTTTTTTTTAATGTATATATATGTTGAGTACTTATTGTGGTACTGTGCTCAGAGTTTTGTATGTTTTTTTTTTTTTTTTACTTGAGCCTTACCACTCCCCTGGGAGGGGGGTTAGTTGTTCTCATATTAGAAATGAGGAAACTCAGGATCAGAGGCTTAATTAACTTGTCCCAAATCACACTGCTAGAAAAGTGGAGTAACTAGAATCCGGGTCTCTATAACCCTCAAGTTTCAATCCCACTTGTCACCTGTATAAATTAAAAACAGGTGCCTCTACCTCTGGGCACATGAAGCTTTGCGTCAAAGCTCATGGGTATGGTAGGTACATTCTTCAGAGCATCAGCTGTGTGTTCTGCTCCAAGCTTAAGGCCCTTAACCACTATGCAATATGGTTTATCAAAAAAATCACGACATTTTCATTATGGTAATTCTGTACTAATCCTGCAAATTCTCTGAATTTTTATTCTGACGTGAGATAATGGGGAGCAGAGTACCTGCTGAGAGTCTCTAAAATGCAGTACGGGAAAAGGAAGGACAGTCATACTGCCCAGACACAAAGCACCATATCTTTTCTTTTTTCTTTTTTTTAGAGATGGGGAGGAGCAGAGGGAGGAGAGAGAGAATCCCAAGCAGGCGCCACACTCAGCGCCTCAGCATGGAGCTGATGCAGTGCTGGATCTCACGACTCTGACATCTTGCGTGACCTGAGCCAAAATTGAGAGTCACCCAGGCACCCCCACAAGGACACCATATCTAGGTCAACAATGAAGAGAACCCTGGCGATCTGGATTCTGGTGCTATCTTCCACCATAATCTGGCTATTTGACTTGGGTCTTGGCTTTCTTGTGTATAAAGTGGTACAAAGTGGGGTCTGACCAAATGAATTCTGAGGCTCCTTCCAGCTCTGAGGTCTCTGGTTCCAAGAATAGACAGAGATGCCCAGTGGGGAAATGTTTTAAAATCAGACAAAAACTTAACAAGCAAAGAGAAGACACTCATATGAAGAGTTGAAGACACACAGACTATGGAGATCATTTAATCTAGTGTCTGAAACATTGAAACATGGTATCTAGTATCTGTTGCAATAAGCTCTTGCCCCCTTGAGATAGGCCATGTCATTGCTGGCCAGTTCTGATGGTTAGAATTTCTAGTGAGTCAAGGCTTGCTTTCTGAGACCTAACTGTGCTATGGGGACCATAGAGCCCATATTAAAGGCACTTCCCCAAGATAGTCCTTCAGATATTGAAAAACAGTGAGTGTATCTCCCCAGAGTTATCTCTTCCCCAGGCTAAATGTCCCCTGGACCACCATTTATCCCTCAAAGGACATGGTTTCATGTCCCTTGACCCAGACTCATTCATTCAACAAACAGTTGCCAAGCATATAAGTGACAGTTTCCATGGGGAAAACTGGGAATACACAAGGTGAAGTAGACACAGTCCCAGCACTCAAGGGGTTTACCAGCTAACGGGAATGATAGACAAAGAAGTCCCCAAACCATTATACCAACCCTAGTAGAAGATGTGTAAGTGTAGTCAGGGTCTAAGAAGGAGGCAGTCAAATCTACCCAATAGGTTAGGAAGAATTTGTGGAGGAGGTGAGACTTCTGTCTCTGGAGGTCCATACATAAATCACTTTATCTTCCTCATCATCCAAGGACTTTACCTCCTTCTGCCTTCTTTTCTTGGCATTTCTCTAACACATCCTGTTGGAGTGTTATGTTTCAGGAAATTTTTTAAAAATATATTCATCTGCCACCTTAGAAATGTTTTCATAAGAAGAGAATCTAGCAGCTTGTGACAAGAATGACTATTTCAGCACATAAAGTCTGAGATAATTTCACCAGCTCCCATTCTTCTTATAGTCTCTCCAACCTAGCTTCCTCTCTTTCATCATTCTTCTCTTTTTCTTCCTCTCTCCTTCAGGATTTTTCACTCTCCCTTTCAAGGCATTTTTACATTCTCATAGTTAATACTCACCACACAGCCTTCTTTGTAAACTCAGACTGTTTAAAGGACATGACAGGGCACAAGCTGGGAAGTAGCAGAAGCAGGATTTGAACCTAGCTCGTCTGGTAAATATTCACATTCAATTATAGGAAAAGAGGTCACAGGGTTTCTATCTGACTTTTTGCTAATGCAAGAGTGCAAATATAATCATTCCATGACATGCCAAAATCCAGGCGTAACTCTCCCACCTTGTTGCCCTCTATCCTTCTTGAATAAAATATAAAATATCCTCTCTTAATTGCTTTTAACCTGTTTCTGCTAATGTACATATACCCAACTATTCAATCATTGCTATCACATTAAAAAGTTGTCTTTTCAAAAAACAAAACAAAACAAACAGTTGTCTTCCCATAATGTCCTGAGGAGGTAAATTCGTCAAAGTCCTTTATCTTATCCTAGAAGATGCAGCATGATATAATAAACACAATGTTTTCTAAAATTTGGTAATCTGTATACCACTTTCATTATTTTTATTACATTCTTGTACTAGTTATACTACCTTTAAAAATATTTTACTTTCAATTCATTTACTTTTTTAACCTAAATTTTAAGGGAAACTTTAAATCATTATATAATGTCCCTATCCATAATACCAAAATTTGATGTGCTTTTTATGTTTTCTAAACATTAGAATAAATGCATAAGGGGCTCCTGGGTGGCTCAACCAGTCAAGTGTCTGACTTGGGCTCAGGTCATGATCTCGGGGTCCTGGGATCAAGCCCCATATTGGGCTCTCTGCTTGGTGGAGAGCCTGCTTCTCCCTTTCCCTCTGCCTGCTGCTCCTTCTGCTCACGTGCATGCTCTCTCTCTGTCAAAAAAAAATGAATACAATCTTTAAAAATAAATAAATGTATAATTACTAGCATCTGTAAATATTTGTTCTGAACTATTTAAAATAATCTCGAGAGCATGTCAGTGAAATCAGGGCTGCAGCATGCAAAACTCTGAGGGTGCCATTTACCTCATGGTCATGTCAGAGCTGTTCAAAGCTGTGGTTGGACACATTCACCCTGAGTAAACCTTGGGAACTTCAAGAAATAGTGGGAAATTAGGGCCCCCAGGTGGCTCAATTGGTGGAGTGTCCAACTCTTGATTTCAGCTCAGGTCATGATCTCAGGGTCATGAGATCGAGCCCTGGGTCAGGCTCTCTGCTCAGTGTGGAGTCTGCTTGAGATTCTCTCTCCCTCTCCTTTTGCCCCTCTCCCAGCTTACATACACACACACTCTCTCTCAAATAAATAAATAAATAAATCTAGAAAAAAAGAAAGAAAGAAAGAAACAGTGGAAAGTAGAAAGTGTACTTAGTGAGAGCCTGTAAACCTGGTCTTGAGCCCTGGCACTGCCACTGATTTGTGGTGTGACTGCAGGTAGATCCTTTCATCTCTCTGGACCCCCGGCTGCCAGATCTGAAATTTGAGGGGGATGGACCAGAAGAACTATAAAGCCTCCTCCCAGTTGTTATAATCTTTCTTTTGAGTAGCTTTAGTCATTTTGGATATCATTCGGAGGCATTCCCTAGCTTTTAATCCCAGAGGAAAACCTTGCTGTTATTGTAATTCAGCCAGATACAATGGGTACTTACAGACCGAGGAAAATAATTTTCTTTGCTCCTGTACTCAGGAGATAAGATCAGGCAAATCTTCCAAGACAGGGATCACATGTGGCAAGAGGGCAGCTCTGGGGAAAATTGTGGGTTTGATATTATTGTGCAAAGTCAGATGTTATCACTATGGTTATAGATATTGGTATCTGTGAACTTTTTTCCCCTATTGACTAGAGAGTAAACTCTTTGAAAGTAGGGGATGAAGTCCTCATAGTGCATTAATGCAGTAGGATCTCAGTAAATGTTTGAAAATGGGAACGTAAGGGGAAGGAGAGAAAGTAGAAGGGAAAGAATGGAAGAAAAGAAGGGAAGAGGAAAAGATGGCACCGGAGGGCCTGCTCTTTTATTCCTTAGAATAAGCTAAATAATTTTGGGGGCGCCTGGGTGGCTCAGTTCGTTAAGCATCCAACTCTTGGTTTTGGCTCAGGTCATGATCTCAGGGTTGTGAGATGAAGCCCCTCTCCCAGTAGGGCTCCTGTCTTCTTTTCCCCATGTCCCTCCCTCCCCCCCCCACCCCGGCTTACACATCCTCTCTCTCTCTCTTTCTCTCTTTCTATCTCAAATAAATAATTTTTTTTTAAGGGAGCCTAATGTCTCCATCAGTTAAGCTTCTGTCTTCAGCTTGGGTCATGATCACGGGGTCCTGGGATGGAGCCAGAGTCGGGCTCCCTGCTGCTCAGTGGGTATCTGCTTGTCCCTCTCCCTCTGCCCCTCTCCCCACTCGTGCTCTCTCTCTCTCTCTCTCAAATAAATAAATAAAGTCTTAAAAATAAAATAAAATAAAATAAAAAGTAAAAGAATAAGCTAAATCATTTTGGCTCATCACAGGAGCGACACCTAAATGTGAAGGAGGATTATTTCGCTATTTCTGTTCCTTGTGTTAATTTTCAAGAATGCATTATTTCACACAGTAGAAATGGCACATAGAATGTTTTTCTAATCCTTTCACCACAGTTAAGACTTTTTTGAGATTTCCCCTATGTATCTTTGATCTATTATTCATAAATGCATCCTATTTAAATGATTTAAATGCAATGGTAATTATTGTATATTTTTATTAATTCATTTATTTATTCCAAAAATACTTTTGAGCCCCTACTATGTGTCAGGACCCATGCTAGATATTGTTGAAAATATAATGATGAATAAGATATAGTTCATGACCTCAAAGTTTTTATAGGCTATTTTGGGAGACAGACAGGTAAATTAGAAAAGACCCTTGACATTTGTGAATTACTATTCATCGTTTCAGCTATCCAATTCACAAACAGCCTCAAAGATCCATGACATGAATTTAATTGTAATGAGAATAATTATACTGATATTGTGGGCTGTTGAAAGGATTAACTGAGATAATGCATTTTTAAACACCCAGCATGAATTTGAATCAAGAGCACTGTAAAAATCTTGTACAGGAGGGACTCACTTGGCTAGTCAAACCAAACAGAGGGAGAGCAAATGGGATGGGTTGCAAGGAGGAGGGAAATGAAGGTAGGATATCTCATTCTCCAAATTTGGGAAAGGGAAGACATTTCTTGTAATAAATGAAAAAAGACATGAAAACAATTGCACAAATTGTAAAATATAAGTCATAATCCAAGTTCTTGTGTGGCACTATTTTTTAAAAATTACAAACTATTTATCAAGATTGAAAAAAAGAAGAAAAAAGATTAAAAAGAAAAAGCATGAGTATGCTGGTGTAAATCCAGTGACAATCACTCCTCCTGCCATCTCCACCTAGATGACAATCTGCTTCCCTTCTGCACAAATATAGTTGTTCATATCAAATTGCACAGTTTGCATCACTTGGAGCACAAATTTATGATGCATCTTTGGTTGTCAATCTTTGTTAACTCTGATGACATTATTTGAGATTGTCAAAAGTTTTTTCATTTTTCCTCCCTGGTCCCTTCTCAGTGGCTGTGTTCAGAGCAGCCTCTTCTCTGTCTCTTTCTTTCAGCTTGTATTGTTTTCTCCCGCTATTGTCTCTTCCCTGCCTCTTCAGGTTTGGTGAGGTTGGTCCTATAGAACTAGTGTTTCAGAGACCAGAGACTGTCCTGGTGTGATTTGAAGGTTCAGAACCTTGGACAGCAACATGGGTGCCCTCCCCATTTAACATTCTCATCGTGCTATGCCTGTGCAATCAATAATGAGTAGTAACCATAAATGTGTCAGGGGCCTGCCATAAGATTCAACTTAATAAGTATTATCCTAGCAGAATATATAAAGTGTTGTAGGAGAACCAAGGAGGGAGAGATTGAATCGTCCTCAAGAATCTGGGGAAGGTTCCCACAGGTGACAGGATACTAGCACCTGGGAGAATAATAGTCATAGTATCCAGCTGTTTGAGCTAAAAGACATCTCAATTGTCATGGTATACAGTTTCAGTTTGAAAAAGTTTTGCATAGTGTATCAGGATTAAGATGAACTGTGAATAATAGAAAACCTAAATAAATAACTTAAAAGGGGCGCCTAGGTGGCTCAGTTGGTTAAGCATCTGACTTTGGCTCGGGTCATGATCTTGAGGTCCTGGGATCAAGCCCTGCTGAGTGGGGACCCCGCTTCTCCCTCTTCCTCTCCCTCTGCCCCTCCCCCTACTTGTGCGCTCGCTCTCTCTCTCTCTCAAATAAATAAATAAAATCTTTTAAAAAAATAACCTAAGAATAAGGTAGAAGTTTGTTTCTCTCATGTAAAAGAAGTCCAGAGACAGTCCATATAGAGCTGATGTGGAGACTTTACAATCGCTAGAGACCAAAGTCCTTATGTCTTTCTCTTCTACTATCCTTCGTGGATTCAATACTGGAGGGTAACTCATGATGGCAGCTAAAATTTCAGTCATCACATCTGTATTCCATGCAGAAATAAGGGAAGGGTTATAATGGTACCTCTATTGTCTAAGTCAGCCCTTTTAAAAAAAAAGATTTATTTATTTATTTATTTGAGAGAGAGAGTGCGAATAGGGGGGCAGAGGGAGAGGCAGAGGGAGAGAATCTCAAGCAGACTCCCCGTTGAGCACAGATTCCGATGCAGGGCTTGATCTCAAGGCCCTGAGATCATGACCCGAACCAAAATCAAGAGTCAGATGCTCAAGCCACTGAGCCACCCAGGCACCCCCTAAGTCAGCCCTTTTTAAGGAGACGTCCTGGAAGTTCCACCCTATAATTTCCATTCACATTTTATTGGTCATTCCTTGCTGCAAGAGAAGCCAGGAATGTAATATTTTATCTGAACATGTTACAGCCTATAACAAAATGAGACATTTGTTAGTAAGAAAGGAGAGGAGAATAAATATTAGGTAGACAACCTGTAGTCTCTGCCATATTTAATAAGCTCTGGAAGGGACCTTATCCCAGGGCTTATCCCAGTGAATGAATAAACTGCATTTTAGAAAAAATTGCAAAGTCTCCAATTCCTCATGAAAATTTCTTCTAATTATACTCTACTTTCCAGAATTTCCACTCACTGGTCCTTATTTCTCCTGTGAAATCACCCTGAGGAAGTCTGCCTTTGTCTTATAAGACAAACCTTCAGATATCTGGAGACACTTCTCATGTTCTGTTTCTTTCCTCTAGGTCTTTGCTTCTCCAGGACAATGACCTCCATATTTTCAGCCATTTCTTATAAGACACAACTCCTGGATTCTCCTTTCCAATTTGCCCTCCTGGCAGAAATTTTGTCCCAACCTGGAGCCAGGAATTAATTAATCCATTCCAACCATGGGCAGGACCTAATTTCAGGTGCTGTGGGGACTCCATACTGACTAAAATAAAGCCTTATAAATTATTTTATTAAATTCCCTTGCAATTAAACCTCTTACAGGGGCGCCTGGGTGGCTCAGTCAGTTAAGCATCTGCCTTAGGCTCAGGTCATGATCTTGAGATCCTGCCCTGTGTTGGGCTCCCTGCTCAGCAAGGAGTCTCCTTCTCCCTCTCCCTCTGCCCCTCCCCTGCCCATGCTCTCTCTCTCAAATAAATAAATAAATAAATAAATAAATAAATAAATAAATAAATAAACAAACAAATAAAATCTTTAAAAATAAATAATAGACAACAACAAAAAAACTTACAAAATAGATGGGGGAGAAAAGAGAGACATATGAAAAGTAAAACATCATCCTCAAAGTTGTCACTTGATATTTATAAAATATTACTTCCCTGTGTTTTATATTAATAGCACCTGGCATGGTGGAGGTTTGCCTTTTGGTTGCAGCCCCAGGATCTACTTCCCTGCTTTCCTTGGAAGTTGAACATCCAGGTCCCATTCCCCTATTTCTCTTCTCCTCAAAGCTTGGGTCTCTCTGATTAAAACACTTTTCACATACTGGACGATGGAGCTTGCACTCTCTACTCTGCAGAGTCAGAGGGAGCTTTTCTGGAAGATGTAGCCTTGAGCTCAACGCCTCAAATTTGCCTGATCTCCCAATAAGCACCTCACCTACCCTTGATCCAGCCTATCGTCCTGCTTCTGGATTCCCTGATTAACTCTGCCTTTACATATTTTTTATTTATTTATTTTTATTTTATTTTTATTTTTTAAAGATTTTATTTATTTATTTGACACAGAGAGAGACAGCCAGCGAGAGAGGGAACACAAGCAGGGGTGTGGGAGAGGAAAAAGCAGGCTCCCAGTGGGGATGCGGGGCTCGATCCCAGAACGCTGGGATCACGCCCTGAGCAGAAGGCAGAAGACGCTTAATGACTGCGCCACCCAGGCGCCCCCATAATATTTTTTTAAAGATTTTATTTATTTACTTGACAGAGAGAGAGAGAGGGGGAGAGAGAGCACAAGCTGGGGCAGTGGCAGGCAGAGGGAGAAGCAGGCTCCCTACTGAGCAAGGAGCCCAAAGCAGGACTTGATCCCAGGACACTGGGATCATAACCTGAGCCAAAGGCAGAAGCTTAACAGACTAAACCACCCAGGAGTCCCTGCCATTACATATTTTGGGAATATATTCACCTACCCATGTAGCCAATACATAGATCAAGATACCGAATTTAAAAAAAGTTTTTGAGTATAGTTGACGTGTTACATTAGTTTCAGGTGTACAAATAGTGATTCAACATCTCTATATGTTATGCTATGCTTACGACAAGTATAGCTACCATCTGTCACCGTACAATGCTATTACAATATTGTTGACTGTATTTCCTATGCTGTACGCTTTGTTCCCATGACTTATTCATTCCATAACTGAAAGCCTGTATCTTCCGCTCCCTTTCACCCATTTTACCCATTCCCTCCATTCCCCCTTCCCTCTGGCAATAATTAGTTTGTTCTCTTTATTTATAGGTTGATTCTACTTTTTGTTTATTTCTTTATTTGGTTTTTTAGATTCCACATATGCGTGAGATCATATGGTATTTGTATTTCTCAATCTGACGTATCTCACTTGGTATAATACTTCTAGGTCCAACCAGTTTGTCGAAAATGGCAAGATCTCACCCTTTTGTGGTTGCATAATATTCCATTATGTGTATGTACCACATCTTTATCCATTCATCTATCGATAGACACAGGCTGCTTCCATATCTTGGCTATTGTAAATAATGCTGCAATAAACATAGGGGTACATATATCTTTTCAAATTAGTGTTTTGGTTTCTTTGGGTAAATATCCAGTAGTGGAATTATTGGATCATATGGTATTTATATTTTTAATTTTTTGAGGAAACTCCATACTGTTTTTCACAGTGTCTGCACCAATTTACATTCCCACCAACAGTGCATGAGGATTCCAAGATAAAGAATATTTATAGTCCCCTAGAAGGCTCCTGTGTGCCTCCTTTCAGTGAATACTCACTCCTCAATGACAGCCACTATTCTGGCGAGTTTTGCCTGTTTTTCAACTTTAGGTAAGTGGAATTATCCAGTATGTTCTCTTTTGCATTTGACTTCTTTCCTTCATCATTATGTTGGGGAGATTCACTCATGTTCTGAGTAGCACTATTTCGTTCTTTTTTATTACTGTGTCCATTGTAGCAAATGATTTCTTTTTTTTTTTTAAGATTTTATTTATTTGACAGAGAGAGAGAGAAAGACAGTCAGAGAGAGAGGGAACACAAGCAGGGGGAGTGGGAGAGGAAGAAGCAGGCTTCCAGTGGAGGAGCAGGGAGCCCGATGCGGGGCTCGATCCCAGGACCCCAGGATCAGACCCTGAGCCAAAGGCAGATGCTTAACGACTGAGCCCCCCGGGTGCCCCATGTAGCAAATGATTTCAATATCATTTCAATTTGAGTCCAATCTATAGCCAAGATTGAGAACCATGGCTCTAGAGTCAGAAAAAACAGTGTTTGAATCCTATCTTCAAAACTATTTGACCTGGATTTACTCCTGAAATGTCCACTCTCATGGTCATTGGGCTCAATTAGCCATTGAGTTTCACTTAATTACCATAGCCTTTACTTGGCATCAAATTAACTCATCAAAGTCTAAGATAAGAAACCGCACACCAGCAGAAAAGCATCTGGTACATCTCTTTAGTAGGAGTTCTTGCAGTAATCCAATGATTAGGTTTCTTTTGGCCCCCCAAGGTGACAGCTCAGGTACAAGGAGTTAAGATCACATCAATGACTGTGACGACAACCTTAGTTTAGAAATGACCTGTCTTAAATAAGAATCAATGTTTTGTGTCCTATGGGCACGGCTTTCAGGTTCCCTGTGGGAGATGAGTTTACTGCACTTAGGGAGATCCAAAGCCATGGCTTCCTACCAGGACTTAAATACCCGGCCCACATGTACCAGGAGTTATTTTTATCATAAACAATGCTGCCTAATATCACAGCCCTCATTGCGCCTTTATTAGATTTCCAGGGAGACAGAACTATAAAGTTAACACAAATTTGTCCTAAGAGAAGGAGAAAGGGAAAATGCTTTATTCATACTCCCTTCAGTTGACATGTTACCAAGCAGGTTAGGTCTGAAAATGTCTCCGCTTTTTGAGTCAAAAACAGTATTTGGCATATGAAAATGCTTAATAGATGTTTTCTAATGAGTAAATTATGACAAATAACAGCTTTAAAGAGTTACATTCACCTAAAACAGAACAAAATGACTTGACTCTTGTTTGAGTCTTAATTTCTCCTCATTCTTGCTACCTCTTTTGTGAAATGGAAATAAAACTTTTCCCACGTCACTGGGATTGTTACAAGAATTAAATGAGATACTGCATGTAAAATATGTTACAAACAGCTATGCTTAATCCTCATTATTATAGATGGAGAGAAGAGGTCTAGAGAGAGGGAAAGGGATTTGCAGCAGGTCACATAAGGTGGTGGAACTATCCAGGTCTCCTGACTCCCAGCCCAGGGCTTGTCCACAAGACCATGAGGGCCCTTTTCACAAGTTGTTTTACCCAGTTATGGTTTAAGAAATCAAATATGTCAAACTAATCAGGTCTTTTATCCAAGAGGGAACTCTCGTGAAGGTCCACTTTGCCCTGTAGACTGCTCACCCATCTTTCGCAGGACACAGTCCACTCATGTGCACTTCTCCTGGTGTTGAGTGAAATTCAGATTTTTCTTCAGGCCCTAAGAAAAAGTGAAAATTATGTTCTTGGTTTGCTGCTGACTAGCAGATGAAGGGCAAACAGAACGTCTAAGCATTCATTCTCGAAGGCTCTGGTTCCTTTTTCCTTTTCAACAGCCACTGCAAGGAGGGGGTTGTGAAAAGCAATATGATCAGAATGTAATGAAAGAACAAATCTCACTGGGAGTTAAATACCATTGTTTAAAAAAAAAAAAAAAAGGCACCATGGGCAGAAGCCCAAAAATCAGAGGCTTCCCCCAGTGTTCTTTGAATCCATTTTTTTTAAGTTGTTAAAAACACCCTTAAAATAAACCTGCCATCTTGTGAGGACAGGAAGAAGGTTACCCGTCTTTCCATCACCATCTGCAGGGCTAGCTCAGCTTTAGGCTTCCTTGAGCCACACTCCCCCGCCTCCAGCCTGTTCTTTACAACATGGCAGGGTAGGGTTGATTATAGTCTCTTTCCCTAACTTAGCAAAATTCAGTTACAATTAAAATCTGAAGTGAACCAAGGAGAGGCTATAGAGTAGTTTGCTTCACAATGCATTTTATTGTTGTAATTTCATATTCTTTAATAATTTCTAGCATTGTGCTCAGCCATTTGGATTTATCAGTATACATTTGGATCAGGTTAGTTCGTGAGTTGGGTCAGGGCTCAGGCTGCATTTAAGATTAGAGCTTGATCTGCTACTGAGGTCACGGCTCCTACTTTGGTTGGGATCAGGGGTCACCCTGTAGCTGTGATTAGGGCTCAGTCTGTGGTGGGCTAGAAATATAGTCTGTGATTAGGGTAGAGCCCTGTCGGTGATTAGCATGAGGGCTCCATCTGTGCTGGAATCAGGTCTCAGCCTGTGACAGACATCAGATTTGTTTGTGGTGAGCACTAGGATTCAATCAGGGGTTGGAGTCATAGCAGGACAGGGTTCTATTCCAGGAAAGAAGGGCAGGAAGTGTTGGTCAGAAGTACGGAGTCCACTGAGGAGCTATCAGACCAGAAGACGGAGCAGATGGGGGAACCAGAGAACCAAATGGGGGGTTAAAATAGAATTGGTGACCGCCATCAAAATGGCGTACATTAAAAGGACTAACAATACCAAGTGTGGGTAAGGATGTGGAACACCTGGAACTTTCTTATATTGCTGGTAGAAGTATAAACTCTAAAACTCTATTGGACTGTATACTGTCTTTGGCAGTATACACTCTAAGTATAAACTCTAAAACTCTATTGGACTGCATACTGTCTTTGGCAGTATACATGGAGGTAGGTATATATATGTATACCATATGGATCAGCACTTCCAGTCCTGGAATTGACAAACAACTGCTACACACGACATGGATAAATCTCACGAAATACTGTTAAGCAAAAGGAGGCAGACACCAAAGGGCAGATATTTTATGATTCCATTTATAAGAGGTTCAAAAACAGACAAAATTACGGGGTGCCTGGGTGGCTCAGTCATTAAGCGTCTGCCTTTGGCTCAGGTCATGATCCCAGCGTTCTGGGATCGAGCCCCACCTCGGGCTCCCTGCTCAGAGGGAAGCCTGCTTCTCCCTCTCCCACTCCCCCTGTTTGTGTTCCCTCTCTCTCTGTCAAATAAATAAATAAAATCTTAAAAAAAAAAAACAGACAAAATTAATCTATGATGATAGGAGCCAGATAGGGGTTACATTTGGAGGGGGTATAGACTGGAGGGAGCATAAAGGAGACTTCTAAGAAGATGGTAGGGCTGCCTGGGTGGCTCAGTTGGCTGAGAATCTGACTCTTGGTTTCTGCTGAGGTCATGATCTCAGAGTGGTGAGATAGAGCCCTGCATGGGGCTCTGCATTCAGGGCAGAGTCTGCTTAAGATTCTCTCTTTCCCTCTCCATCTGTCCCTTTCCCCGCTCACTCCCTCTCTAAGATAAATAAATAAAATATATTTTTTAAAAAGATGATGCAGTCTATGTTTTGAACTGGATGGTGGTTACACAGGTGAACATACGTAAAAATTCGCTGAGGTGAGCATTCAATATTTGTACATTTTACTACATGTAAGTTATATCTCAAGGAGGAAAAAAGAGAGCAAGTGAAACCATATTGAAGTGCGGTTGGCTAGGGGCACCTGGCTGGCACCGCTGGTAGAGCATGTGACTCTTGATCTCAGGGTGATGAGTCTGAGCCCCACATTGGGTATAGAGCTTATTTTTTTAAAACATATTTTTTTAAAGTGTGGTTGAAAAAATGTATATATATTTTAAAGTGTGGTTGAGGGATGCCTGAGTGACTCAGTCAGTTAAGCATCTGCCTTCAGCTCAGGTCTTGATCCTAGGGTCCTGGGATCGAGTCCCACATTGGGCTCCCTGCTCAGCAGGGAGCCTGCTTCTCCCTCTGCCTGCCACTCCCCCTGCTTCTGCTCTCTCTTTTGCCTTCTCTCTGACAAATAAATAAATAAAATCTTAAAAAAAAAAAAAAAGTCAAATGTCATTGAGGGGCACCTGGGTGGCTCAGTTGGTTAAGTGTCTGACTTTTTTTTTTTTTTAAGATTTTACTTATTTATTTGAATAAGAGAGAGAGAGAGGGATCACAAGCAGGGGGGAAGGGTAGAGGGAGAAGCAGACTCTCCACTGAGCTGGGAGCCTGATGTAGGACTCTATCCCAGGACCCCAGGATCATGACCTGAGCCAAAGGCAGACACTTAACTGACTGAGCCACCCAGGCACCCAAGTGCCTGACTCTTGATTTCAGCTCAGGTCATGATCTCAGGGTTGTGAGATAGAGCCCTGTGGGGCGCCTGGGTGGCTTAGCTGTTAAGCGTCTGCCTTCGGCTCAGGTCATGATCCCAGGGTCCTAGGATCGAGCGCCGCATCAGGCTCCCTACTTGGCGGGAAGCCTGCTTCTCCCTCTCACACTCCCCTTGCTTGTGTTCCCCCTCTTGCTGTCTCTCTCTCTGTCAAATAAATAAATAAATCTTAAAAAAAAAAAAAAAAAGATAGAGCCCTGTGTTGGGCTCCACACTGATCATGGAGCCTGCTTAAGATTTTCTCTCCCTCTCCTCTGCCCCTACCCTCTTCTCTCCCTCTCCCTCTTGCCCTCTTAAAAAAAAAATTATTTTAGGGCCCCTGGGCGGCTCAGTCAGTTAAACGTCTGCCTTCGGCTCTAGTCAGGATCCCAGGGTCCTGGGATGGAGCCCCACATCGGGCTCCCTGCTCAGTGGGGAGTCTGCTCCTCTCTCTCCCTCTGCCCCTCCCTCGCCATGCTCTCTCTCCAGTGCTCTTTCTCTTTCTCTCAAATGAATAAATAAAATCTTTAAAAAATTATTTAAAAAAAAGCATGGTTGAAAAAAATTGGCTAAAGACTGGTTGGAGAATTAATTCTGCAGTTACGACTTTTCTGCCCTGCCAGTTGTGGCATTACTACCATGGCTTGTTGAGCCTGTGGAGTGGGCCTGGAGGTGCCGGGGGTGAGAGGGTACAGCCTTTGAAGCAACTGGACTGGGCAGTAACGTAGTGTTAGAAAGCTACACACTTGGAGTCAGCAGTCCTGAGGTGGGATCTCAGCGCTCTGCTCAGTATCTAACCCAGTGGGAATCACTGGTGTGTTGTGATCGCTGTGAGGTACGCCACAAGTCATTCATTCTAAGTCACCGAAGCTGTTAATACTCTGCTCTTAATTCCTTTCAATTCTTAATACATGCATTTGGTTAAAAACAAATTAAATCTTACAGAGCAGTATACAGTGAAAAGTCCATCTTGCTCCCATCCCTGACTCCAAACATCAGTTCCTTAATCTCCCTCTTGAGAGACAACCACTGTCATTGGCTTCTTAAATATCATTCCAGAGAGAGTCTATGCATATTCATGAATTATTTCCTTGAAGAAAATCAGAGCAGACTCAAGGTATGCCTGTAATAATGTTGCTTGCATACTGAATGCTTTATTTTATTTTCAGAATGGAATTAAGTTTTCATTATAAAACAATACATGTTTATTTAAAATTGTATAAAAGTAAAAGTGAAAACTCCCTTCACCCACTGTACTACCTCTCACTCCTTAATTCCAGAGACAGCCACTGTTAACAGTTTCCTATGTGGGCTTCCTGACAGCTGCATGCGTGTGTAAACATACAAAGAATATTACTATAAATAGTAAATTTGCAATCTGATTTTTTCATCAGCAATACATCATTGATTCTTCCCACATCAATTACATACAGTTCAACTTACCCTTCTTTTTTTTTTTTTTTAAGATTTATTTATTTATTTGAGAGAGAGAGCAAGAGTAGAGGCAGAGGCAAAGGGAGGGAGAGAATCTCAAGCAGATTCCCGCTGACCATAGAGCCTGACACTGGGCTCTATCTCACGACCCTGAGATCAGGACCCTAAAATTGTGACCTGAGCCAAAACCAAGAGTGGACCACTCAAACGACTGAGCCACCCAGGTGCCCCTCAATTTACCCTTCTTAATGGCTACAGAGCATCAAATGTTTTCC
The DNA here is from genome assembly GCF_023065955.2 of Ursus arctos. Classification (NCBI taxonomy): domain Eukaryota; kingdom Metazoa; phylum Chordata; class Mammalia; order Carnivora; family Ursidae; genus Ursus; species Ursus arctos. The sequence continues at coordinate 26,642,007 of NW_026622852.1, read as the reverse complement.
ACTGGGAGAGAAAGGGGTAATGATGGGGCAAGAATTACACATGGGTATGTGTCCATCTGAAAAAAATTATCTGTCATATGTGTCCCAGAAGAAAAATTGTGGAAAGCCACTGACTTAAACCATCTAGGTCTCAGTTTCTCATCTGCAAAATGGAGACAATAATGAGATCCTGACTACCTCACAAGATTGTTGTGAAGACTGCACAGAGAGGAGAATGGGTGACAGTGTACTTTGAAAACTGAAAAGTGCTGTGCAAATGTGAGCAACCATTCTTCCTGGAAGGGGAGGTGTGAAGGGGGGTAGTTCCACAGTCTAAAGCCTACAACCAGCACTAATAATTGTTTTTCCTGCCCTTCCTCACCAAATGAATTGATCATCTTTGCATAATAATTGTGAACATTTCTTGAGTTTTTGCTAGCCATTCTTCCAAGATATATATATATGATAAATACATGATACCTTATATATAATCTATACCTATATATATAGAATCTTCATTTAATCCCTCAACAACTCTGTGAAATAGGTACCCTTATTATTCTCATTTGGCTGATTCAGCAGCCAAGGCTGACATAGTTGGCAAGTGGCAATGTTACTTTTGAATGACACCAAACTCTGTGCTCTTCATTTTGGAGGCTTTTGCCTTGCTTCAACTATGTGGGTTGGCCTGTGACTTGAATAGGCAGGTGGGGCGTATGCATTGGAGAAAGAAGTGGCTCATTCCACTGGTACTAAAAAAATAAATAAATAAAAAGCAACCAACGACAAAAACCCCGAGTTTCACTACTGCCTGCTCCAAGACCTTTCATGACTGACTCCCTTCTGCTAAATAAAAGCCACGCTCCTCAGCCTGGTGTTCCAGGCCTTCCTTTGTCTAATCAAATAACCTTTCCAAGCCTTTGTCTTATACCACAGGAATTTCTAAAATCAACTTCTGCATCATTTCATATCTATCTAGGAGCCTGCTATGGGTTGAATTGTGTCCCCCATAAAAAAGGTATGTTGAAGTCCTAACCCCTAACACACCTTGTTTGGAAGTAGAGTTGTTGCAGATGTAACTAGCTATGATGGAGTCACACTGGAGTTGGGGAGACCCCTAATCCGATATGACTCGTGTCCTTATAAGAAGATGGCCGTATCAAGAGACAGCAAGCACACCATGTGACCACGAAGGTAGAGATTGGAATTATGCTGCTGCTGGCCAAGGAAGGCCAAAGATTGCCAGTAAACCACCACGAGTTAGGAAGAGGCAAGGAACAATTCCCCTACAGATTTCAGAGGGAGTGTGACTCTGCTGACAACTTGATTTAGGACTTGTAACCTCCAAAGCTATAAGACAATAAATTTCTGCTATTTTATGCCACCTAATTTGTAATACTTTGTTACCACAGATCCTGGAAACTAATATGGAGCCTCAGCCATTTAACTCCCACACTGCAGATCTGCGCCCAAGATGAATCAGGCCTTCTTTCTCCTGTCCCATTCCTGTTCTCTCAGCTGGTCATAGCATCCTTGGCGGCCTGCTTGTACAACACTCAGACAATCACACCCATGACATTCCTGGTCTCCCCCTTCTCTTCAGGCCGGCAGCACACCAGTGGTCTGTTTACTTCCCGACATGCCCTGCGCTGGGCCAGTCAGGTTCCCTGCCCCCTGCCTCTTCCTGGCTCACGGCCAGCCCAGCCCCTCTGGGGAGACAGTAGACTGAAGCCCCCTTCTGGGTTGCCTAGGCAACAGTGCCGTCTGAGTGCCCTGGAGCCAGGCAGCTGTGGCTGCAGGGAAGGGAGGGACCAAGGGAAGGGTGTGTGTGTCGGGGGATGGGGAGGGAACTGGAGGAAAGACCCAAGGATAGTCCTTAAAACTGGCTCTAGTACAAACCCAGAAGGTGAAATCAAAACTGCCGCCTTGCCATAACCAGAATTATAAAGCAACATAAAAGACTTGAGATGGAGAGGAAAGACTTTACTCAGGGAATTCTATAATGGAGCTCAGCTCTGTGAGTCTTTGAGTCCAAACCCCACTCAAACCTATGCTTTGAGGCCTTTTGACAGCATGAAAGATCAAAAGATAACAAAATTTGGGGCAAATGGGGACTGGCATTTTGTATACCAAGGGCAAATCTTCTACCAACTGCCTTAAGGTGCACAGTAAATGAAGAGAAAGATGCTTGTGATTTTAAGTAAATAAGCAATGCCTGCTGCGAGCAGGGAAGCATGCAGGGCGCTGTGTATGTGGGGTGGGAGCACAGGGAGGAACAAGACGTTATACTAGCCCTCTAGCAGCACATCGTCCTTCTTTCCATCATTATTGCAGGAATGGACTTTTATAACAGCATCTTGGAACTCTGCAAGGTAATTTTTCTCAGCCCATGAGGTTACATAGGACTTGAGGGAGGCATGGGACTCCGTCCTAATCCATCAGGTCATCACCTTGCCCTGGCCACAGATGGGGACAGAGGTGAGCATATACCCAATCTCAGCCAATGACAAGTATTGAGTCTTTTGCTAGAATTGCTGAGAGGAATGCATGTTCTCTCTTCTGTGCTAGAAGCTGCCATCACCGTCTTGTTCCTGCATGGAATCTGATATGAAGCCAACATGGCGGTGAGCACAGCTGAGAGATGGAGGAAAATTGGGAGCTGATGATGTCATTTGAGCCCCCAAATCAAGTCATGCCAGATCTACCCCAGACTTCGGGATATAAGAGCCAATAAATTCTAAGTTTCTTGAGGTGGTTTATGTTACTTCCAATTCAAAAGATTCGATGGGGTGCTTGGGTGGTGCAGTTGGGAGAGTATCCCTCTTGGTTTTGGCTCAAGGCTTGATCTCAGGGTTGTGAGATCGATCCCCGCCTCAGGCTCCATGCTGAGCGCAGAGTCTGCTTGAGACTTTTTCTCCCTCTGCCCCTCCCCGCCTTTCTCTCTCAAAGTAAATAAATAGATCTTAAAAAAAAAAAAGATTCGATAAAAGATATATTAGGAACTCTTTTAACTGATTAATGCTTTCTATTCCCTATGTAAAATATGCCAATTTATGCCTCTGTATCCTGAACATTCACAGCCAATAGGCTTTCTGCTACTTTGCCCTGAATTTTTTAGTTGTATTTATTTCTGCTATTATGTTATATAATTAAATATTAAGTAAACTGCAGAAATACAAGTGCAAAAGGAAAGACAGTTCCTGCTTCTATGAAAACTAAGTTACATGTTTTCAAAAGACTTTATTGAAAAATTACTTTGGGGTTAGATATGGATATATACATAGTTAAAAATGAAAAAAAACATGGATGGGTTTTACACTCAGCTTTGGAAGACTCTTTAGGTTCTTTTTCCCCTCTAAAGACACCAATGCTGGAAATGATGGACGATGCATATTGGGTGAGAAACAGACCATTAATTGTCTCCTAAGAAGCCTGGCAGCTTCCACATGGGACAATTGGAACATTTGCTCTAGAGGAAGGCAGGCACTAGGTAAGAAGTCTACTTATCCTGAGACCATGATATTTTTAGGAAGTCCAAGCTGGTGGCATTGAGAGAGAGATGCCCTGCTAACCCCCAGCATTTCTAGCCATTCAGCGTAGGTACCAACCAAGTGAGTGAGAAAGTCATCTTGGATATCTAGCCCAGTTGAGTTTTCAGATGACTCCACCCCTTTCCACCATCTGACTGCAACCTTTTAAGAAATTCTGAGTGAGAACCACCCCACTGAGCCCAGTCTACCCACAGAAGAACAAGAAATAATAACACATTTTTTGTTTTAAGCCACTTTATATTAGGTTGGTTTGTCATACAACAACAGATAACTGGTCTCTTATGGATGAAAGGAGAGAGTCACAAGAAAAGGGGGGCAGCCACTAATGTCAAATACCATAAAGAGATCAAGGAGGATGAGAAAGGCCACTGTGTTTCACAATTGAGAAGTCAGCATTGTCCTTCAAGCATTGCAGTTTCAATAGAATGGTAGGAGCGAAGGCAAATTGGAAGTGTTCGCAGGGCAAGTGAGTGGTAGGAAACAGATACAATGGCAGATTCGTCTCTTTTCTTTCTTTCTCTTTTAATAGTTTAACATTCACTAATGATTCTTACCTGAATCAATTATCTCATTGGAGATGGCAAAATGGAGAATTTCTAATTCTATCAGTCCTTCTACATTTATTAGCTGACATTCTTCTGCAAAGAAGAGTTTTCCCTCATCAATTGGAGATGAACCTAATTTCTTCCTAAAATGACACATTAAATACTTAATTCTTTCTCTTTAATTACCAGTTTCCTGACAAAGGAGTTAGTGTCATAGTATTTCCATTGGTGGTAAATGAGTCCCCCCCCCCTTTTCTCTCTCTTTCTCTCTTTGAGTATCATTATGGACTCCTGTGTGGACTCATGTATCACATTTTTTCAATGTGTTACAATCAATTACAGACTAAATTAGTCTTTACAAGAAGCAATGGAGGATAGGGCTAAGATGTGATCAGAAAATTCCTGGAAGAATACAGTGGTTAAAGAAATACACACAGACACACACACACACACACACACATCCTTATCAATGATCAAAAAATGAAAATCAAAATTATATAAAAGAGAAAAAAAACTATAAAATAACCAATTCTGTTACTGGATATATAACCCAGAGAAATTCTCAGATAGGTCTCATAAGAGTCATGTATGAAGATATTCACAGCAGTGTTGTTTTGAGTTGTGAGGAGCAATTTGGGTGTCCATAATTGAAGAAGTCCTTAAGCAAAATGTGGTGGGTGGAGTACTATTCGGTAGTTCAAAGCAGTGGACCAGATCTTAAAAACATGTTACTGCGAGAAAGAACAAAATGAAAAAAAAAACAAAAAAACATTTTACAATACTTTTCATGTAAGAAAAAAATACACAAATCTAAAACAATAATACACATTTTAAATAAACACCTACAAACAAAAGGATATATACTTAACATACTGGTTAAGTGTAACATATATGATTTTCTGGGGTGGGAAAGGGCAATGAGATTGGAGAATACGGATAAAAGAGACTAATAAGTAAAATCAATGTGAAAGGCTTTGTGAGTGAAGAATAGGATCAAGTCAGTCCCCTGTATTTAAATACAAATAAATAATTTAAAAAATAAATTGTGATAGTCTTTCTGGAAAGTAAAACCTTTAAAAACATTGACCTAGCAATTATTTTAGGAATCTAGCCTAAGAAATAGAAACTTATGCTTATTAGCATTATAACAGTAAGAAAAATGGTCAGCACGTGTTCCATTAATCTCACCCACAGCCTGCAGTGTACATCCCCAGGTGTTTCAGGGAGGCCTCAGGGGTGTTTCGCAGGTGTTTGTGATGTGCTTGTGAACAAGTATAGTCATATGACATTGGGGGTTAAATGCATCATCTCCTGCTCCAGCTCCTTCCATTTAGTATGGCTATTTCCACTGCCTTTGCTGGGCATGGTTACAACAGTCATTGAGTTCTACTGTATCTGGAGTCCTTCAGTTGCTAAGGCTGCCGAGTGTTATTCTGTGATGTAGCCGAGACTATCTGGCTCTTCTTTTGGTTTTACATGCTATTAAAAGTTTATTGTTGTGTATTACAATTTTTCTGGAAGTAACTCTTTCGGTGTTTTCTTATCATCTCCCTCCTCTATTCACTCCCCCTCTAGGAAAAACAAATAAACAAACAAACCAAAAGACAAAGCAAGACACCACCTGCAAAGCATGCTGGAAGACAAATACAAACAATAGAAGTGCTGGGCTTAAAAGTGAAATGAGAAACGAAAATCAAAACCACAATGAGGGGCTCCTGGGTGGCATAGCGATTAAGCGTCTGCCTTCGGCTCAGGGCGTGATCCCGGCGTTATGGGATCGAGCCCCACATCAGGCTCCTCCACTATGAGCCTGCTTCTTCCTCTCCCACTCCCCCTGCTTGTGTTCCCTCTCTCGCTGGCTGTCTCTATCTTTGTCGAATAAATAAATAAAATCTTAAAAAAAAAAACCTACAATGAGATACCACTTCAGACCCAGTAGATGGCTGATATTAAAAAAAAAAAAAAAAAGGAAAATGACAAGTGTTGGTGACGATGTGAAGAAATTGGAACCCCCGTACATTGCTGGTGGGAATGTAAAATGGTGCAACCACTGTGGAAACCAGTTTGGTGGGTTCCTCAGAAAGTTAAGTATAAAATTACCATATGATGCAGCAATTCTCCTCCTACGTGGAATTCAAAAGAACTGAAAGCAGGGACTCAGATACTTGTATACCAATGTTCATAGCAATATTATTCACAATAGCAATAGCCAAAAGTTGGAAGCAACATAAATGATTGATGAATGAATGGATAAACAAAATTTTATATATATAATGGAATATTCCTCCACTTTAAAAAGGAATGAAATTCTGATACATGCTACAACATGGCTGAACCTTGAAAACAGTATGGTAAGTGAAATAAGCCAGACACAAAAGGACAAATATTGTATGATTCCATTTGTATGAGGTACCTAGAATAGGCAAATTCATAGAGACAGAAAGTACAATAGAGGTAGCAGGGACTGGCAGGGAAGAGAATGGAAAGGTTATTGATTAAGAAGTACAGAGTTTCTGTTTGGGTTGATGAAAAGTTCTGGCAATGCATAGTGGTGATAGTTGAATAACTTTGTGAATGTGGTTGCTGTAGACTGAATTGTGTCCCATTCAAATTCATATATCAAAGTCCTAATCCTCAATGTGATAATATTTGGAGATGGGGCCTTTGGGAGATAATTGGGTTTTGAGGTCAGGAAGATGGAACCCTCAAGTTGAAATCAGTGCCCTTATAAGAAGAGACCCCAGAAAATTTGCTCTCTCTCTCTCCCCCCACCATGTGAAGGCACAGTGAGAAATCAGCCATCTACAAGCCAGAAAGAGAGCTCTTAGCGGAAACTGACCGTACTGACATCTTGATCTTGGACTTCCAGTCTCTGGAACTGTGAGAAAATAAATTTCTGTTGTTTAAGCCACCAGCCTATAGTATTTTGTTACGGCAGCCCAAGATAAGACAGTACTTAATGCCACTGAATTGTATACTTGAAAACGGCTAAAATGGTAAGATCTATCATGTATATTTTACCACAATAAAAAAAAAAATAGAAACAAAAAATGAAATGGGCAATTCTGTTATCTTGCCTCTCCTTTGCAAATCTCTAGATCCCAATCTCAGAAAGACATTAGTAACTGTATAGCAGTGACTCTTGTCCAACTGCCTCAGCCCTTCTGCCTTATGTGGATGAGGAAAGTGAGGATCACCGCGACAAACTGATGTGACTGGGATTGCAGTTCTCTGTTCCTCACCAGGTATACCCTACCTTCAAGAATGGCACTACTATCACCCAGTTGCCCAAACCAAAACTCTTTCTCATCCTTGGTTCTCTCTCAACTTCCTCAACAGCTATGTCATGATGATTCTACCATCTTAATACATCTGTATTCCTACTGTCTCTGCCTCAGTCTGGGTCACTTTGGTCGCTTGCCTAATAGCTTCTTAGCTGGGTTTATTGCTTCTCTTCTTGCTCCCTTCCCATCCATTTTCTAAACAGTAGCCAGAGTCTTTCCAAAATCCAATCAGATTATTTTATTCTCTCACTAAATCTTTCAATAGCTCCCTTCAGTAACTTGGGTTAAGTTCAAATGCCTCAACGTGACATTCAAGACTCTTCAAGTTCTCCTGGTCTTCTCTTAACTCTCCAGTCTGGTCTTTTCTCTCCACTTATTTATTTTTTAAATATTTTATTTATTTATTTGACAGAGAGACAGTGAGAGAGGGAACACAAGCAGGGGGAGTGGGAGACAGAGAAGCAGGCTTCCCACTGAGCAGGGAGCTGGACACGGGGTTCGATCCCAGATCATGACCTGAGCTGAAGGCGATGCTTAATGACTGAGCCACCCAGGTGCCCCATCTTCTGAGCTGAAGTCAGACGCTTAAGAAACTGAGCCGCCTAGGTGTCCCTGTGGTCCATTCTTTCTTTTGCACCCCTTAACTGGCAAGGTGAGGTGGCCAAGGGTCTGATCTGGCCCTCTCTCTTGTTTCTTCCTGGCCTGAAAGGCAGCCTCAGTGGAGTCTTTTGGTTACTGTATTAAACTGCTCTCCTGCCCCTTTTCTTCTAGGGCTGGTGGGAAAGGCATTTGACCAAATTGGAGTTTTAAGAGTAGAAACTGGGATTTGGGCATTGGGGTGGAAATAGGCATGATTTTGTTTAAGGCTGCTGAGACCTATTAAAGGAGAGAAGAATGCCATAGTTCATGGGCATTCTACAGAAGGCATTGGATTGGGACTGAAGCCCCAAGTAGTAATGTTTGTTACATGCCATGAGAAAGTGAAGGATGGGATTCAGGAAATACTAGGACCCTGAGATCAAGACCTGAGCTGAGATCAAAAGTCGGACACCTAACCGACGGAGCTACCCAGGCGCCCCTGACCAATTACATTCTTAAAGTCTTCCCTGTCCCTTCCCCAGCGTGTTTCACCTGGTAAATTCCTAGTCATCCTTAAGCTCTTAACTTCTAAGAATTTCACCATCCTCCAAAGAGACTTGTCAATTCTTTGAAATCTGGGACTGTATCTTCTGGGACTATATCATTGCATCCCCAGGGCCTGGCATTGCTGATGACGGAAAGATCATGTACCTAGTGATTGTCAAAGTGAAATTTAAAATGTCGGTTGCCAAAAATTCATCCACACTTCTCTCTCATGGGGCCAGCCTAGCACTTGTAGCACTGTGCCTTGTCAACTTGTAACTTGTTGTCTCTCTGCTCAGTTCCCGGTTGGTGGCTGCATGTGGGGAAAGGCTGAGGATAATGCCTTATTGAAAAGATCTAGTCAGCAGTTTAGCTGCACCCTCACCCACAAGGCTGTACTTAACAGCACTCCCTGCACATGGTTGAATTTTATTCTGCTTCTCTATGGCTTTGAGATGAGTCAGAAAAACGCGAAAAAGAAATAGGTTCAGTAACCGATATCCCATCCAAGGAGAGGAGGGCCGCCAAGGGGGTCACGATCTGCAGAACTCTTCTTAGAACACCGTCAGCACAGCTCAAAAGCCTTTCCTCACCTCCCGGCCTCTCCCTCTTTTGAGACTAGGCCCAGATGGGTTAGATGGTTTCCCGTAAGTATTTTAACAACAGGGCGTTTAGAAAGAGGAAGAGAAAGTCGGAGGACAGGGCAAGGGGCCAGGGCCCAGCCAGGCTGGCTTTTGCTCATAATTCAAGACGGGTCTCTAAATTCAGAGAAGGCAGCTCATCTCCCTCCATCTCTTTCGTTTCTGCCTCTACTATCCTCTCTGGGTCCGTTGATTTATCACTGACACACAGCTCGAGAAGGGGAGAGAATTTCTTTCCTAAGTGTCTGAAAGAGAAAAACTTTGAGCAAACAGCCAAAAGAGGGAAGGAGAGGAGACTGGCTATAGTGTGGGGAACAGAAGGAGGGAGGCCGAGGCGGCACCAGCCGTGCACTGGGAGGCCGGCGGGCGGGCGAGCCGGAGAGCCGCAGCTAACCGGCCGAGCCCCTGGCAAACTCGCGGGCGCAAACACTGGCGCCGGAGGCAGCCGTGCAGCTGAGCCCCAGGCGCAGCCGGGCCTGGGTGGCGCGAGGCCCGGCCCGGGAGGCCCAAGTCTGTGCCCGGGAGGCGGACCGGGGGCGGGGCCGCCCCCGGAGCTGGGCTCTCCCTCGGGCGGCCCTTAGTCTCCCCGCCTCCGCGAGCGGCCGCGGCAGAGGATGCCCTACGGCGCTGCCTGCCCTGCCGGGAGTCGCGGCTGAAAAGCCGGCCGCCCATTGGCGGCAGCGGCGCAGCGTCTCCGCCCCCTCCGCGTCCCGCCCCCTCCGCCGCCGCCGCCGCCGCCGCCGCCGCTGCTTCCCGGCTCCGCCTCCTCCCCCTCCGGGAGCCGCCTCCGTCGCCGCCACAGCCACCGCTGCCGCCGGCCGGGGCCCAGCCAGCGCCCGCCCGCCGGAGTCAAGTCGCAGTCGGAGCCGCTGTCCGCGGCCCCGCCATGAGCGGAAGCGCCGCCGCCGCGGTCGCCGCCGCCGCCGCCTCAGCAGCTGCGGCCGCCGCGCACTTCCAGCCTCAGTCGTCGTCTCCCAGGCCGGGCGCCGCCGAGCTCGGGCCCCTGCGCCGCCCGCGCCCCCCACCGCCGCCGCCCCGGCCCGAGCCTGCCGCTGCCGGCCGCCTCAGCCCTTCGGGCCACGGGCCTCTCCGGGCGGGCGCCCAGGGTGGCGGCGCCTGCGGCCGAGCGCCGGGAGCAGGTACGGGGTCCGGGAACGGGCCGGGTGGGGAGGGGCGTGGGTTGGTTTCGGGGGTGGGGGGCCCAAAGGCGTACGGTCCAGCCGGCCGGCCCCGCGGAGGGGGTGGAGCGTTGTCCGGGTCAGCTTTGTCCGGCCCTGGAGCCCCTGTGAGCCCTGCGTCCCCGTCGCGCCGAGAGGCTCACAAAGCGTTTTCCCACCCGGTGGCTAGCCCCCTCCCCTAGGGTGGGCAGGGCAGGACCTCTCTAGGTCTCCGCTCCGCGGAGGAGGAAACCGAGGCGTACAGGGGGAAGTGACTTGCCCAAGGTCACGTAGCCGGTGAGAGTCGTAGCTTGGCTGGGACCCAGGGACACCCTGGGCCGCCGCGGGCCCAGAGTAGGGGGCTGGGAGGAGGAAGAGCCGCTAGCCCCCGAGACCCGAGAGACATTGATTCGGAGGAGGGGGCGCTAGGCCCTGCTCTCAGACACGCCCACCCAACGCTTTTTAGGTAGGTTTAGGAAATAGGATCTCTTGCGGGGTGGGACGGAGGAGCAGGGGCCTCTTTGGGGACTTGGTGGTACCCTGGGGAGCCGATTTGGGGAGCCTCGGGGAGAGAGTCATGTGGGGGGTGTACTCTGTGGGAGAGGGCTTTCTTGAGTGAATGGGGCAGGGCTTCGTTCGGAAACTTCTCATCGTGGGGACCATTTGGTCTCTGCCAGGCCGCCTTGCCCACCACTGCCCGGACTAAACTAGTCCAGCTGAAATTAATAGGAGGGAGGCCTTCCCGCTTTTGTGGAGACACCCCTAAGGTGTCTGTTTTCATAAAATGGTCCAAGTTTCGTTCGTTCCCCAAACAGAAGTGCGTATAAGGCCCTAGTAAAAACATTTCTGCTGTAGAAGGCCGAATGAGTTTTTTCCCAGGTGGTCTGCATCTGTCACCCATGGAGAACTAGAGAATAGCTATCCCCAGGCGTGAAGGGGGAAGGAAGCGGGGAGGACTGGGACAAGTCACCCGCCTGCCCGGCATGTTAGGCAGGGCCATATACTGTATGGGACTCCCATTTTTCTTTGGGGTGGGTGCTTGAGTGGGTGCTTTTGACTGTGGATGCATCTTGGAAAGGGAAGGAGGGGAGCACTTGGGAGTTCTGGAGAGAGAGAGAGAGAGCGCAATGAAGAGGGCCCTGTAGCGCTGGAAAAGCTGTAGAATGGGGGGAAAGAAGATATTTAGTCATTGTGGGGGAAGGGAGATGAAAGGGTTGCTGAGGGGAGGGGGCAGTGTCTAGTCCTGAGAAAAGTTGGTATGTTTCAAAGACCGAGCCAAGGGTGATGAGTTTGAAAGGAGTCTGTTAGAGGTGGATGGTATCTTACAAGGTTGAGTAATAGGTATTGGTCTGCAACAATCACTTCATTTTCTTCGTAAAGACAGTTGTACTTTTATATAAATGTTTTAGCCTTTGCATTCCCCACCCCCATTCTCTCTCCAGTTCTAAGGCTGCTGGCCCGCAGTATTGTCTTGGAAGTAAGGCTTGACAAAAGAGGGAAGGGGAAGACTAATTAGCAAATGCATTAATTAGGGCCCTTTGTCCGAAATGATTTCCTTGTTTAAGTCAGCTGTTTTCTTGCTGCCCTCCTGCACTTCAGCTTTCCAGCTGTGGTGGCTGTTGGATGGGTGCTGTGGAAGAACTGCCCTGATTTAGACAAGATAGTTTAGGTGTTTCTTAAAAAACCGAGAAACGCCTATTTGACAAATATGTATGAAAGCATGAAAATTTACTGGTCAAAGATTTTAATCAGGGAAATGCAAATGGAAATAGCAGTGAGGTGCCATTTCACACCCATCAGATTGGCAAAATTTAAATGCTGTGATAACCAAGTGTTAGTGAGCTTGTGGGGAAATCAACGTTTATTTCCTGCTAGTGGGAATGTAAATGGATACAACCCCCTTGGAGAGTGAGTGATGTCTTATTGGAGAGCTAATATACCTACTTACCCGAAATGTCCGTTTCTGGCTCTAAGAAATCCTAGTACAGGTGTCCAAGAAAAGAAGTATGATAGAAGTATAAGCATGTTCATTGCAGCTTAAATGTCCACCACCAAAGGAAATGCATAAATTGTTAGATAGTCCCACACAATTGAGTCTTATCACACTGAAAAATAAACTATAGCCACATGCATTAAAATGATTGAATCTCACAAACATAATATGGGGTGAGGGAATAAGTTACAGAATTCTTACAAAATGTTTCCACTTGTATAAAATTTGAAAACATGCAAAATAATATTGTTTGTGGCTATGTCCATATATAGTAGTAATATAAAAACATGCATGGTAACAACTAACACCAAATGCAGAGTAGAGATTATCTCTGGGAACAGAAGAGGAGGAATGGGATTGGACAGGGGGACACCGAGGGCTTTAATAATATCAAATATTCTTTTTTTTTTTTTTTAAGATTTTATTTATTTATTCGACAGAAATAGAGACAGCCAGTGAGAGAGGGAACACAAGCAGGGGGAGTGGGAGAGGAAGAAGCAGGCTCATAGCGGAAGAGCCTGATGTGGGGCTCGATCCCGTAACGCCGGGATCACGCCCTGAGCCGAAGGCAGACACTTAACCACTATGCCACCCAGGCGCCCCTCAAATATTCTGTTACTAAGAAATCTGAATCAGATAATTGCAAATTAGGATTTGCTTATTTTGGGTGTAGGGTCAGAGATATTCAATATCTTATTTTAAATGTTTTTCAGATGTTTGAAATATTTCTCACACGCAAAAAATTTTCTTGTTTATAGAGTGCAGGATTTTTGTCTCATAATAATGAAATTCTTGCTGCAGACTCTTGTCCAGCACAGCCTGTCAGGCATGTAGCCTAGTGATCCTTTCTCACCCCTTTCTGACCTGCAAAGCCTGGTGTATTGTGCTGGATGATTTTTATTTTGGAACTGCTGATAGGCATGGAGTATTTCTCAGTCTTTCTAAACTTTCTGGTGGACCTAGGTCAGCAGTTTGAGCTTTGTCAAAATATAAGTGGCCCAGGATGTTCAGACTTACATGATATAGGAAGGGACCCAGAAATCTGATTCTGAAAAAGCTCCCCAGTCGGTTCTGATGCCCACTAAAATTTGAGAGCCACTGCCTTGGGCTCCTGACTCTGGGCTGTACTCCATCTCAGCTTTGCCCTAGGCTACCTTCTCTTGCCGCTCCTGCATGACTAGGGCTAATTTGGGCCCATGTGATACTTAGCTCTTTTGTAGGGCATAAAAGAATGATAGGGTTGGAAGCTATTGAGTGTTAAGCCCTTTATAATGTGGTTGTCTATTCCTCTTATTTTCATGCAGGTAGCTGAGGGGCCCACTGCCCACCAGGGCTGTTTATCAGGTTTTACAAACTTTAACCACTTGTGTCACAATATGGAATTTTATAATTAGGATAGGAGCAAAAAAAGGGGCTAACAAAAGGAAAACCAGCAAATTTGGAGAAATGAAACCTCCCCCCAACAGTAAATGTATGTGATTGTGCCTTTTTCTACAGATGATAGTGATTGTTTTAGTGCTTTAGTATATGACATGCATTTAATTTTCAGCTGTTTGAACCTACAGTCAAAGATGAGGGTCTCAGATAACAACTGCTTACCCCCCTCAAGATGGAAGAATTTTTTTTCTCCCAAATTTGCTAGTTTTAGTTCTCTGCCAGACCCTTTTTGCTGTAGTCCTAATATGTTTAGGAATGAATTTATATTCACAAATGTGAGAATTTCTGGTAATGAAATTTGTGAAATGCCTGTTTGTCTTTGGGAAAGTTCTTCTTCCTGGAACCCTACTTTGGAAGTGCAGTGTTTCTCCAGGTATACTTTTTTGCAGGGCTGCTGTGTTAGGTTGTATAGATTGTGCCCAACATGAGGTCACCTGTTTTGGGTGGTGACTGGAAGTGGAAATTCATTTGTGCTCTGTTTTATCAAATGAGCATTTTGTAGAGGTGCCTGGGTGGCTCAGTCGGTTGAGTGTCCGACTCTTGGTTTGGGCTCAGGTGGTGATCTCAGGATTGTGAGATCGATCCCTGCGTCAGTCTCCACGCTGTGTGGAGTCTGCTTAGGATTCTCTTTCCCTCTCCCTCTGCCCCTTCTTGCCGTGCGCTCGCTCTCCTTTCCTCCCTGTCTCTCAAATGAATAAATAAGTCTTAAAAAAAATGTGTTTCGTGTGGAACTCAGGGAGGGGACACCCTTTTCTAATTCTCACAGAGGTACCTCATGAACTAGCATGGCCTTGGAACTTTGGAAGGCTCCATGGCAGCTTTGTTGGTCCATGTGTAACTAACTGTGCCATCCATAGTTATGGACTCTGTGAAGAGGGCAGGTCAGTTTTGGGCCTTGACTTAGGAGAATTTTCTACATGTGAACTTTTCAATGGAAGGAACCTCCCCCTGGCTGGCTGGCTGGCTGGCTGGCTGGCTGCCTGGCTGGCTTGCTTGCTTTCTTTGTTTCTTTCTTTATATTTTATTTATTTATTTGACAGAGAGACAGCCCGGGAGAGAGGGAACACAAGCAGTACCCTTGGCTTTTCATCACCATGCTCAGTTGAACCAAGATTTCAGCTTAAAATTGTAAAATTTGTTATGGAGCTGGAGAAATATGCACAATTTTGAAAATACCATTATTTACGAAAAGACAAAATGAGAGAAATATTAAAAAGACAAAAGCGTCTGGTAATTGAAGAAGAGAAAGTAGCTATGTACCACATTGGCTCTTGCATTCTTGCAGTGCTCACTTTGAGGGGAAAATACAATAATTTGTCTCCCTACTCCTCTACACTAGCGTTCCTGAATTTCTTAAGACCTGAGGCTTTTTAGCCAATTTTGAAAATATTTACCCATTTGTATTTTTCATTAAGTGGTTGTTTACGCTTCCTGCTGTTTTATTTTTTCTTGAAGAGAGAGGAGGGGGTAGTGCTGAACCAAGGACAAGACTGGACTTCCTGCTGCTTTTGCAAATAATGGCAGTGTGTTTTTTAGAACAGTTGTCATGGAAGAGTGCTGTTCTGCTGGCTCAAGGGAGAGGTACATTTGAAGTGGTTTCTGTTGTCTTTTTTATTATTATTTTTAAACATGATCGAGGGTGACGGTTGCAGAGTTCCATTGTGCTTTTGCTGCTGTCTTGAAGGAGTAAAAAAATGTTTTTAAAACGAAAAATGTTTAACAAAAATAGTCTTTTGCCCACACGAGGAAAATAAACAGTTCTCACCTATGGGCCTTACCCAAAGCCGTTTGTTTTCTTTCCAGTTCTGTTTAAATGAATATTGGTGCTATGTTTAGGGACTGCTTTAAACAGTTAACAGGAGTGATGTTGGGCAGGTGGAGGAGGAGAATGATGGGATTATACTGGAGTTTTTCAGTAGTTCCCTGCAGTCTTGATACGCAGAGCTATCACTGTATTGTCTGCTTTTGTGATAAAGTATGTGTAGAAATAAGGGAGAGATTGTGAGTTTTGATAAATACAGTAATTTGACCCTGTTGAAAGAAAAAGCAGAGGCAAGAAGTGGTAAGAGGAAGAAATACATGCATGGAAAAGAGAATAGCAAGCAATTAAATAGTAGGACATTTCATAGCGCTTTTGGGATGTTCTTTGAGTTGAGAGTTACCTGACTGTATCCGTTCTACTTCAGCACCTTGATTTCGGTGTCTGAAGATGGTGCTTACTGATCTGCAGTTGAAACCTGTTCTATTGTCATGGAGCTGGAAAGTGAGCAGTTTTGAAGGCTAGGCTGAGGTGGGAGGCTAGGCTAAAAGTAAAAACAAGTATCCATTTTGTAATTGCTTTTGTAAATAGGAGTGGAGACTCTTGGCGCGCCTGCGTGGCACAGCGGTTAGGCGTCTGCCTTCGGCTCAGGGCGTGATCCCGGCGTTGTGGGATCGAGCCCCACATCAGGCTCCTCCGCTATGAGCCTGCTTCTTCCTCTCCCACTCCCCCTGCTTGTGTTCCCTCTCTCGCTGGCTGTCTCTCTGTCAAATAAATAAATAAAATCTTAAAAAAAAAAAAAGTGGAGACTCTCATAATTAACAAAAGTATTTTTCGTTTGGCATTTAGGCTGTCTTATTTAAAAATGGTTTTACTACATTTGTCTTCCTACATTGATTTTTGTTGCTGCCTGAGTACGTATTTGATCACCTACTGGGTGCCGTAATCCCAGCACTAACCCAGTAAATGGGGGTGGGGGCCTTCCTTGTCGGAGACTTCATTACCTGAGGTGCTGAGAACTGCCCAGAAGACTGCGCTTTGGCCTGTGCTTCCTTCTTCTCCCTGGTCTTTTGGCCTTGGTGGTGGTCTACGCATCTGTCAGGTGATCTCCCCACGTGTGAAGGTGCAGAGGCTTTACGGAACCTTTTGACTGGGCACCCTTAAGTAAAACCCCTTGAACAGTATTGAGCCAGACTTGAGGGCCATCATAGCGGCTCCAGCTCCTCTTTCTTCTCTGCTGCCTGTGTTGCCACCACCCACCCTTTGCTGTGGAGCCTGGAAGGCGCCCCCCTCATCCCCAATCATACAAAGAGGCTTTGTGCTCTGAGGATGTTCTAAAGGCGGGATCACTGTAATTATAATTCCCCAAGCACAACCAAGTAATGGGGGCAGGCAGGGTAAAGATGGTATCCAAGTTCTTGTTGGTAGGGAGAAGTCAGGCGGGGATTAAAAATCATCTGGAGACAGTACCAACATGGATAATGGAGCGTTGTTGGTAATGCTGGTGGAAATGTGTTTAATTGAATACATTTCAGATTTTTAAATTCTAATACTTGCAAGATACTTGAAACTTTAAAAAGATTAAGACAGCCTGACCTTTTTTTTTTTAGGTTTTTTTTTTGTTTTAGTCTAAAATTGTAACTGGAAATTACTTTAGAAGAAGGTATGTAGAAATCTCAGTCTGCTTTGCTTTATGTTTATGTTGCCAGAATGATTGATTGCCCAAGAAAGCCAAATACATATCTTACTTACTATCCAGGGGGTGCTCTTACTAATCCAGCTTTTTTTGTTTATTTCTAAAAGTAAGCCATGACTGACATTTTTGGGAAGCTAATTTTCTCCTACCACTACAAGAAGAAAATCAGCGTGGGGTTATGTACTTAATATAAGACTTTTATATCAACCATCCTATGTCATGATGTGCTTCCAAGCTCTATTGGTAATCTCTTAGTGAAAACTTCTTTCTTACTATGTTAACTATTAGTATATTACTCTGATTAATGTCTTAAACAGACTCTTTTTTTTTTTTTTTTTTTTTAGAAGTCTGCTGAACAGTTGACTACAGAGGTTATCTTTAGACTTTAGCATAGTGGACTCAAGTTGTCTTTTATGCAAGGTGAGGGGAAAAGATCCTTTTTGTTGTCATGATTAGCATGGACGTTTGTGGTGAGTGAAGCAGCCAGGGAGAGTGTGTGTTCTGTATGGAAACCTATAGATATTGTAAGCTGGTCCTTCATCTAATTACTTATTGGAGTCACGTCAAGAGTTGGACCTTTATTTTTACTGTCTAGCGTGATTTTTGTCCTGTTGGAGGAAATCTCCTTTTTTTTAATTGACGGAAGTGTGCAATGTGATGATTTGATATATGAATACATTTTGAAGTGATTACCACAGTCAGGTTTATTAATACATCCATCACCTCATGTAGTTAACCTTTTTTTTTTTTTTTTTTGTGAGAATGTTTCAGATCTCTTAGTAAATTTCAAGAATATAATACAGTATTATTAACTATAGTCATACCATGTTGTACATTAGATTCTCAGAACTTGTAATTGAAGGCTTGTGCCTTTGATAGACATCTCCCCGTTTTCCCTACTTCCCAAACCCTGGTAACCACCATTCTGCTCTCTGTTTCTATGAGTTTGACTTTTTAAGTTAAAAACAATAAAAAAAATTTTTTTTTCTTAGATTCTGCATGTAAGTAAGATAATACTGTATTTGTCTTTCTCTGGCTTATTTCATTGAACATTATGTCCTCCAGGTTCATCCATGTTGTTGCAAATGGCAGGATTTCCTTCTTTCTAATGCTGAATAATATTTTATTGTACGTATATACCAAATGTTCCATCATCCATTCATTTGTTGGACACTTAGGTCCCTGTCTTAGCTGTCGTGAATAATGCTGCAAGGAACGTGGGGGTGCAGATAGCTTGAAGAAATCTACCTTAAATTAATCTTTACATAAGACTGCTGGGTAGTCTGTTACAAAGATATTGCCCATATAATCCTTATAAACCAATTTGACAGCTAAATTTTATGAGATTTGAAAATACACAAGGATGCATTTTATCTGCTATCAATGAAAAGTAAGGTTGAGCTCTCCCTTTCCACTCCCAGTGTTTAAGGCAAGTATACTGCCCAGCAGAGACTTTATTTTAGCTAAATTATACACTGTTATTTGGCTACTTCATACGCTTCGTTTATAATATGTATTTCCTTTGGGCAGTAACCTCTGACTGCTTACTTCACTGCTTTCTGGTGGCCACTAAAAGTAATAATAAAACATTTATTGAATGCCAGCTGTGTACCAGGCACAGTGAGGATTTCAGATACAATTCAGATGGACAACAGTTCAGTGATAGATTCTGACAGTATGTTAGCAGAACAAGTGCTTTTTTGGGTATGCTAACCCTTAATAAAAGGGGAGAGAACATCAAAATAGCATTAATAGTAGTGATATATAACCGTGATAAGTAATGTTGCTAGAGCACAGATCTAACCAGACCAAACATTTACGTGGTTGCCTCTTAAGTAAAAGAAATATTTTTTCATCTGGCATTCAAGACCAACATATTATTTCAATCTCTACTATTTTTCCTCATGAATATTATTCTCCAGGGAAATAGGATACCCTGTTGTCTATATGTGTATCACTTTTTGACCTGTTTCTTTGATTCTTCATCTTGGAATGCCTTCATTTTTTTCCAAATCCTACTTATTTTTTAATATCTAGGTGGTAGTCGTCATTTATTGTGTGCAAAGCTCTGTTCTAAGTGCTTTACCTGGATTAATTAATTTAATTTGTGCTACGGTCCTTTAAGGTTGATGCTATTATTATCCTTATTGTGCAGATGAAGAAACTGGAACACAGAGAGGTTAAATAACTTGCTAGAGATGATGCAGCTATTAAGAGTGTTATCTGGGATATGAACTCAAGCTGTCTAGTTTCAGAGTCTGTATTTTTAGCCATCATGCTTTACTGCATCTATTTTTTTTTTTTAAGCAAACTTAGCAGTTAGTTTTGGTAACAAGAGGTTGAATGTAAGCTAAGGTGATCACTGCTTTAGCCACTGAAAGGAATTTGCAATCTTTAGTTTTACCTTTGTTCCTGAGAAATACACTCTCTTTTTCTTAAGTTTTGAATTATTGCATTAGGATTATTTAATTTTTTTAAAAAAGTCATTCATTACTTTTTTATATAAGGTGTAGGAGTACCTGCTTTGGGATGGGTGGGTTCATATTAGGCATATTTAAATTGCTTCTTGGAAAGTCTCCCATGTTCTGTGATCCTGAACATTAGGGTCTTAACTGAGTGCTTGTTTGAGCACATAAGCGGATAAAAAAATCTCTCAAGGAAAATTTTGGCCCTACTCAGATGAACTTCTGAATCCCACCTTTTTGTGGATATGGCTACTTTCCCCCCAAATATCATCGGAAGAATGGATGTTAGACTTCTTTTTAGCCTTTTTTTTTTTTTCTTTTTAGGCTTCTTAATTTCCATAATAAATTGATTTGTCACAAACTAAAGCATAAACTTATCTGTTCAGTAGCATAGAATATGAACATTTCAGGTATTAATTGGAGATGCTAATGTGTTGGGTTGATGCTGTCTGAGACAGTAGATTATTTGAAGAAGATAATGTGGCATTGTGGTTACCAAATGAACTACTTCAGACTTGGTTGGAATGCTTGTTAAAAATTCTCTGTCTTTAGGTGGCCTAGAGTTGGAATCTGAGATTGAGTAAATTTTGTTATAAGCAGCTATAGATAATGTTTCTAATATTATTTTCATTTATACTGTAGGCTTAATAGGCGTTGGTGGGCCATCAATTTAGAAAATGTGCTGTGGGAAAATGAGATTCTAAGGTCAAAACCAGGTACAGTACTTAACAGACTTTTGGAACATGGCCTGTTTTTGAGCGGAGCACTGCCAGTAGTCTTTTTCTCCTACTTCACTTTTGGATACCTAGAAAGAAAGAAGGAATTCTTTGCTTTTCAAATTACTAAGCGATATGGAATTAAATTCATCAGAGGAAGATACTCTTTCTATTCAGACAGGATAAAGACTGGTTAATCCAGGTAATTGAGGAATTTCCACTCATTTACCTGTTTGGGTTTCTTTAAGACCCTTAGCTTCAGAACAAATCAAGAGTTATGTTTGGGGGCTCTAATGGAAGACATTATTGTTGACTGTGTTTGCTCTATGTCAAAAATGAGTCATGAACTCGTGTGATCTAATTATCCAGTGTTTCTTTTTTTAAAATTGTGCATGTATTGTTGAAAACAAATTATTTCTATTCTATGATATTTTTGAGCTTTAAATAAAAGCTACCGTTGTGTGCTACAAAACCAAAAAACAAAACCAAAAAACCAACAAAGGCAGCAAGTCAAAAGATCTGCCTTCCTAAAACGAGTTTGCTTGCATCTCATGACGTTATTAATTTCTATGTTAAGGTCAAAACAAAAGTCAGAATTTGACTGTAGAATGTTAGAGTCTGTACATACTTTGAATCTAACTTTTGGTAGAACAAAATCTTCTAAAACATGAACTCTGTTTCAGCTGACCTAAGTGATTTTAATTTAACATTAACAGTTTTGTGGGGTGGAGATAGAAATCAAACCAGTTTTGCTATACCAAAATCTTTCTCTAGTACATTGGAGATGTAAATATGTTTCCTTTTTAAGTACAGTTGTTTGATAGAATAGTTGTACTATTTTTCCTGGTGCTATGTAGTTAAAACCCCAGGGCCTAAATTTATTTTAAGGTTTGATTAAAACTTTGTTTCTATGGAAGAAAAGTCACCAAATTGAAAAGGGGCTTCCAAGGGACGCCTGGGTGGCTCAGTCAGCTAAGCGTCTGCCTTTGGTCAGGTCATGGTCCCGGGGTCCTGGGATCCAGTGCTGCCTTGGGCTCCTTGCTCAGCTTGGATCCTGCTTCTTCCTTTCCCTCTGCTGCTCCCCCTGCTTGTGCTCACTCTCTGGCTGTCTTTCTCAAATAAATAAATGAAATCTTAAAAAGAAAAAAAAGAAAAGGGGCTTTTGAAATTTTGATTCCAAGATTGCTTTTAAGGAGGGAGAGGCAAGTCAAACTGGATATGGGCCCCACAGAATTGCCTGTGCTACTTCCTGGGTCAGGGGAGCTCAGAGAGGGGGCTGTGTTGCAGTAGGGCAGGGCGTAAACCTGGTAGGAGCTAGAAGTGAAACTGGAAGTGTCTTTAAAAAAAAAAAAGGCAGATCGTTGTATTAGACTGAGTCAGGCTGGATTGAGCAGTGAGACTGTGATTCTCAAGCACAAATGTGTATGTAGTACCCCTGGCAGATTTCCTGATTAAGTCAACATGTTTGCAGTTGACTCGGGACAGACCTTAGTCTCACTGGAGGAAAACGAGAGAAAGAGCAAAGGGAGAGGCTGAGGCAGGGGCCTTAAAGTGCAGGTTCTGTAAGAAAAAAAAAATTTTTTTTAAGATTTTATTTATTTATTTGACAGAGAAAGAGACAGAGAAGGAACACAAGCAGGGGAAGTGGGAGAGGGAGAAGCAGGCCGCCTGCCGAGCAGGGAGCCCAATGAGGGGCTTGGTCCCAGGACCCTGAGATCATGGCCTGAGCCGAAGGCATATGCTTAATGACTGAGCCACCCAGGCGCCCCATGAAAGGAAATTTCTTTAAAAAAAAAAAAAAGGAAGGAAGAAAGGGAAAAGGAGAAAAGGGACGAGAGAAAGAAAAAAGAAAGATTTCTGTGCCTTTGAGAGCGAGAGAGAGCAGGAAGTTAAAGGTGAAATTCTGGGAATACTTTCCCCTCCCCACAAGCTGTATGGAAGTGGAGGCTGTGGCACGGAAGTGGATGATAAGTAGACTTAGAGATGTTGATAAAGGTAGCCTTCATAGAACAGAAAAGATGGATCACTGGAGTTTGTTTTTAAAACGATAGACGTCACTACAATGTTAGCAGTACAAAGGTTAGCCAGTCTTACGTAATTTTATTATGCCTAGGGTTAAAATTGAAATTCACTTACTTTAAAAGAAAAATGAGAACTTACAATTGACTTAAAATTGACACTTCAGAGCCTTGCATTTCCAGGGTGGTTTAATGGTAGTTACGTGCTGTCTGTCACACACAAAAGTTGACTATGCTAACATGCTCTGCCTAACTGGGCATGCACAGCTCATGTTTGTCCCACCGGAGTGATAGGTCAGATGCAAAGAGATGAGAAACCATTGCTCTTTCTGCTGGCCTCCCCCCTTCCCATCCCCAGAACCATTCATAGATGCTCTGTGTGTGGATGGTGTGTGTAATATGGATTGGAATTAGGTTGATGGCTCTGAGGTAGGCCAGCACCTCTTACGCTCTATGCATCACCTGGGAATCTTGTTAAAATGCAAATAGTTAGCAAGGGCACAGATGATAGTGGAGCAGCCAGGAGGTGGAGGAGTGGCTCTCAAACTTGAGCCTGGATGATAGGCATCTGAAGGGCTGGTTGAAAGGAAGACTACTTGGCCCCACCTTCCTGAGCTTTTGATTCACCTCATTAGGGTGGGGCCTGATATTTTGCATTTTATTTTATTTTTTTATTATTTATTTATTTTTAAAAAAGATTTATTTATTTATTTATTTGACAGAGATAAGAGACAGCCAGTGAGAGAGGGAACACAAGCAGGGGGAGTGGGAGAGGAAGAAGCAGGCTCATAGGGAGGAGCCTGATGTGGGACTCGATCCCACAACGCCGGGATCACGCCCTGAGCCGAAGGCAGACGCTCAACTGCTGTGCCACCCAGGCGCCCCGTGATATTTTGCATTTTAAACAAATTCCTAGGTGATGCTAATGCAGCCGCGGGGAGTATAGTTTGAGATCCCCTGAGGTAGAATATAAATAATATTGAGGAGAATCAAACCATCTGTCTTGGCTTCTTGAGCATTATTTTGTAACTGAAAATGGTGAGGAAGTTTGCTGAAAGTAATAATTAATACTGTTCATGGTGAAATAGGTGATGAGAATGAAAGAGGGCGCTTGTGATCACCGCCACCCGGTGTTCTAGGAAGTGTCGAACCACTATATTGTACACCTGAAACAAATATTACACTGTATGTTAACTAACTGGAATGTAAATAAAACTTAAAAAAAAAAACACTGTCTGTGTTAGGCAATTAACACCTTATTAAACAAATCTGTGTTTTATTGTGGTGAATATATATCTCTGTCTAGAAAACATCCACAGTAGACCCCACCAAATGGATGGTTATAAAGATGATTACTTCTGGGGAAGGATCCAGCATTATGGAGGGTGGGATTTAGCTTTCTTTGTAAGGTTTAATTTTTACTAAAGAGATTGTCCTTCTATTTATGTAATTAATTTTATAAAAAGGGTTAAGAAAACTGGGCCGGATAGCCTCCCATTTACTTCTCCAGATCTGTCCTCCACCCTGTTCCACCTGGCTCTCTGCCCCAGGGAAAGAGCTCCCCCCAGATCCTCTGGCTTCTTACTGGGTTCAGCCTTAGGAGATTTGAAGGGAAGGAGAATGAAGTCAGAGTATTTATCCCTTCTGCTGTTGTGGTAGCCTGCATTTTATTACCTGGATTCTGAGAATCTCTGTCTCCTGTCTTTTTGGGGGGCCAAAGCATTAATTGTTCTGCTATTGCTAGTCCTGGTTCCTGTTCTACCCCCTTTGATTTCTGTAGGCCTCACCTAATTTAGTAATTATTCCTTTTATAAATAGACCCTTTCAGATTATTCTAATTCGAGTTTGTCATCTCTTCACTGTTGGAAGCCTGATGGACCCTCCAGTCCTATTCCTGTCTTTACTATATTTTCCCATTTACACCCCACCCCGATCCTCTCTACTGTAATCCCAAGGGTAATGACAGTACTATTTTGGTAGGTGTAACCTTCCAGACATTCTCTATATATAGTGTGGCTCTAAAATAAATACACATATTTAACATACAAGGAATCATTGTATTTCCTATTGAATAAATTCTTTTTACATCATACTAGATCGTGACCGTCTTTTTTTTTTTTTTTTTTTTTTAGATTTATTTATTTAAGAGAGAGTGCAAGGGGCGGGACAGAGGGAGAGGGAGAAGCAGACTCCCTGCTGAGCAGGGAGCCCGACAGAGGCGACAGAGGCGGGGCTGGATCCTAGGACCCTGGGATCATGACCTGAGCAGAAGGCCGTTGCTTAACCAACTGAGCCACCCAGGCAACCCCTTAACATGCTAGTTTTAATAATGTACTGAATTTCCATTAATACTTGATCTGTTTCTGCATTCTGTTCTATTGATCTGTCTCTATTCTGGCACCAATATTACACATTTTATTGTAGTTTTATACAGCTAACTTTTTGGTCGGGCAAATCCTCATAGTTATTTTTATTTTGGAGAAGACTTTTGGCTTTCATCACATACTTTTTTCGCCTTCCATATACAGTTTTTAAAAGTGCTTGTCAGGGGGGCGCCTGGGTGGCACAGCGGTTAAGCGTCTGCCTTCGGCTCAGGGCGTGATCCCGGCGTTATGGGATCGAGCCCCACATCAGGCTCCTCCGCTATGAGCCTGCTTCTTCCTCTCCCACTCCCTCTGCTTGTGTTCCCTCTCTCACTGGCTGTCTCTATCTCTGTTAAATAAATAAATAAAATCTTAAAAAAAAAAAAAGTGCTTGTCAGGATTCCCTCAGATCCCATTGATACCCTGATTGGAAACGTCTTTGTGAGTTTTGTAGTTTAATTCGCATTTGTCAATGTATTTCACATTTTTTTTAACTTAAAAAAATTTTTTTAAAAAAGATTTTATTTATTTATTTAACAGAGAGAGACAGACAGCCAGCGAGAGAGGGAACACAAGCAGGGGGAGTGGGAGAGGAAGAAGCAGGCTCCCGGCAGAGCAGGGAGCCCAATGTGGGGCTCCATCCCAGGACTCCGGGATCACGCCCTGAGCCAAAAGGCAGATGATTTATGACTGAGCCACCCAGGCCCCTGTATTTCACATTCTTTTTGCTTTTGACAGTGGGGTGTTTTCATCATACTTCTTGAGTTTTGCTGATGTTAGGGAAAGCTGTTGATTTTTGTATATTTATTTAAAAACCTTCCTATTTCCTAAGCTCTTGTAGTTGTTTTAGTAATTTTTCACAGTTTTTTCTTGGGTGTTCCAGTTGGACAGCTTTATTATTGGTAGAGATTACTAATTTAGACTCCCTTTCAGTATTTTCCTCTTTTTTTTCTTCTTGTTTCGTTGGCTAGGCTCTAACATTGGGAAAAATGCCGTCTACTTGACTTTAATGAGGCTGCCTCAGGTGTGCTTCACTCTTCATTGTCGGGCTGATGGTGGATCTGAACCCTAAAAAGTCAAAGGAGTATTTTTATTTATTTATTTATTGTTTTTCTCAGAAAGGATAAATTTGTCAGATGCTTTTCAACTCAGTTATCTACCCTTGGAGGTTGTTTCTTTCAGCCGATTTATGTGCTGAATCCTATTAATCAGTTTTTAGTATGGAATTATCTCTAAATTTCTGGAGTAAATCTTACAGTACTAGATTGATTTGTTAGTATTTAGGGCTTTGGTATATATTCAGAAGGGGGAAGGCCTATAATTTTCCTTCCTTGTGCCATCCCATCAGGATTTTGGTAGCATGGAAAAATGGTGTTTTTGTTGGAGGAGCAGTGACCGTTTCTATTTTGTTTTTTAGTTTATTGTACTCAGTTTTCTTATTTTTTTTGTGTGTGGGGGGCAAGTATTCAATTTTGGTGAATTAGATTTTTTTTGTAGAAAATTCTTTTTCCAGCTTTAAAAAAATTATGAGTTCATTAGGTTCTTTTACTTTTTAGAGTTTCCTCTGTAAATAAGATTTTGTCAGCTTTCTTAATAAGTTGCACTCTTTTTTATTAAAATAAAATCTGTCTTTGTCTATTTACTCATCTGTAAAATGGGTATAATGAAAATGAGCTAATGTATGTGCCTTACCACATAGTAAGCAATCAAATGATGGTTGTTATTTTTTATTATTTAAATTTTTACTTATTTATTTTTAGAGAGGGAGGGGGAGGGGTAGAGGGGGACAGAATCTTTAGCAGGCTCCACGCCCAGCACAGAGCCCACTCTGGGCTAGATCTCACAACCCTGAAATCATGACCCAACCCCAAACCAAGAGCCGGGCACTTAACCAACTAAGCCACCCAGGCGCCCCTGATGGTTATTTTTAAAAAATGATTGTCTTCTATTATTTTTGAATTTCTTGAATTTACTATGTCTGTATTTTTGTATCCTGATTCAGGAATTTCTTTTTAAGATTTTATTTACTTATTTGAGAGAGAGAGAGCGCGCGCAAGTGTGCACGAATGGGGGGGAGGGCAGAGGGAGAGGGAGAAGGAGAATCAGACTCCCTGGTGAGCAGGGAGCCAGCTGTGGCCAGGAGCCGCATGTGGTTTTTTTTTTTTTTTTAAAGATTTTATTTATTTATTTGACAGAGATAGAGACAGCCAGCGAGAGAGGGAACACAAGCAGGGGGAGTGGGAGAGGAAGAAGCAGGCTCATAGCGGAGGAGCCTGATGTGGGGCTCGATCCCATAACGCCGGGATCACGCCCTGAGCCAAAGGCAGATGCTTAACCGCTGTGCCACCCAGGCGCCCCGCATGTGGGTTTTGATCCCAGGCCCCTGAGATCATGACCTGAGCCAAAGGCAGATGCTTAACCGACTTGAGCCACCCAGGCCCCCCTGATTGAGGACTTTCTATTCTCATCTTTATTAAAATCTTTCTGTATGGCCTTAGAAGTTTTTAAAATATGTATATATTTATTGTCTTCTGATTACAAAAACGCACATGGCAAGAAAATTAAACATTACAGAAATATGTGTCAGAAAATAAAAAGGTTTTATTTGAATTCTTGAGAGATCAGTAAGAACAAGTTGGTGTATATATACTTAAGAGTTTTTGTTTTTTTATGCACATACATGTTATAAAAGAAGGGCCGTACTATATATATTATTTTGTAGCTTGCTTTTTTCAGCTTTATATCTTGGATCTCTCTCCAAGTTAGAATTTACAGATCTGGTTTTTCTTTTTTGAAGACTTTATTTAACAAACAATAGACATATAGCAACATTCACATCTTCTGAGTTTGCAACTCAGTGAATCAT
The DNA here is from genome assembly GCF_023065955.2 of Ursus arctos. Taxonomy (NCBI): domain Eukaryota; kingdom Metazoa; phylum Chordata; class Mammalia; order Carnivora; family Ursidae; genus Ursus; species Ursus arctos. The sequence goes on along the minus strand of NW_026622852.1, from coordinate 26,614,415 downwards.
CAGTGTGAACACACTTGTGTAACCAGTAGTCAGGTGAAGAAATAAAATATGACAAATATTCCAGAAGCTTCCCACTGTGCCTTCCTATCTCAGTCTTTTAAAAAATTTAACAGCTTTATTAAGATATAACTCACATATACAATTCACTCATGAAGTATAAAATTCAATGCGTTTGGTTTGGTATATTCACAACTGTGCAACTATCACTACTGTCTAATTCTGGAATCTTTTCATCACCCCAGAAAGAAATGCTATACCCATTGGCAGTCACTCTCCGTTTCCTCCTACCCCAGTGGTAGGCAACAACTAATGTAATTTCTGTCTCTATAGATTTTTCCTTTCTGGACCTTTTATGTAAGTGGAGTCATACAACTAAAGTCTTTTATGACTGGCTTCTTTCTCTTAGCATAATGTTTTCAGGGTCATCCATGTTATAATGTATATCAGTGTTTCATTCCTTTATATGGCCAAATAATCATTGTCTGAGTATACTACATTTTATTTATCCATTAATCAGTTAATGGACGTTTAGGTTGCACCACTTTTGGACTATTGTGAATAATGCTGCTATGAACATTTGTGTACTAGATTTTGTGTGGACATATGTTTACATTTCTCTTAGATACACACACACACACACACACACACACACCCAGGAGTGGAATTACTGGGTCTGGTAACTCTGTGTTTCACCTTTTGAGGAACTGCCAAACTTTTCTAAGTTGGTTGCACCATTTCATTTTTCATTTCCACCAGCAATGTATGAGAGTCCTAAATTCTTCACATTCTCATCAACAGTTACTATTTTCTGTCTTTTTGATTATAGCCATTCTACTGGGGGTGCATTGGTAGTTGTTTGTGGTTTTGGTTTGCATTTCCCTAATGGTTAACAATACTGAGCATTTTTTCATGTGTTACTGGTCCGTGTAGATTTTTAAAAGGTCTTTAAATTTTCCCTAATTGTCTGAGGCAAAGCTAAATAGTATATTTTATGTCTTTATAATTTTTAGAAAAGCATCTAAAATTTCAGTACATCTATGCTTCTCTACTCTCTTTACTTTTTTTTCTGTAGATATAATCTGGCATTTATGTTATTTTTATATATTACATATTTTGAAAGTGATTTTTTAAAGTGTTTTATGCAATTATATAGTGAGATTTACAACAGTTACTTAGATTTATCTGTATTTTATTTTATTTTTTATTTTTTTTTTAAAGATTTTATTTATTTATTCGACAGAGATAGAGACAGCCAGCGAGAGAGGGAACACAAGCAGGGGGAGTGGGAGAGGAAGAAGCAGGCTCATAGCAGAGGAGCCTGATGTGGGGCTCGATCCCATAACGCCGGAATCACGCCCTGAGCCGAAGGCAGACGCTTAACCGCTGTGCCACCCAGGCGCCCCAGATTTATCTGTATTTTAACTTGTTTGCGGTTGTTTTCCATTCTTAGCTATACAGTAAATGTAAATCACTTCATTTGTCGTGTGAATTCTACAGTTCCCAGAATCTGTGTTTCCGCCATTTTTTCTATAGTACGAGTAGAGATCTGTTTGATTGATAAAGCTGATGAGACATTTCAGAGGTATGATTAAGGTTTGCATTTCATTGACAGAATCCAGAGTTTTTTTCCTCTTAACTGATCAGGAGTTTCAAGGTAGTATTTTTCAGTTAGTTAGCCCTTCTGGGAAGAACAGCCTGAGGTTGGGAGTTTGTAGGAAAAATGATGTAGTCTGTTTCTTGGTGATCAGAGAGATGACTAGGGAAGCTAGATGGACAGAGTGGAGTGCATAGTTTTGTTATTTGGAAGGATTACCTGGTCCTGGAGCATCATGCCTGCTGCCTTTGTTCAAATATAATATGTACATATCCTCGTATTTGTGTGATTTATGAGTACCACTACTTTCTCTATGACCCCTTTCAATTATTACAAATAACTTTTGTACAGTGTACTTTGCTTTACCCAAAAGGTTAACAGTTCATATTGAAATCTGAATGGAAATACTTCTCGAGGAATCTACAGGAGTTGGGCCACAGGATTATTGTGAATTTTCCAAGGCCTAGGAGCTAGTATTCAGTTTCATGGCCCAGAAACTGGGCTTTTCCTGCATGTCTACAGGTGATCAGATTCACACTGCCTCTGTAACAGAAGACTTGTATCCAAACTAAGAGTACCAGTTCATAATGTGAAATGGCCTTTCGGATGACTTAAGTACAACAAATACATACGAGTGTCTGCTTTGTACCAGGCCTGCTTACTACTGGGTATGCAGTAGTGAACATAAACAGGTAAAACCGCTGAACTTACGGAGGTTATATTCTGGTGATGTGAGATAGACTATAACTAATAAACATATAACATGTCATAAAGATGGTGAGTACTAAGAAGATAAATACAGTAGGGTAAGGAAAGATAAGCAAAGTGTAAAAGGAGTGGGTGCTGTTTAAATCTGAGACCTCTTTGGTGTGGTGATACCAGCTGAGATCCAGAGGAAGTGAGGAGTCAGACTACTCAAGTGCCGAAACCCTGAGGCAGGAGTGTGCTTGCTCTATTCTGGGAGCAGGAGGGAATTCTAACTGGCTAGAGAGGAGGAGCAGAGTGGCAGGAACTAGGATGGTGACCTTCACCATTATAAAGACTTTTGTTCTGAGATGAGATTACTGAGCAGAGGAGTGATGATGTGATGTAACTTCCCTTTTAGCACTATCACTCTGGCTGCAGAGCTGAGAATGGGCTGTAGGGGAAGGGAAGGGTTGGAGTAGGAAAAGTGGTTAGGAGGCAGTTCTAGTAGAACAGGAGTTAAAGTGATTAACTTGCTTCTTGGTTATAGCCGGGACGTGTGCGCTAAGTCAGAAACAGGCCGCTTGGTGTACAGTCCATCACCTGTAAGCCCTGGTCAACTTGACCCTTTCTTCTACTTCCTTAAACTTTGGTTGCCAAAATCATCCGTGATGGTGAGTTGCAAACCAGTGGACACTCAGGCCACATCTCACCTTACATCTGACCAGAATCCTCCATAAAATTGATTTTTTTTTCTTAAAAATTTTGTTTGAGAGAGAGCAAGAGAGAAAAGGGGGAGGGTGGGCAGAGGGAGAAACAAACTCCCCACTGAGCAGGGAGCTAGACCTGGGACTGGATCCCAGGATCCCAGGATCCCAGGATCCCAGGATCATGACCTGAGCTGAAGGCAGGTGCTTAACTGACTGAGCCACCCAGACATCCATGTAGAATTAATCGATTCTTTCTTGAATCCCTGTGTCTTGGCTTCTGCAACTTTGCACTGTTGATTTTCCTGTCATCTTTATTTGTATTTTTTTTGTTAGCTCCTTCTCCCCAGTAACTATAGGAGTGAATTGCTCATGGCTTGGCCTTGTACCCTTGTTTTTTTCTGTGTTCTCTTTCTTGATATTATTTGTTCCCAAGGATTTAAATATCATTCATTTGCTGAGAATTCCCAAACTTACATTTTATAGGGAGCTCATATTTTATATGTCAATAACTAAAATTATTACCCAGCCAAAACTGGGGGGGCCTGCCTTACCACCCCCACAGTTTTTCCTTTTTTTTCCTCCCTATGCTACCCCTTTTTAAAAATTTAAATTCAATTAATTAACATATACTGTATTATTAGTTTCAGAGGTAGAGTTCAGTGATTCATCTCTCTTACATAATTCCCAGTGCTCATTATATCATGTGCCCTCCTTAATGTCCATCACCCAGTTACCCCAGCCCCCCCTCCCCTCCAGCAACCCTCGGTTTATTTCCTATGATTTTTTTTTTAAGATTTTATTTTTATTTATTTGACAGAGAGAGAGAGAACACAAGCAGGGGGAGCGGCAGGCAGAGGGAGAGGGAGAAGTAGGCTCCCCACCGAGCAGGGAGCGCAACGTGGGGCTGCATCCCAAGGCCCTGGATCATGACCTGAGCCGAAGGCAGTTGCTTAACTGACTGAGCCACCCAGGCTCCCCTATGATTTTCTTTTTTAAAGATTTTATTTATTTGAGAGCGAGAGAGCAGGGTGAGAGAGAGCATGAGTTGGGTGAGGCACAAGCAGACTCCCCGCTGAGCAGGGAGCCCAATACAGGGCTTGATCCGAGGACCCTGAGATCATGACCCACACTGAAGGCAGATGGTTAACTGACTGAGCCACCCAGGCGCCCCTTGTTTCCTGTGCTTAAGAGTCTCTTATGGTTGATTTCCCTCTCTGGTTTTGTCTTATTTTATTAATAAATTCCTTAAATTCTTAAATTCCACATGAGTGATAGCATATGATAATTGTCTTTCTCTGACTGATTTCACTTAGCATAATACTCTCTAGTTCTATCCACATCATTGCAGATGGCAAGATTTCATTTTTTGATGGCTGCATGATATTCCATTGTATATATATACCACATCTTCTTTCTGTCAATGGACATCTGGGCTCTTTCCATAGTTTGGATATTGTGGACATTGCTGCTATAAACATTGGGGTGCAGGTGCCCCTTTGGATCACTACATTTGTATCGTTGGGGTAAATACCTAGTAGTGCCATTGCTGGGTCATAGGGTAGCTCTATTTTCAACTTTTTGAGGAACCTCCATACTGTTTTCCAGAGTGGCTGCACCAGCTTGGATTCCTACCAATAGCATAAGAGAGTTCCCCTTTTTGTGCATCCTCGCCAACATCTGTCATTTCCTGACTTGTTAATTTTAGCCATTCTGACTGGTGTGAGGTGGGTACCTCATTGTGGTTTTGATTTGTATTTCCCTGATGCCTAGTGGTGTGGAACATGTTTTCATGTGTCTGTTGGGTGCCTTCCTTGGAGAACTGTCTGTTTGTCTTCTGCCCATTGCTTGATTGGATTATTTGTTCTTTGGGTGTTGAGCTTGGTAAGTTCTTTAGAGATTTTGGATACTAGCCCTTTATCTGATACGTCATTTGCAAATATCTTTTCCCATTCTGTCAGTTGTCAAAGTTTTGTCAACTGTTTGACTGTTTCTGTTGCTGTGCAAAAGCTTTGTATCTTGACGAAGTCCAAGTAGTTCATTTTTGCCCTTTCCTCCCTTGTCTTTGGCGATGTGTCTAGGAAGAAGTTACTGCAGCCAGGGTTGAAGAGGTTGCTGCGTGTGTTCTCTTCTAGGATTTTGATGGATTCCTGTCTCACATTTAGGTCTTTCATCCATTTTGAGTCTATTTTTGTGTATGGTGTAGGGAAACGGTCCAGTTTCATTCTTCTACATGTGGCTGTCCAGTTTTCCCAACACCATTTGTTGAAGAGACTGTCGTCTTTTCCATGGGCTCTTCTTTCCTGCTTTGTCGAAGATGAGTTGATCATAGAGGTGAGGGTCCATTTCTGAGTTCTCTGTTCTGTTTCATTGATGTGTGTGTCTGCTTTTGTGCCAGTACCGTACTGTCTTGATGATTACAGCTTTGTAACAGCTTGGAGTCCATAATTGTGGTGCCACCAGCGTTGGTTTTATTTTTCAACAATCTCTTGGCTATTTGGTGTCTTTTCTGGTTCCAAACAAATTTTATGATTATTAATTCCAGCTCTGTGAAAACGGTTGATGGTATTTTGATAGGGATTGCATTGAATGTATAGATTGCTCTAGGTAGCATAGACATTTTAACAATATTTGTTTTTCCAATCCATGAGCATTCAATGTTTTTCCATTTCTTTGTGTCTTCCTCAATTTCTTTCATGCGTGTTCTATAGTTTTCTGAGTAGAGATTCTTTCCCTCTTTGGTTAGGTTTATTCCTAGGTATCTTATGGTTTTTGGGGCAATTGTAAATGGGATTGACTCCTTAATTTCTCTTTCTTCTGTCTCATTGTTAGTGTATAGAAATGCAACTGATTTCCGCGCCTTGATTTGATATCCTGCCACTTTAATGAATTCTTGCATGAGTTCTAGCAATTTTCAGCCCCACAGTTTTTTCCATCGATAATGGCACCATCAGTTGCTTAAACTGGGAACTTAGGAGTTCTTTTTGGCCCTTTGTTTTACTCTCATGCCCTTCCCCCACATCCTTCACCAAGTCCTTTTCAGCTTATCTCCAAAATGTATCCTGTATCCTTTCCTTTCTTTACGTCGAAACCATCTTGTCTCTCTTCCAGAACTACTGCCTAGAGTGTTTTAGTTGGTCCTCAGACTTCTCTGGTTTCCCTCCCATTTTCTCGGCACAGCAGGGCTTTTAAAACAGTGGGTCATATAGCTGCTTAAAACCATTCATTGGCCCTCTGCTGCACTTGAACTTAGCCAGTATTTCCTTTGTTTCACAAGCTGTTTTCTCTACGAAGACTACTCTCTGCCCTTTGCTCAGCTCCTACTCATCTGTTAGCTCTCAGCTTTCCTCTGAGGTTTTCCTTGACCACCTTTTCTTTTTTTTTTCTTTAATAATGATTTTTATTTTATTATGTTAGTCACCATACAGTACATCCCCGATTTCCGATGTAAGGCTCGATGATTCATTAGTTGTGTATAACACCCAGTGCACCATGCAATACGTGCCCTCCTTACTACCCATCACCGGCCTATCCCATCCCCCCCCCCCCCCAGGCCCTCAGTTTGTTTCTCATAGTCCATAGTCTCTCATGTTTCATTCCCCCTTCTGATTACCCCCCCCCTTTCTTTATCCCTTTCTTCCCCTACTGATCATCCTAGTTCTTATGTTCCATAGATGAGAGAAATCATATGGTAGTTGTCTTTCTCTGCTTGACTTATTTCACTTAGCATTATCTCCTCCAGTGCCGTCCATGTTGCAGCAAATGTTGAGAATTCGTTCTTTCTGATAGCTGAGTAATATTCCATTGTATATATGGACCACAACTTCTTAATCCAGTCATCTGTTGAAGGGCATCTCGGCTCCTTCCACGATTTAGCTATTGTGGACATTGCTGCTATGAACATTGGGGAGCATATGGCCCTTCTCTTTACTACGTCTGTATCTTTGGGGTAAACACCCAGTAGTGCAATGGCTGGATCATAAGGTAGCTCCATTTTTAACTTTTTAAGGGACCTCCACACTGTTTTCCAGAGTGGCTGTACCAACTTGCATTCCCACCAACAATGTAGGAGGGATCCCCTTTCTCCACATCCTCTCCAACAATTGTTGTCTCTTGCCTTGTCTATTTTTGCCATTCTAACTGGCGTAAGGTGGTATCTCAGTGTGGTTTTGATTTGAATTTCCTTGATGGCTAATGATTTTGAACATTTTTTCATGTGTCTGTTAGCCATTTGTATGTCTTCATTGGAAAAGTGTCTGTTCATATCTTCTGCCCATTTTTTGATTTGTTTATTTGTTTCTCGTGTATTGAGTTTGAGAAGTTCTTTGTAGATCTTGGATACCAGCCCTTTATCTGTAGTGTCATTTGCAAATATATTCTCCCATTCCGTGGGCTGCCTCTTAGTTTTTCTGAGTGTTTCCTTGGCTGTTGACCACCTTTTCTAAAAGAAGGTTGCACCCTGTTTTCTTTCCTTTGAAGCTCTTGGCACAATTTGTAATTACTTATTCATGGGCTTACATATGCGGCCCAGACACTTGTTCCCTCTAGGTCTGGCAAGGTAGTTGAGGCTGTCCTTTAGCAGAAGAGTTTGGTCTTGATTGTAACTGATCCCAAAGAAAGTGGATTCAGAAGAGACTGCACATAATTTTGTACTTTGTCTTGGGTCAGTTCCCAGAAGCCCATTCTCTTTTGATGTTCCTTCTTCCTTGCTTTTCTTTATCCCTTTCCTTTCTATTCTTATAACCTTCCTTTTGCCCGAGACAGGGAAAGTCTTTGACAGCTTGTGTTGAAGCCTAAGTCGATTTGTTCCTGGCTCTATCCCATAAGGTGGTTTTTTTGGATCATAATATTCTTCACAACTGAACATATATGGGACAGACCAGACCTTTCTTATGTGGTCATCTCTCCTAATAAACTTTGTTCTTTTTTTTTTTTTTAAGATTATATTTATTTATTTGCCAGAGAGAGGAAGTCACAAGCAGGGGTAGCAACAGACAGAGGGAGAAGCAGGCTCCTCACTGAGCAGGGAGCTGGATGCAGGACTTGATCCCAGGACCCTGGGATCATGACCTGAGCTGAAGGCAGATGCTTAACTGACTGAGCCACCCAGGCGTCCCTCTCTTAATAAACTTTGATATGTCGTCCTAATGTATCTCTTTGTGACCAGGAGTTTGGTATTGGGAAAAATGGAGGGAATGAAGGGGCGTGGGGTTCCCCTGTCCTGTTCAGGTTTTCTTCCCTACTAGATTGCAAGCAGCCTGAGGAGATAGATCTGTTTCCGATGTTCGTCATCATGAGATACCCACTGCTTCTGTAGTCCTGACCCTTAGTAGCTGCTCAGTGCACATGCACAGAATGGAAGTGGAACAAAAGCAAATTCTCATCTCGGGAGATCTCACCTAAGTGCTGGGAGGGGGGAATTGATGAAAAATCTCTTCCTCTCAGCAGTAGATGCCTCTAGTATCCAGAATATTTGTATGCTCCCCCTTGCTCCCTGCGCCTGCCTCTCCTCTGGGTAGAGCTAGATGTGACCAGAGTGTGGTCTCAGAACCTGTTTTTTATTGCTGATTGCCACCTTCAGGTGGCCCTTTGTTTCTCTGTATGTACACATGCCACTGATGACGCTGGTTGCTTCTCCGTCTGGTAAGTGTTCCTGGGCCTAGTAAAAAGCCTGTTTCCTACCACTGTGTTCTGATTTGTTTCACTTTCCTAATCAGCCCTGTTCTTGTGGTGGGGGGGGGTGTTTTGGGGCAAGCACACTTGGACATACACACACTTTGTTGCTACTGCATTTATTCCAGAATGTACGTGTATATAATAGTTTGATTAAATCAGTGTAGATAAAAGTTCTTTTTGTTCTTGCCTCTGAATTTCCTGTTTGCTGGCTTAAATTTTGGATTCGTTTTAGTTTCTTTTTTATTATGGTCACTTATGCTAGAGACGTAAACCCATCAGTTTTGCAAACTCAGAACAGTCTATTTGTGTAATACTCTCCACTACCTTCCTTGCTAGACGTCCGTGTGGGGAGTTCTGAGGAAGGTGTGTGGATAATTAACTCTGTATGCTTATATCAAACAATTACACTGTGCCTATAAATGGGGGGTTTGGAATTTCTAGTATATTTATTGGTCATTACTGTTTTTAATCCTCAGCATTGCCTTCTAGGCAGTTGATAATCATCTTAAGAAACCACAAGAAAAATATTTTTTAATTACATTTGTCGTCTCTAATTGTAGGCACTGATTTTGGCCTTGAGTATAGTTTTTAGATTTTAGAGACATGGTTTTGATGAAAGGATTTAAGCCTCTGCCTTTTAAGTTAAAAAAAAAAAAAATTTTTTTTTTTTTTGCATTCAGGTAAAAAAATTTCCCCTAAAGCTTTAGATAGCAATATCCTAAAAATACATAGATATAAAACAGCATTTGTGCTGATGTTACCAATTACTATGGGATAATCTTGAGTTCAAAGATTTCCTGACTAATCCTTCTTTCATTTTCTTTTGGAAGAACACTGCAATTAGTTAAAAACTTATTCTTAGCTTTGTACATGGTGATAGAAGATAAATATGAAGATAAAAAATTTTTTAAATCCACAAACTTTTAAAGTGAACAACTAATAGTATTTAGTGCTGGTGGAAGGAAAGAAGTATTTCTATGTAAGCAGCATACAATGTTTAGAGTTAATATTTTAATGTGGTCTGTATGTGATAGAGTATGGAGTAAGTTCTCTTTCTCTCTTGCTCTCTCTCATGTATCCGGGTGTTAAATATAAAGGAATTCTTCAGTCACAGAAAACACTAACGGCATTTGTAATCAAAGCTTACGAAGCCATAATAATGGATTTATTCTCAAAATATTAAATACTCAACAAAATGAGGGCAATACTCTAGTCCTGATTTGACAGGTTTTCTTTTTGGACAAATAAAACAAGTTAATACTTTAACATAGATTAGTAAATTTAAACTAAGAATAATTTCAGGAATAAATACCTGTCAGACAGAATGGCTAGTATGAAAAAGAGAAGAAGTAACAAGTGTTGGTAAGGATGTGGAATAAAGGGAACCCTTATGCACTGTTGGGGGGAATGTAGATTGGTGCAGCCACTGTGGAAGACCATATGAATGATCCTCAAAAAATTAAAAATAGAATTACCGTATGGTCCTGCAATTACACTGCTGGGTATTACCCAAAAATTATGAAAGTATTAATTTAAAAAGATATATGTACCCCTGTGTTGATTGCAGCATTATTTACAATAGCCAAAATAAGGAAAGAACCCAAGTGTCCATCCATAGCTGAATGGACTAAGAAGATGTGGTCATACAGTGGAACATACTCAGCTGTAAAAAAAGAATTTTATCTTGCCATTTGCAACACATGGATGGACCTAGGGGGTATTATGCTAAGTGAAATAAGCTGGACAGAGGAAGGCAGATACCATATGATTTCAATTGCGTGTGCAATCCAAAAAAACCAAACATGCTCTTTTTTTTTTTTTTTTTAAGATTTATTTATTTATTTATTTGAGAGAGAGCATGCATGCATGTGTATGTGATTGAGCCAGGAGAGGGGCAGAGGGAAAGAATCCCAAGCAGATTCCTGGCTGAGCACAGAGCCCCATGTGGGGCTCCATCCTACGACTCCAAGACCACGACCCCAACCGAAATCAAGAGTCAGACACCCAACCAACTAAGCCGCCCAAGCACCCCTAAACAGACTCTTATATACAGAGAACAAACTGGTGGTTATTAGAGGGGACGGGAGGGGAGTGTGAGGGGGGATGGGCAAAATAGGTGAAGGGGATTAAGAGGTACAAATTTACAGTTATAAAATAACTAAGTTGAAAAGTACAGCATAGGAAATGTAGTCAATAATGGAATAAAGTTGTATGGTGACAGACAGTAACTATGCTTACTGTGGTGAGTGTTAAGTAATACATAGAATTGTCAAATCACTATATTGTACACCTGAAACTAAACATTGTATGTCAACTATACTTCAATAAGAATAAAAAAAAAATCCCCCAAACTTAGAGTAATTTCTGGGAGGGTTAGATCATGGATGCTAAGAGACCCTTTACCTTAGGGACTCCCCTCTCACATTTTCACCCCTTCCCCCAATCTTTTCATTGTGTGGCCCTGGAGGACAATCTTACTTTTTTTTTTTTTTTTTTAAAGATTTTATTTATTTATTTGACAGAGACAGCCAGCCAGCGAGAGAGGGAACATAAGCAGGGGGAGTGGGAGAGGAAGAAGCAGGCTCCCAGCAGAGCAGGGAGCCTGATGCGGGGCTCGATCCCAGGACACTGGGATCACGCCCTGAGCCGAAGGCAGATGCTTAACGACTAAGCCAGCCAGGTGCCCCATAATCTTGCTTTCTTATAAAATATCTTTTTTTTTTTTTTTTAAAGATTTAATTTTTAGGGGCTCCTGGGTGGCTCACTTGGTTAAGCAGCCAGCTGTTGATTTCAGCTCAGGTCATGATCTCAGGGTCCTGGGATTGAGCCCTGTGTCAGGCTCCCTGCCTAGCGGGGATTCTGCTTGTCTCCCTCTTCCTTTGTCCCTCCCCCTCGCTCTCTCTGTCTCTCTCAAATAAATAAATAAATCTTAAAAAAATTTTATTTTTAAGTAATCTCCACATCCAACATTGGGCTTGAACCTACCACCCCGAGGTTATGAGTCACATGCTACACTGACTGAGCCGCCAGGCGCCCCTAAAATATCTTGATGCTCTGTGTCTAAGAGACCAAATGTGGCACTATGCTGCTTGGAAGATGTAGTGGACTTAGTATATATGGTAGACTTGTCTCCCAGTCTTGCCACCAGGAAGCTTCTGGTCTCTCAGGAGTACTACTGTGTTGAGGTTCTGCATTCCAGAAAGGTTGGTATGCGTGAAGAGAGCAGACCTTTGGTGTTGACCATTCTGCGGCCAGCAGAGAGCTGCTTTGCCTCCACAGCCTGGACACTTTGTTTTATTAAAAGCAGTCATTCTGAACTGATAAAGCTATAGATCTTCTCTCCTAACACATGCATGTATACACACACATGAAGAATTTTATAAACAGTTTTAGGGAGTTCATGGACTTCCTGAAGTCCATTGATAAATTTTTAAGGGCCTGTGGACTCCATTTTGAGAACCTCTGCCTTGGGGACACCTGGCTGGCTCAGTTGGAAGAGCACATGATTCTTGATCTCGGGGCCGTGAGTTGGGAGTCCCACATTCGGCATGGAGCATACTTAAAAAAAATGATTTGAAAAAATAAAAATAAGAACCTGTGCCTTAAAGATTAACATCAACAAGGCTTCCCATAAAACTTATACCTAAGGGTGTTAGAGCTATTCCAAGCAAAGACTGTTTAAATAAATATTACTGTCTGCCCATTTGCAGACTTCCAGAATCTCATGGTGTGAACAGAGCTCTGTTGAAAGGATAGATGCATGTTATTGTCTTATAACTCAATAGAGAAAATGTTACAAATTAATATATCGATCACCAATTAAATGGTTTAAGTTCAGGCAGTCTTTTTCAAGCATATCTTACTCTGAACTGTTACTTGGACACAGTGTGTGTAGTTCCACAATATAGTTTTATCTTATGTTCGGTTTAAATGAGATGGATTCCTAGGAGTTTAGTGCCTTACTGTTCTGGAAGAAAGCAAGCTGGTCCTACTTTAACACAAGTTTCATGAGCAGAAGTCAGATTTTAAGGCTTCATTGTCTTATTCCTGGAAGGACTGGTGTCCATGAATTTAAAGAATTTGGGTAAAATTTGTCTCCCTTAATGGTTTTATCAGCTTGTGTCTTATTGTATGGTAATCTTGCAGGTTGTGAGTGTTGATGTAAGTAGTGCAAAAGACACTTGGGCTAGAATACAGTAGATCTGACTATTAATAGATTTTCTGCCACTAAATAACCCTGTGACTTTGGGTGGGTCACTTAATCTTCCTCAGTTTTACTTGTCTGTAAAACAGGGAGGTTGAACTCATCACTAAGGTTCTCGTAACTTACACTTCTAAATACTTCTAAAACACATTCACCATTAAATAGGTCCGTACAGCGGCCAACACAATCCAGACTCTTGGCTTCATACCTGGCACATTGTAGGATGTAGCAATTCTGGAACCAACGAGGTGGTGCATTTGAGCTAGTCAGGAACCTAGAAGCAGTGGGTATTTATTAGATTCAGTAAGTCCAGTAGGCTGAGAGCTAAATTGCAGGAAGAGGCCAAGAGAAACCCTTAGTCCAGGAGGGGAGGCAGTTTTACTGGCAAGTTAGAGCCTAGGAGAGATCATTAAAGAGAAAAACCAAGAGCTTGGCATTCAGGATAGCAAATGGCTAGTTCTCCCTTGATTGTACAGTAGCAGGCATCAGAGTTTTTGATAATTGGTGTTTTTTGTTTTTTAAAGATGCAGGCATCAGAGTTTTTGATAATTGGTGTTTTTTGTTTTTTTAAAGATTTTATTTATTCGACAGAGATAGAGACAGCCAGCGAGAGAGGGAACACAAGCAGGGGGAGTGGGAGAGGAAGAAGCAGGCTCATAGTGGAGGAGCCTGATGTGGGGCTCGATCCCATAACGCTGGGATCACACCCTGAGCCGAAGGCAGACTCCTAACCGCTGTGCCACCCAGGCGCCCCTGATAATTGGTGTTAATGGTGGTTGTGTATAATGAACAATTTTAAATTGCTTTGAATTTAATGTTTTGTAAAGCAGAGGAATACATACTGTATATTGAAATCATATCAGGAAAGAAGGTTGAAATAAAAATTGTTGGATCAGTTATCAAGAAAGTTCATCCAGGTGGAGCTTCTATTCTCTACTGATGCTAAAAAAAAAATTCAAAATTACTGGGCTGATTTCTGTGATCTGGTCAAATGGCGATTTATGAAACCAAAAAAGGGAAAATGACTGCAGTTTTAAACTTGACTTGTTTCTTAGCTTCCTTCCACTACAGATACTTGAAAGTTGGCTTTGTATAGTTTGTTCTTTATATTAAAGAAACAAAACTTTAATTGAGTTAAAGTACAGTTACTACATTTGCAGTTTCTCTGAACTTATTTCTGCATATATGCGGGAGTTGAATACTGATAAATTTGATTTTTCATATTTGTAGGTAATGAGTTTTAGTTGGATACAACACAGTTTCTGTTAACTAGCATACATATGTAACCTTGAAAATCTGCTATTTAGTTACTAACAGGATTTAAAATTAACATATAGGGGCACCTGACTGGCTCAGTCGGTAGAGCATATGGCTCTTGATCTCGGGGTCCATGTCATGTGTAGAGAATACTTTATTTTTTTTAAAAATGTTATTTGAGAGAGAGAGCAAGCACGAGCAGGGGGAGGGACAGAGGAAGAGGGAGAAACAGACTCCCCAGTGAGTGGGGAGCCTGACGCAGGGCCTAATCTCAGGACCCTGAGATCATGACCTGAGCCGAAGGCAAACACTTAACTGACTAAGCCACCCAGATGCCCCTAGAGAATACTTTAAAAATTAAAAATAAAATCAGTACTAATGTATAATTGATACTTTTATTAAGCATAACATTTTTTCAGGTTTAAAAAAATACTTGAAGATGGGGTGTCTGGGTGGCTCAGTCAGTTAAGTGTCTCTCGATCTCACCTCAGGTCTTGATCAGGTTGTGAGTTCAAGCCCTGCTTTGGGATCTTGGGAAATAGACCCACGTCGGGCTTTCTGCTTCGTGGGGAGCCTGCTTTTCCCTCTCCCTCTACCTGCCATTCCGCCTGCTTGTGTGCTCGTTCTCTCTCTATCAAATGAATGAATAAAATCTTTTTAAAAAATGTGTGAAATCTATATATTTGTAATATTGTAGGCACACTTTTAATATTTGTTACACAAAGTTTTGAACATGTACAGGTGGAGAGAGACTAGTACAATCAACCCCTGTGTACCTGTTATTGCAGGTTCAGCAGTTACAAGATTATGACAGTTTTTTTTCATTTACACTTCCATTTCCCCCATATCTATCTGTATCTACCTTGAATTATTTTGAAACAAGTTCCAATCTTGGGCAGCCATGACACTCTCTAGCCACCTGGTGGCAGTATATCATAATTTGAAAGTTATTAAATCTTTTGGGAATATAATTATAGAAAATAAAGCACTGGGGATGGGGAGTTGTTTCTTAATGGCACAAGATTTCTGTTCGGGGTAATAAGAAAATTTAGAAAAAGATAGTGGCAATGGTTGCACAATGTTGTGAATGTAATTAATGCCACTGAATCATACACTTAAAAATGGTTAGGATGATAAATTTTATATTTTATGTTTTGCAACAATAAAAAAAGGACAACCTCATGATAGTATTTGTTAACGTATAAATACACGAGGAAATTTAGTAGTGTGGTTCTTGTGAAAAGAACTAATATGTGTTTGTTACACTGTTACCTTTTTGGAGAGAAAGACCTGGACCAGCCTTTAAATCAGTGAGCTTCCAAAATTACTTTGAGCAGCAAAACCGTGATAAATAAAGCATTAAATTGGAACTGCTGAGATATAATGAGGGGTCTCGGAAAGCTTCTTCCATCTAGTTGAGCAACCTTCTGCATTCCCATACCATTTCAGGGCTCCTGAGTGTATGTAACTATGGAAAATCCCTGCGCAGTTCCTCCTAAACCAAAAAGCCAGTATTCATTAGGCTTACAAGGATTTGTAGAAGAGATCTAGGTATCAGTTGGATGTTTTTATTTATTTTTTATTTTTTATTTTTTAAAGATTTTATTTATTTATTTGACAGAGAGAGACAGCCAGCGAGAGAGGGAACACAAGCAGGGGGAGTGGGAGAAGAAGAAGTAGGCTTGTAGCGGAGGAGCCTGATGTGGGGCTCGATCCCAGGACCCTGGGATCACGCCCTGAGCCGAAGGCAGACGCTTAACGACTGCGCCACCCAGGTGCCCCTATTTTTAGTTTTTTTAAGTAGGTTCCGCGTCCAGTGTAGAGCCCATCATGGGGCCTGAACTCGCGACCCTGAGATGAGGACCTAAGCTGAGATCGAGAGTTAGACACTTAACCGACTGAGCCACCCAGGCCCCCTCATTAGTTGTTTTAACTGGTTTATTGTTCAGTCTGTTTCAACCTGAGATAATCACATGCTCAGAACTTTTTTTTTGTAGGGGGAAATGTAGGCATTTTATGGAGAACACTGTAAATTATAAGAAAGCATGCTTAGTGTTCTAGATGTTCTGAGTTTCAGAGTTGGAAGGGGTCTTGCATTATTTAGTTCAACCTGTTCTTTTTAAAGATGTGAAAACTGAGTTGCCGGGAGGCTGGCTTGCACGATGCTACGCAGCTAGACAGTCAGCAGGAGGGCTTTGCGCTATACCACCACTGCTTGAGAGCAAAAGCATATCAAAAAGAAAATGCTCTCTTCTTATGTCTAGAGATAGGACTAGGAGTCATTCTGATTTTACCCTTTTTTCATGTTCTTTTTCCTGATAATTTTGAGGTTCAGTTATCAAAACCAACCTTTGGTAACCAGAAAATGAAGTCAACTAGAATATGCAGTTCTTCTGAGAAGTCTGCTTGGGAAGGTTTTGCTATATTTGATCATTTTAATTTGCATTTGTACTTGCATAATGCTTTGGTATAGTTTATCACAGTGAACACAGATCCTAGTAGCTGCAGGGACATGGTTTGGAATAGCAGATCCCTGGCCTCAGCTTTAAGATCTTCAGCCCTTGCTCTGCCATTAACTTCTTGTAAGCCTGGGGCAAGTCACTTCCCCTCAGTGGACCTTAGTTATATGTTCAGTGTAAACTGGTAGAGGGAGATTTGATGGGACTCAAAAGTTCCAGCCATTCAGAGCTGTTGAGCTGTGTGTAGGTTTCAGCATTGCCTTGAAGAATCACCCTCTTCCGTGCCTATAGTTAAAAAGAATTCACAGGGTAGAGCTGCTGCTCTTGGTTGCCTGTGACAGTAGTTATGCATATAAGTGAAAACAAACTCAATTACAGAGTACACATGAGTGAATTTTTATTTAGGTCTCTTAATGCAGTTAATAAATTTGAGTGTTGAAATCTGAAGCTTCCTCTTGGCCTGCGTCCTAAGGTCACTGGATTTGAAAAGAAAATAGAAAGCAAATGGTAGTTGGCAAGACCATTTCCTTTCTGTGTTTACATTTCTGTTACTTATTCAATAGTTATTTTGAATACTAAGTATGGTGAGAGGGCTCAAGATTTCAGAGTCTGTTAAAAACTTGTATTTTCTTTGCTTCTTTGGGGACTTATGCCTCTCCTTAGTTTTCTGTTTAAGCGGTCGTTTGTTACTAAACGTTTACTAGCATCATGTTACCAAATGCCTACACATCTAGGGCTTGAGGTACGTAGCAAATTTGAATCCTTCGGAGATAGCAGAATTTTAGTTAGAAATTTGTCTCCTGGATTCATAATGAGTATCATGTCTTTCCATTCGGAAGTATTTATTTAATACCTACTAGTGCCCAGTGGTGTGCTGGGTTCAGTATATCAAAGCATGTCGTAAGGTGTGGGTTCTGCTGTCAAGCAGCTCTTGGTCTAGAAGGAGAAGCAAAGCAATGTGGTATTTTGTGACATGGTATGCAGAGGTCTATAGCAGCACAGAGGAGTGTCTAAATCATGTTATTCAGTCACAGTGATGAGACCCTGTACTCAAAATAGCCACACTTAATCACAGGAGCTTAATCAGTCTAACTTGATGTGCATTTAAAGTTAATGAACAGTTTTTAGATTATATTTTTAATACAAAGAAAAAACAGTTGTTTCCAAACCATTTCCTTATTCCTTCTTTTTTTTTTTTTTTTTTTTTTTTTTTTAAGCACAAGGGAGGGGAAAAAAGCATTTCATGTAAACTGTTAACACTGAATTCATATTGTCGTCAGCACTTAGAGATTGTCCGGAAAATCCTCACTGGGTATATGAGCCCTGTACATTGACTCCTTGCCCTCAAACTCCAGAACAGAAAATAACCCTCCATGTAAATCAATGTAACATTGTCAGAGTCTGTACTTGAAGGGCCAGAAGTCCCGCTTGGAGGCTTTTCGCATAGTGAGGACTTTGGCAGGGCTAACCTACAGAGAAACTCTCTAACCTGAGTAGAAGGTCCAGTTTTTCACGTGGACCTCACAGAGCAGCATGAGAGTTTTTAGAGCATCACAAAGCTTGGTAGGCTTTCCTGTGCAAGAGCCAAAACTTTGAGGGAAGGGGAAGAGGGAAGACAAAGACTAGATTAGAGCAGAGTGAGTGTGGGAGAACTAGACAATTCAATTTCTAAATGTTTCAGTAAGTGGGACTGGCTCTCATGTTCCATCTCAAGGTGTTCAAGCCTGGATGAGAGTTGAAAGGGAGAAGAATTTCAATATATCTTTTCCTAGGCCGTCATTTCAGGTGACACGTTGAAGCTGTGAGTTGCTTTTGTAAAGGAAAGTGTTCACTGCTGGTATTTTGCTGTTCTGTGACACTGTTTGAGATCAGCTGACACTCCGAAGTACTAAATCGAAAACCTGGATTAGGGAGCTGTAGCCCCGCTTTCAGAGAGACACATGCCTCCTTGCTTAAGGAGAGTCTTTCACCAGTTGGTTCTCTCTCTCCCTCCCCCTCCCCAGGTCTTTCTGGTCTGTGGTTTGGCTCTTCTGTCTTAGCATGGACTGTCTGCTTACACTGCCTTTCATCCCAACTCCTTAACTTATTCTCAAGCATCTTTGTAACAGTGTTGTATGTTCTATTGCTTTGATACATATGGCCACCAATGATCCAATTTCAAGTTGTGTACAAGGTCTGATAAAGAGAGTAGAGCAAATGGTAATTGAGTCTGTTTAATTATGCAATTAACAAATAACCATTATTAAAAAGGAAAAAATTACATGAAATCATATTGTCTCAAAATTTGGAACATATGGCCATGTGATCTACTTCTTGCATTTGTCTGTTTCCCAAACCATGTTCAACCTCTCTCCCATGTTCAGGTTTTCTCAGATAGCATTTCATGATTGACTTCTTTCCACCTGGATTTTTTCTGTTCTTTGCTTCTAATACTTGATGATTCTTGTTGATAAGTTCCTAAGTCATATCATTTGTGTGCACTCTTTCCACCTGGATTTTTTCTGTTCTTTGCTTCTAATACTTGATGATTCTTGTTGATAAGTTCCTAAGTCATATCATTTGTGTGTACTCTGTCAGACATCTAGGGTGGAAGCATCATGTCATAATACACTCTGCCATGGTAAAAAAGGTGGTCTACTCTGGTGGATACTGAACCCTGTGGGGCACTGTGTGTTCTGGGTTGGCTAGTGTAGCCTAGGAGATTTGAGCCTTTGTGGTCTATGCAGAATTTGCTGGGGGTGGGGCAGGGACAAGGGATTCACCAGAGTGTATCATAAATGATCTCCAGAGACGGCTGTGAAGAGAATGGTTCTTAAAGCTGCAATATGAAATTATGCTTAATTTTCAGGTTAATAAAGAACACTGATAGCATTTGGGGTGAGAATATTTCTTTTTTCTTTTTTTTTTTTTAAAGATTTTATTTATTCATTCGACAGAGATAGAGACAGCCAGCGAGAGAGGGAACACAAGCAGGGGGAGTGGGAGAGGAAGAAGCAGGCTCATAGCCTAGGAGCCTGATGTGGGGCTCGATCCCATAACGCTGGGATCACGCCCTGAGCCGAAGGCAGACGCTTAACCGCTGTGCCACCCAGGCGCCCCTGGGTGAGAATATTTCTTTATTCAGATTTTACTCTTTAACTTATTTTTCCTCTGAAAAGCTAAACTGTAGTTGTCGTATTTCTAAAGCTGGGGTCTGTTTGATTTTAGCCAGGGATATACAGATAATTTTGTTAGTTTAGCAAGATTTTCTGGACTGTGGGTCTGTTGAGTTCTCAGAAATGGCAGTTAACTGGAGTATTTTACTACAAAGTAGCTAGGCTGCTTACTGTCCCCTCCAGGCCTTTAATTCCATCAATGAATTTCTAGCGAATCAAATTCTTTGGACACTTTTCAGTCTTGATTTCTAGTTGAACTTCCTGTTTATCACTGTTCTTGAAATCCTTCTCCCTTGGTTGCAGTGAACTGTTCTGCACTGTTTGCTCACTGTCCCTTTCAGTGTTCCTTTTCAGGTTTTTGCTTTGTTCATGTCTCAAATCAGTACCAGCAGTCTGGAAAACTGTGTGTCAAATCTGGTTTGCTGACATGTTTTATTTGGTCCTCAAAGTGTTGGAAATGTTTATGGTAGTTGCCAATAATAAAAATATAACATTTTATTTTAAGAATCTGAATGTATGGCTTTTTTTGTGGTGGGGAAAGGAGTTGGCTGCACAGGGTGGCCATTTCCCTGTGGCAGTGATCTTCCGAGCTGCTGCTCTGGGAGAGGCACATCCTCGCTCCACTTGGTTGGCGCTGTCCAGAGCACTTCCCTCCTTCGTTAATCCCCTAGTCTTCGTACCTTTGAGTTTGCAGCTGCTGTTTTCCTTGTTACCTGCGCCAGCTTCTTACCTGGGATCTCTTCTTTTGTCTCCACATGGTCTCCCTGAGCACCTCTGCTCCCATCAGTCACAGAAACCAGATTGAGGAGGTCTGTTTGCCATCTTAAGTAATTTTTTTTCCAGCTCAGTGGTTATGCTTGCCTTTTAACGTTTGAGTTCATTTCTTCTTTGCATTTTAATCACATTCTTTTTGTTGCTTTCTGGTCTATAAGGTTTGATAGCTTGAAATAATTTTCCAGCAATGTGTGTTAATTAAGACTTTTTATCTGCTTCTAGTGATTCCGAATTTTCATTTGAGTCTTCTGTGTACCACCGAGTGTTGTTGTATTGTGCATGTAAATGATATAAAGATTGAATTGCTTTTTTACTTTTTTATGTAAATATATAGGAGCAGTTTTCTCAGATTTTTTTCTTGAATCTTTCATACTTTTGCTTTAACATCTTTATGTAAAAACTGGTCTTTGAGGATTATACCAGACTGGCCTTTATATCCTCTTTGCGTTCACCTACTAAAACTCTGGTACGGACACTTCTGTCATCCTGCTCCCCTCAATTCATGAGAGATTTGATCATCTGGGTCAGATGCCTGAGGATAGTGCCTTTAATGTGACACCTCTAGGAGCCTAAAGTCTACTTGGACGTAACAAACACCAGAAAATAAAAGCAGTCAAAGACTTAAAAATGACATTTTAAGACATTTATACAGGAAGTGGCACAGGCCTATGTTTGATATGTTGTCAATCACATTATACAAGCAGTTATTTGAAGGGTTGGGCCCTCTTTCAAAGACCTATATTCATGTTTCCTTGTGGAGGCACCATCACCCTATTATAATTCCCTTGGCCTCGCTCTGTCCCAGGGGAGGAGTGATGATCTTATTGGAGAATTAGGTTAAGGAATTAGGCCCAGATCCCAGTTCTTTCCCTGTTTCCCTTACCTGGGGGAAGTACAGCCTGTTTTCCAGAAACAGGCTCCAAGCTGCAAGTTTTCTTAGAAGCAGACCTTCGTGTGGAAAGTCAGTAGTTTTCCAACTGTGCCTGTGATTGGGTGGATGAAGTGGCTTATTTCTGGGCTGCAGTTTTAGGAAGCCCACTGTTGCAATGCCTTTAAGTTACATTTAAAAAATATGGGCTTAATCTACAACGAAGCAGACAGTTTGATCTTTGTCTGTTTGACTTTTTTGTCTTATTTCTCAATTATTCCAGAAGTGGGTAGAAGGAATTTTATTTAATGATCCCCTAAACTCCATTGGTAATATTGCTAAAAAGTTCATGGGCGGGATGATCTTTTTTGGCTTTTTTGGGGTTTGAGGTTGGGCATTGCGAAACAGTAGAACTCAGGATTTTAAAGGTGTGTTGACTTGAGAAAATTCAGGCAGATAAAAGTGAATTCTAATTAGGAACACAAAGTTGATAGCTGGCTTGAGCAAAGCCTTTGGTACAGTGTTGGTAGTGATGAGACTAGGAAGATTGGCCAGAGCAGATTGTATAGAACTTTGAATGCTTGATTGACAAATTTGGCTTTTTAAATCTTAAAAGTAACAAAAAGCAATTTGACGGTTCCTTGTAGGGAAATGATAATGCTAAAGGAATGTATTAGAAAGGAGTTTTATGAATTGGCATTTTAATATAGTATGTACAGGATTATGTTCTTATTAGTGTCCAAGAAAAGGCTAATAACCAGTGGTAACAGCTAATAGGCTACAATCTAATGTTCACTTAAATCCGGAAATAATCTTTCTTGAAGGTGGTCATTCCTTAAGTAGCTATGATTTTTTTTTAACAGGAGGCTGCTTTGTGGCTAATTTTGATGGACTTGAAGTCATCCTTGAGCATTTACTTCCCAGAGGAAGTTTTTTTTCTGTAGGAGTGTGTTTATGAATGTATGTTAGACTGGTGCCTGATTAAGAGAAATAGCTTTGGAACCTATCCTTGTGATGTAGTTATACACACACACACACACACACACATACAGATATACAGATATATATATATATATATATATATATATATATATATATATATATTAAGTAGACTCCACACCCAGTGTGGGGCTTGAACTCAAAACTCCGAGATCAGGGGTTGCATGTTCTACCAACTGAGCCAGCCAGGGACCCTGTGATGTAATTCAATATTAAGAAAGATTTGGCAGAGTAATTTAGTAATTCTGAACAGGTATAAGGCTGAAAATGAAATTATTTAAATTCTGTCTTTGCTTATCAGCCGACATTCATGGCGAGGTTGGCTCTGTTACACACAGATGTCCTGGTCCCAGTAGGTGCCTGCCAGGATGGGCAAAGACCATTTTGTAACATCAACACCACACTACAAAATAGAGAGGGGTGCTCTTTTTCCTGTGAGCTTTTCCTTTTTCGTCATTTCTTGTACCACCTTCTCCCCTATCCACACCAGCATGCCATTCCCCCACCCCCTGGCCATCATCGTGGTTAAAGGAGCCACAACCAGCTTTGCCTTGGCTGTGTTAGACTGGCTGGCAGATGGAATGAAAAATAAGTCCGCCCTTGGGGTTTACAACTATCAGACCATGAGCTACTTCAGGGGGAAAAAAAGTTTTGGATAAAAAGGTTAAATCAGTATCTGAGGTTATATAAGTGCCCATATGAGTAATTGTCACTTTAATTACACAAGTAATACTTTTTTCTTTTTATTAGTTTTTAATTTTAAATATAAAAAATAAGTCCGCCCTTGGGGTTTACAACTATCAGACCATGAGCTACTTCAGGGGGAAAAAAAGTTTTGGATAAAAAGGTTAAATCAGTATCTGAGGTTATATAAGTGCCCATATGAGTAATTGTCACTTTAATTACACAAGTAATACTTTTTTCTTTTTATTAGTTTTTAATTATACAGGTAGTACTTGTAATTGTAGGAGATGCAAACAATAAAAAAATATATGAATATACTCCCAGTCCCATTATTCTTTTCAAGGATAATTATCTTAACAGTTTGTGTATATTTCCAGACAAACTAGACCTTATTATATTTATTTATTGATCTGCAGCTTGCTTTTTTTTCACTTAATATATCTTGGTGGCCTTTCCATGTTAGTAATTTGTAGGTGAGCTGTATATTAAGTAGATCATAGGAAGAAATAAGAATTTAACCACTTTCCTATTGATGGATACTGATAAGATTTTCCCATTTACAGACCGTGCCAGACAATTTTTGGGAGAAAGGAGTTTCTCCTTTCTCTTAACTTCTTCTATTGATCTATTGTAAGAATAACCACTTATTAACCCTTATCGTGCCAGACACATTACTAAATTCTTTGTATCATATAAACTTTGCAACAGCCTGTGTCATACATGTCACACCCTTTTCCGGGTGAGGAAGAAATTTGAGGCTCACTTACTCAAGGTCTCACAGCTCAAGGATGGAAGAACAAGGGTTAAATTTTAAGCTGATCTCATCGCAAAATCTTGTTCTTTTTCAGATCTCATTTCTAGATCCAAGTAAATTATTAATAAGTAAAATGTTTTTTTCAGGCAGGGATGTTAGAATTAGCTTGAATGTAATTTTAATGTTTTATTTATTTATTACTATTAATTTTTAGAGAGTTGGGGGGAAGAGGGAGAGGGAACGAGAGAATCTTAAGCCCCATGTGGGGCTCCATCTCAGGACTCTGAGATCATGACCTGAGCCATAATCAAGAGTCGGATGCTTAACTGACTGAGCCACCCAGGTGCCCTTAATGTTTTATTTATAAAAGTTTATTCCTTCTTTATTTGTAGTTCTGTAGTCCCCCTTCCCCCGCCCCTCTTGCTTTTCATACATAGCTATTCTGTGTAGATTTGAAATACGGCAATATGAAGTGGCCCTGTGGCTCATTTTATTCTTCTAGGTTCTGTTAGAGAGTATTTGATAGAGAGAACTGTGTAACAGTAATTCTTTCGCTTCTAATGTCTGTATTGTAAAACTTTACCTGTGTATTGCTTTTCCCTCCCCCAGGCCAGTGGCTGTTCAAGGAAAGCAGGAAAGAGGGCATCTTTTACTCAAGTAGACAAAGATGCCAGTCCTCTTACCTAGCCAGCTGGGTGAGAGGGAGATTTTTTTTTTTCCAGTTAGGAATGGCATTGACACTTCCCCCACTGCATACCTGTTTGGTTTTGTAGAAGTAAATATTTTGGAGAACGAGTGCACTTTCCTACCTTTTAGGCTTTTTGCTCATCTCTGTGAAAGCTCTACTCTGGACTGCAGCTCTTCCTTCCTGTTGGTGTGTATTGGAACAAGGTATGCAGGGAGGAACCTGGAACGCTTTGTTTTAGAGTGGTGAATTCTAACTCTGAGAATCCTGGACTACTGTGAGGATCAGTTAAAAACCACTCACCTGGATTGCCTTTGCACTTTGCAGTCTGACGTAAACCATCTTGACAAGCTGTTTTAGGGTTCTCTGATAATTTAGGTTTTGTTTTCCCTTTTGAAGTTGCAAGCTGCCTGGAGATGGAGCCATGTTTCTGCTGCCTTTTTCCTTCTCCCAGCGGCAAGCGCAAGCTGTCAGCTAGTAGCATTGATTGGCTTATCACTCATCAGGTGATAAGTGAACACTTTATTTTAGAGTGTTGCCCTTAGAAAGCTATGAGTTCAGGTGACAAGAATTAGTTCTCCAGATGGAGGATAAACATTTTACAAGCCAAGGTTGTGTGAATAATTTTAGGTGAGATACCAGTAACAGTATAACTGACCAAGCTTAGGTAGATTTTCTTGTGTGTTAATTTTATTTACTTATATTTATATTTGGTCTCACGTGCATCACCACAGATAACCAAGAGTTGACATAAAGAAGGTATTTTAGGGGCGCCTGGCTGGCTTAGTTGGTAGAGCATGTGACTCTTGATCTCAGGGTTTTAAGTTTGAGCCCCCTGTTGGTTGTAGAGATTACTTAAAAAAAATCTTTTTTTTTCTTAAGATATTTTAATTGTAAGATTTGTTGAGAAAAAAGCATATAGTGTACATACAACTCATCTGATGATTGGTGAGAAGTGGCATCTTTGATAGTAAGATTGACACACGAATTCTTTCACTATACCTGCCCAGCTCAAATGCCAGGAGAGAAAATGAAGGACTGGTCACCTGCCACTGCAGCCTACGTGACCTTGTCAAGTGGTCACTGGTATCCTGCTTGCTTCCTAAATGTTTGTCTGCATTGGGCAAGGGCCTGCCTGACCTTTGCTTCTCTGGTGGCAGAAAACTGCTTTCTCCCAGGACTAGCAAGTCAGGATACAAACTTCAAAGATTATTGGCCCAGGTGGCCATGGCAAATAGAAGATGGATGATTATCCATTTTATAGGCAGCAAATACAATCTAGTACTTTGAAATTCTGTGTTTTGTTATCTAACAAAACTTGGAGATTTTTATTTCCTAAAAAATATGACCGGTTTCAAAATGGCAAAACAATTCATTTAAATGTTAAGCTTCCCATATGATGCTGTCACCTCCTAATGCTAAGGATCACGTCTGCATGTATATTCATAATTGTGGAATAACGTTTTATGAATGACTCTTTGCTGAAATTAGGCTTTTATCACTTCTAAGTCGTGGCAGGGTATTTTGTTTTTATGAAGGGGGTGCCAGAAATACGAAGAAAGTCACGTGTTTTAGCCCAAAGATTTGAATTTATAAGAATTGAAGTGTAAACTAAGTGTATTATGTAACTATGTTTGGTTATCATAAATAGTAGATGATCACCCATGCTTAGCATATATGTGCCTGGCATTTTCTACTCAGTAGCTGAAATAGTATTTGTTAAAGTTCACCTTTATCCCTTGTAAAATGGGAGGTAATGAATAGACAAGAAAGTAAAGACTTGGATTAATTAATTATAAGATTTTTTTTGAAAAAGATTATTTATTTATTTGGGAGGCAGAAAGAGAATACAAGCAGGACAGGGAGGAGCAGAGGAAGAGGGAGAAGCTGACTCCCTGCAGAGCAGGGAGCCTGGCATAGGTATTGAACCCAGGACCCTGGGATCATGACCCAAGCAAAAGGCAGATGCTTAACTGACTAAGCCACCCAGGTGCCCAAGTTTTTTTTTTTTTTTTTTTTTTTTAAATAATGATTTTTTATTATATTATGTTAGTCACCATACAGTACATCCCCGGTTTTCGATGTAAACAGGTGCCCAAGTTTTAAGATTTTTTTTAAATAAAGTAACCTCTATACCCAGTGTGAGGCTCAAACTCGCAGCCCTGAGAGCAAGAATTGCATGTTCCACCAACTGAGCCACCCAGGCATCCCAAGACTTGGATTAAAGCTGAGTGAGAGAATGCCTAGAAATACTAGATTATTTATTTTACAGTGCAGGGTATGGATTGCATTTAGGCCATATTTTTGTTTGGATTCACAATTTCTTCATTCTCTTTATGTCCCCTCACAAAGAATAAGGAGATGTGCTGGAAATTGAATTTTCCCCCCTCTTATCTGAAGTCCTCCTGTTTCCACTCAAATAAAGAAAAGTAAAAAGTAGAGCTATTCCTTTTACTACTTAGCCTCTTATTAAAACTTAAGAAAACTGATAAAATCAGTCACTTCCTCCTTGCTCCTCCCAAAGTCCCCAACTCTATTACCTTGTTTTTATTTTCTGTCTCCTTCTCTTCCTTTGTCTCCTTCATTAACTACTCCTCACCCCTTTCTGTACATTTCATTATTCAGAAAATTTTACCTCTTGGCCATCTGCTTTTCTCTGGCTACAGCTTCTTAAGAGATCTTACCTGTTTCTGAAATCTCAATGACCATCATTTTGATACAAGTTCAAATGTGATATAATTATGTTCGAGGACTGGATGAGAGGGGAAGTAGAATAGGAGGGATGAAAGAGTCTTCTAATAGTAGCATGACAGAAATTTGATAAATAATTCATAAAACTGATAACCAAGAAGTAGTCATATAAGCATGTTACTTAGAAAAATTGAGGTCAGTACTGCCTCGAAGATTTGAGGATACTTGCCTCAGGGAAGGGCGCCTGGGGACTAGGGTAGTGGAGTTCTTTTTTCATCATAAACCATTTCATTCTTTTTTACTTTTCAAACTTATGTCTGTGTGTTATCATTACATGCTAGTATTTCCCAGAATTATTGACTGGGAATGCATCTTTGTAGAGTAGGTTAAAATATAAGATTAAGTGAAAGAGCAGAGACTTTCTCTTATTTATTTATTCCCATGTCCCAGGTGCTTGGGATAGATCTGACACATAATGGGGGTTTGATAAATATTGAATGAATGAAGCCACTGCAGAGATGAAATTTCTGGAGTAGGAATGAGATTAGAACCTTCAGGATAGAAGGCAAGTGCTCTCTACTGAGCTGTAAGCTCCAAAGAGCAAGGAGCCTTGCTTGCTTTTTGCAGTGTCTTCTATACAGGTGTCTGGTACAGAGTAGGTACTCAGAAGTGCTCAGGGCTCTCTTTAAGAGTGGACCATTCACGAATTACAGTCCTGAGTATAAGAAGAAAGCATAATACCCCTACCGGTGTCTTGTTGGATTTGTCTGCTCATAGTATACTTGCTTCCCTTGGTTGATTCCTTTTTTGTTAAGCATAAAATCAGACTTACTCGATTGTGGAGTCTTTATGTATTCAGTAAACTTTAGTAGGGTCTGCTGTGAGCAAAACTGAGCATTGGGCTCTACACAGGTAATAAAGGTGAATAAAAGTAAGTCTCTGACTCTGGAACATGTAGTCCAGCAGGGGAAGTACAAAATTTCTGTATTTAACTGTTATATACAAGACATAGTATGAGGTGTAAGCAGCTTGTGTGGGAGAAGGAAGGAAGGCATAATTAAATCTCACTGAGGCTGGTAGGGTAGAGGGACTGATTGAAGTGTAGACCAGAGAACGGAGGGGGATGATGATACGATGAAGGCTTTTTTTCCTTTCTTTCTCCTTCTCCTTTTTTCTCCCTTTTCCTCTTTCATTCTTATAGTTCCTTTCAGCCTTCCTTTGTTTCTGCATTTATTTAGTGCCTGTCATGAGTTGGGAAATGTACTCCATGCTAGAATATGAAAGATAAATTAAGGCGTTTATGGTCTCGTTGGAGAGACGGACATGTAACCAAAAAATTACAGCATGATGAGTGCAATGAGAGAGTTCTAGCAAAAAGTTATAAGGAGTTAAGGAGTGTCTCACAGGCAAATCAGCAGCCTTGTTTGAACAGAAGTGTTGATTATATTACCATTTCCTGAATTGCAATGTGCCAGGCACTGTGCTGTGAGCATTTTCATACATTTAATCTGAATAATAACCCTCAGGACAACTCTAAAGTAGATGTAAGTAGACATTATTATTCCCATTTTATAGATGGAAGGCATATGATTTGTTAAATGACTTGCTTAAGATCCTATATTCCCATAAATGACTCAGCTGTGTCTAGGTCTGGCTTCAAGGTTTATTCTACTCAAGAAACAACCAGAGGAATCCTTATATACTGCTGGTAGAATTGTAAAGTGATGGCAGTCACTTTGGAAAACACTTCGTCAGTTTCTTAAAAGGTTGAATAGAGGTACCATATGATCCAGCATTCAGCTCAAGAGAAATGAAAACAAACATCCACGCAGAAGCTTGTATACCAATGTCATAATAGCATTATTCATAATATTACTGAAGTGGAAACAACCCATATATCCATCCGTTGATAAATGGATAAGCAAAATGTGGTTATCCATACACAGGAATATTATTTAGTCATAAAAAGGAATGAGTTGATACATTCTATAACATGGACGAAGCTTGCAAACATTGTGCTAGGTGAAAGTCCATTACAAAGACCACATATTTTATGATTCCACTAATAAGAAATGTCCAGAATGAGCATATACAGAAATTAGAGTAGTGGTTGTTAGGGGCTTGTAGAGGGAGAAAACGAGGTAATGGCCTTGGATTTCTCTTTAGAGTGAGAAAAATGTTCTGAAATTGATTGTGATGATGGTTGCATAGCTTTATGAATATACTAAAAAAATTAATTTTACACTTTACATGGATAAATTTTATGATATATGAATTGTATCTCAATAAAGCTGTTTAAAACAACCCAAGACTGAAATTTAATTTTCTGCTCTACTTAGCTAGAAGTAACAGTAAGATCTTATTGTCATGGTAAGTAGGCAGCTGATCCTCACAGAGTAAGATTTTTCCTCTCTTGTTATTTACCTAACATTAAAAATGTCTTGAAGTGTATTATCTGATAGAGCCAGTAGTAAGATTTAAGTTAAGATCTCTAAAAACAGTGCAGTCTGTTTTGTTGTCAAGTTCACTTGGAGAAGGCTTCCAGCATTGAGAATCGGTGAATAAATAAAGTTGGGTTTAACCGGTTGGATACTTGAATCTTTGGAGCAGAAATACAGACCTTGTTAGTTGGTTGTTAAGACTCAGAACTCCTAGCATATTTCTTTGCAGCTGTGCCATGACTGTGATAGCCCAGTAGCAATTGTGAAGGCTATTGTGAGTGATGTGATTCAAACCCAGAGACCTCATATTCCCGAATTTAGCAACCTCTGGGCCAAGTATTGGGTAAGACTCAGTATGTTTGCATGTCCTGCTATAAAAATCAGGCACTTAAAAAAAATTCTGCTAGAGTGAAAAGGAAAAGAGCCCTGAAAAACAGTAAATGGGAGCAGGACCAAAAAATTAGACTTAAGTGTTGAGTATGTCTTTTAGATAGTACTTGTAGTGACAGTTACTTAGGAAGTACAAACAGGAGGGGTGCCTAGCATGCGAGTCTTGATTTCAGCATTGTGAGTTTGAGCCCCATATCGGTTGTAGAAATTTCTAAAAATAAATAAATAAAACTTAAAAAAAAAAAAAAAGTACAAGCAGGATTCTTGGGGCTGGATTTTTTGGAAAATTCTACCTGTCACTCTTAGTGTAAAATGAACAAATAGATGCTTAGTTTTACATGCTTAGTTTTCTTTTTTATGTTACTTATTGAGTTCAGATGCTTTTTATTATCTGTATCAATTATTTGGATTGTGGTGGCTGATAGGCTAATTCAAGTTTTCAAAAGAGTGATTTAGAAGGTGGTTAATACCTCACAAAACAGGACCAGATTTCAGAACAGTCAGTTAAACATGTGTAGAATACCTACTATATGCAGGGGCCTATTCCAGTGTCCTAAAGGATCTAAAAGCAATGTCAGACTGTTGGTAGGTCAGTCTCAACTGCCTTCTCCAGGGTACTTTCTCAGAAGCCATTATGGATTTGGACCGGAGCTTAATAACGAAAGGAATGGAGTAAAAATATTTGTCCCTACACGTAAGCTAACAGTTGCATCTTAGAGCAGAGCAGAGCGTCTTAACGGTTGCCTCCAAGATATTTTTGTGAACAGGATCTCAAAGGAGAAAGAGGAAAATGGATAGTTCACCTCAAGAATGCTGCTCGTGGTCATGAGGGTTCTCTGGTTTTTGTTTTTGTTTTTTTTTTTCTTCCTTGAGGCTGGTTGTCTGATCTGGTTCACTATGCATGGGAATACTGGGAGCTACCCTTGGAGCTAGGCCTTTTTGTTCTTTGGGCATGATGGAAAATTGAAAATACAGTGAGCAAAAGCAAGAAAAAAAATGTCCCCCTATCACGTATTGTTAGTATCTAAGTGTGTATTCTTCTGAATTTTCTTATGCTTATTTACGTACATGTACATGTAACCATCATGAAATCACGCTATTCATATTATTCTATACGCTGCTGGGTTGGATCCCAGGATCCTGAGATCATGACCTGAGCTGAAGCAGGTGCTTAACCGACTGAACCACCCAGGTACCAGTCCTTAAGTCTTTTTTTAACCTAGCCACTTCCTATCTTATATTTTTCCTCTTAAAATAATATTAACACGGACTTGAGAGAACCTGAGCCATTTGTTCTGCACAACAACTTTGGGCAAGCTGATTGCTTTGTGATATTATTTGTTCATCTGTCTTCTCTGTAAGCTATCTATCTTCTCTGTAAGCTATCTATCTTCTCTGTAATCTATCTATCTTTCCTGTAAGCGGAAATCATATCCAGTAGTTTGATGGACGTTGTGAAGTATTTATTGCTCGAATGTCAAACAGAGGTCATGTCTGAATCTCATATTGTATAACCTCAGAATTCATTGTCTGGTTGGCCCACTGTTAATGATGCTGGTTGGCCCCTGGATTAAGATGATGGGAGTTGATAATTGTGTAGTTCTCTCTGCACCTACCAGTAGCCTGTGTAGTGTTACTTTGGCACTTAGAAATTTCCACCGGCCATTCACCTAATGATTTTAACCTAACTGATGACCCTTGCCCGAATCAACAGTTTTATGGGATTTGCAAAAGGATGTTTCCAAATTCTGAAATACCTTCAACGTGTATTTGCTGGCGTTCTTTCGTAATGTAGAACTAGAGAGAACTGAGGCTGTTTGGTTACTCTAAAAGATAGGATAAGTGCATGATATTTTGGTTTTAATTACCAGTTTTTGAAGTAAGAAGCTGTTTTAATAGATACCAGAGGAAGTGATAGTTTTATTTTTCTCCCTTTTCTTTGAGTATAATTACAGACTCACAGGTTTTCATTGATACAGTTGTTTTGGGTCAGCTACAGCCTTTCATTTTGTTGATTTTAATGCTTAAATTGGTAAAACTTTGGCCAGTAGGAGCTCCTGCTTTTGGTCTTGTAGAATAGGTCACAGAAAGCATGTGGTGCTTATGTGGAAGCTGTTGCTCTTCCCATTGTCCAGTTTTGTAGTTCACACCTGAATTTTTTTAAAAAACTTATTTTTATTTAAATTCAATTAATATATAATGTATTCTTGGTTTCAGAGGTAGAGGTCAGTGATTCCTCAGTCCTATATAATACCCAGTGCTCATTACATCACATGCCTTCCTAAATGTCCATCATCCAGTTACCCCATCCCCCCACCACTCTCCCCTCCAGCAACACGCAATTTGTTCCCTATGCTTAAGAGTCTGTATGGTTTGTCTCTCTCTCTGATTTCATCTTGTTTTATTTTTTCCTCTCTTCCCCTATGATCCTGTTTTGTTTCTTAAATTCCACATATCAGTGAGATAATATAATTGTCTTCTCTGACTGACTTACTTTACTTAGCGTAATACTCTCTAGTTCCATCCATGTTGTTGCAAATGGCAAGATTTCTTTCTTTCTTTCTTTTATTTTGGTGGCTGAATAGTATTCCATGTGTATATATATGATCCACATCTTCTTGATCCGTTCATCTGTCGATGGGCTTTTTCCATAGTTTGGCTGTTGTGGACATTGCTGCTGTAAACATTGGGGTGCAGGTGCCCCTTTGAATCACTACGTTTGTATCTCTGGAGTAAATACCCAGTGGTGCAATTGTTGTGTCATAGAGTAGCTCTATTTTTGACTTTTTGAGGAACCTCCACACTGTTTTCCAGAGTGCCCACACCAGCTTGCATTCCCACCAGCAGTCAAAGAGGGTTCCCCTTTCTTCACATCTCCTCACCCCCAACATCTGTCATTTCCTGACTTGTTAATTTTAGCCATTCTGACTGGTGTGAGGTGGTTTCTCATTGTGGTTTTGATTTGTATTTCCCTGATGCCTGGTGGTGTGGAACATGTTTTCATGTGTCTGTTGGCCATTTGGGTGCCTTTCTTGGAGAAATGTCTGTTTGTCTTCTGCACATTTCTTGATTAGATTATTTGTTCTTTGGGTGTTGAGCTTGGTGAGTTCTTTAGAGATTTTGGATACTAGCCCTTTATCTGATACGTCATTTGCAAATAACTTCTCCCATTCTGTCAGTTGTCAAAGTTTTGTCAACTGTTTGACTGTTTCCGTTGCTGTGCAAAAGCTTTGTATCTTGACGAAGTCCCAGTAGTTCATTTTTGCCCTTTCTTCCCTTGTCTTTGGCGATGTGTCTAGGAAGAAGTTACTGCAGCCAGGGTTGAAGAGGTTGCTGCGTGTGTTCTCTTCTAGGATTTTGATGGATTCCTGTCTCACATTTAGGTCTTTCATCCATTTTGAGTCTATTTTTGTGTATGGTGTAGGGAAACGGTCCAGTTTCATTCTTCTACATGTGGCTGTCCAGTTTTCCCAACACCATTTGTTGAAGAGACTGTCGTCTTTTCCATGGGCTCTTCTTTCCTGCTTTGTCGAAGATGAGTTGATCATAGAGGTGAGGGTCCATTTCTGGGTTCTCTATTCTGTCCCACTGATCTGTGTGTCTATTTTTGTGCCAGTACCGTACTGTCTTGATTACAGCTTTGTAACAGAGCTTGAAGTCCATAATTGTGATGCCACCAGCGTTGGTTTTATTTTTCAACAATCTCTTGGCTATTTGGTGTCTTTTCTGGTTCCAAACAAATTTTTTAGGATTATTTTTTCCAGCTCTGTGAAAACAGTTGATGGTATTTTGATTGCATTGAATGTATAGATTGCTCTAGGTAGCGTAGACATTTTAACAATATGTCTTCCTCAATTTCTTTCATGAGTGTTCTATAGTTTTCTGAGTAGAGATTCTTTTCCTCTTTTGTTAGGTTTATTCCTAGGTATTTTATGGTTTTGGTGCCGTTGTAGATGGGATTGACTCCTTAATTTCTCTTTCTTTTGTCTCAGTGTTAGTGTATAGAAATGCAACTGATTCCTGCGCCTTGATTTTGTATCCTTCCACTTGGCTGAGTTCCTGTATGAGTTATAGCAGTTTTGGTGTTTTTTTTTTTTTTAATGTTTTTTGAGTTTTTCCGCACAGAGTATCATGTCATCTGCAAAGAGTGAGAGTTTGACTTCTTCTTTGCTGATTCAGATGCTTTTTATTTCTTTTTGTTGTCTGATTGCTGGGGGTAGGATGTCTATTCGTTGAACAGCAGTGGTGATAGTGGACATCCCTGCTGTGTTCCTGACCTTAGGGGAAAAGCTCTCAGTTTTTCCCCATTGAGAGTGATACTTGCTGTGAGCTTTTCATATATGGCTTTCATAATATTGAGGTATGTTCCTTCTATCCATACACTGGAGAGTTTTAATCAAGAAAGGATGCTGTACTTTGTCAAATGCTTTTTCTACATCTGTTGAGAGGATCTTACGGTTCCTGTCCTTTCCTTTATTACTGTATTGTATCACCTTTATTGATTGCGGATGTTGAATCAACCTTGCAGCCCAGGAATAAATCCCACTTGGTTATAGTGAATAATCCTTTTAATGTACTATTGGATCCTATTGGCTAGTATTTTGGTGAGAATTTCTGCATTCATGTATATATCAGGGATATTAGTCTGTAATTCTCCTTTTTGGTGGGTTCTTTGGTTTTTGGATCAAGATAACACTGGTCTCATAGAAAGAGTTTGAAACAGCTTCAGAAGAATAGGTGTTAATTCTTCTTTAAATGTTTGGTAGAGTTCCTCTGGGAAGCCGTCTGGCCTTGGGCTCTTGTTTGTAGGGAGATTTTTGATTAGTGCTTCAATTTCCTTGCTGGTTATGGGTGTGTTCAGGTTTTCTATTTCTTCCTGTTTCAGTTTTGGTAGTTTATACATCTCTAGGAATGCATCCATTTCTTCCAGATTGCCTAATTTGTTGGCATATAGTTGCTCATAATATGTTCTTTTTTTTTTTTTTTTTTTTTTTAAGATTTTGTCAGAGAGCACAAGCAGGGGGAGTGGCAGGCAGAGGGAGAAACAGGCTTCCCGTGGAGCAAGATTTTATTTGTCAGAGTAAGCACAAGCAGGGGGAGTGGTAAGCAGAGGGAGAAGCAGGCTTCCCGTGGAGCAAGTGGAGCAAGGATCTGGTGGAGCAAGGATCCTGATGCAGGGCTCAGTCGCAGGACCCTGGGATCATGACCTGATTCAAAGTCAGACACTTAACTGACTGAGCCACCTGGGAACCCCTTATAATACATTCTTATAATTGTTTGTTTTTCTTCGGTGTTGGTTGTGATCGCTCCTCTTTCATTCATGATTTTATTTATTTGGGCCCTTTCTCTTTTCTTTCTGATAAGCCTGGCCAAGGGTTTATCAGTCTTATTCTTTCAAAAAGCAGCTCCCAGTTTCGTTGATCTATTCTGTTCTTTTGGTTTCTTTTTTTTTTTTTTTTTTTAAAGATTTTATTTATTTATTCAACAGAGATAGAGACAGCCAGCGAGAGAGGGAACACAAGCAGGGGAAGTGGAAGAGGAAGAAGCAGGCTCATAGCAGAGGAGCCTGATGTGGGGCTCGATCCCAGATCGCCGGGATCAAGCCCTGAGCCGAAGGCAGACGCTTAACCGCTGTGCCACCCAGGCGCCCCTGTTCTTTTGGTTTCTAGTTCATTGATTTCTGCTCTGATCTTTATTATTTCTCTTCTCCTTCTGGGTTTAGGCCTTATTTGCTCTTCTTTCTCCAGCCCCTTTAGGTGTAGTGTTAAGTTGTGTATTTGAGATCTTTCTTGTTTCTTGAGAAAGAAAGGCTTGTATTGCTATATACTTCCCTTTTAGGACCGCTTTTGCTGCATCCCAAAGGTTTCAAACAGTTGTGTTTTCATTTTCATTTATTTCCATGAATTTTTTTAGTTCTTCTTTAATTCCCTGGTTGACCCATTCATTCTTTAGTAGGATGCTCTTTAGCCTCCATGTATTTGAGTTCTTTTCAAATTTCCTCTTGTGATTGAGTTCCAGTTTCAAAGCATTGTGGTCTGAAAATATGCAGGGAATGATCCCAGTCTTTTGGTACTGGTTGAGACCTGATTTGTGACCCAGGATGTGATCTATCCTGGGGAATGTTCCATGTGCACTAGAGAAGAATGTGTATTCTGTTGCTTTAGGGTGGAATGTTCTGAATATATCTGTGAAGTCCATCTGGTCCAGTGTGTGTTATTCAAAGCCCTTATTTCCTTGTTGATCTTTTGCTTAGATGAGTGAGGGGGGTGTTAAAGTCCCCTACTATTGTATTATTGTCAATGTGTTTCTTTGATTTTGTTATTAATTGGCTTATGTAATTGGCTGCTCCCATGCTAGGGGCACAGATATTTACAACTGTTAGATTTTCTTGTTGGATAGACCCTTTAAGTATCATATAGTGTCCTTCCTCATCTCTTATTATAGTCTTTGGTTTAAAACCTAATTTGCCTGATATAAGGATTGCCACCCCAGCTTTCTTTTGATGTCCATTAGCACGGTAAATGGTTTTTCACACCCTCACTTTAAATGTGGAGGTGTCTTTGGGTCTAAAGTGAGTCTCTTGCAGACAGCATATCGATGGGTCTTGCTT
The DNA here is from genome assembly GCF_023065955.2 of Ursus arctos. Taxonomy (NCBI): domain Eukaryota; kingdom Metazoa; phylum Chordata; class Mammalia; order Carnivora; family Ursidae; genus Ursus; species Ursus arctos. The sequence continues at coordinate 26,577,783 of NW_026622852.1, read as the reverse complement.
TTTTATCCAATCTGGTATCCTGTGTCTTTTGATTTGGGCATTTAGCCCATTTACATTCAGGGTAACTATTGAAAGATATGAATTTAGTGCCATTGTATTACCTGTAAAGTCACTGTTTCTGTATGTTCTCTCTGTTCCTTTCTGGACTGTGTTACTTTTGGGCTCTCTCTTTGCTTTGAGGACCCCTTTCAATATTTCTTGTGGGGCTGGTTTGGTGATCACAAATTCTTTTAGTTTCTGTTTGTCCTGGAAGCTTTTTCTCTCTCCTTCTATTTTGAATGACATTCTAGCTGGATAAAGTGTTCTTGGCTGCATATTTTTCTCATTTAGCACCCTGAATATATTATGCCAGTCCTTTCTGCCCTTCCAAGTCTCTGTGGATAAGTCTGCTGCCATGTGTGCTGCCAGTCTAATGTTTTTACCCTTGTAGGTTATGAACTTCTTGTCCAGAGCTGCTTTCAGGATTTTCTCTTTGTCTCTGAGATTTGCAAGTTTCCCCATTATATGTCAGTGTGTGACCTATTTTTACTGATTTTGAGAGGGTTTCTCTGGACTTGGATGCCTCTTTTCTTCCCCAGATTAGGGATATTCTCTGCTATAATATGCTCCAATATACCTTCTGCCCCCCTCTTTACTGGGATCCCAATTATTCTAATACTGTTTTGCTTTATGGTATCACTTATCTCTCAAATTCTCCACTCGCGATCCAGTAGTTCTTTATCTCTCTTTTTGTAAGCTTCTTTATTCTCCATCATTTGGTCTTCTGTATCACTAATTCTCTCTCCTCCCTCATTTGTCCTAGCAGTTAGTGCATCCATTTTTGATTGTACTTCATTAATAGCATTTTTGATTTCAACTTGTTTAGATTATATTTCTCCAGAAAGGGATTCTCTAGTGTCTTCTATGATATTTTTCAAGCTCTGCTAGTATCTTTATAATCGTTATTCTGAACTCTAGTTCCAATATCTTAGGTCCATACTGATTAGGTTACTGGCAGTGCTGTCTCTTGTTCTGTTTTCTGAGGTGAGTTTTTCCATCTTGTCCAGAGATGAATAGATGAACGAGTGAACCAAATACTGTAATGGCAAGAATAACCCCAGAGGAATATACACTAAACAAATCAGAAGAGTCCTGAAAGTGAAGGAAAAAGAAAAAGAATATAATCAGACAGGTGCACAGAATAGAGCAATACACTGGATCCTGTGTGTATATTGGTCCGTTTGTTAGAAAATTAGATCTCAAAATTGTAAAGAAATAAAAATATATATGTACAAAAATAAAATTAAATACAATGAAAGGGTAGAATGTAACTATAAAAATGAAAATTAAAAGACAAGAAAAACAAGAAATATAGACAGGTTGACAGAGCAGGGCAATACACTATATCCTGAGTGTACTTTGGTCTTTTTTTTTTTTTTTTTTAAGATTTATGTATTTTTTAGAACAGGGGATGGGACAGAGGGAGAGGGAGAAGCAGGCCCCCTACCGAGCAGGGAGCCCAACGTGGGACTCGATCCCAGGACCCTAGGATTATGACCTGATCAGAAGGCAGATGCTTAAGGACTGAGCCACCCAGGCACCCCTGGTCAGTTTTTTAGGAGAAACTGCATCTCAAAATTGTAAAGAAAGAAAGACTTATATATATAGAAAAATAAAATTAAACACATTGAAAGGATAGAATGTATCTCTGAAGATGAAAATTAAAAATGACTTTACCAAAACAACAAACAAAAAACAGAAAACAAAGAAAAAGATAATATGATCAGACAGGTGAAGAGAATAGAACCATACACTTGATTCTGGTTGTATATTGATCTGTTAGAAGAAACTGCATCCCAAAATTGTAAAGAAAGAAAAACTTACATATATACAAAAATAAAATATAGTGAAAGGATAGAATGTAAATGTAAAAATGAAAATTAAAAAAGATTAAAAAGAAGAGTTGATAAAATGAAAAACTGGTTCTAAAAGAAGAGAGGGGAGAAAAATTAAAATTGAAAGACTAAAGAATCGTAGGGAAAAAACCGTGAATTCTATATGCTACATTCCCCTAGTGCGGAAGTTTTGCGGTTCTCAGTGATGGGTAAACTTCGTTTGGGCTGGATGTTCTTGCTGATCTTCTGTGGGAGGGGCCTGTTGCGTAGATTCTCGAGTGTCTTTGCCCTGGGCAGGGGCAGGATTGTACCTCCGTTGCCAGGGGCCCAGGTTAAGTAATCTCCGCATTGGTCTATGTGGCTTTTGTTCCCTGAAGGCTTTCCGCACAGCTTTAGAGGATTAAGAATGAAAATGGCGGCCTCCCAGTCTCCAGCCTCCAGCCCGGAGTCAAAAGCTTGGGGCCCCATTCCTTAGTGCGCCCTCAGAGAAAAGCAGTCAATTACTCCGTCTCCCTGGTCTCTGTCCACACTCAGTGCTCACCCAGCCTGTGACGGAGCGTTTCTGTCTCAAGCACAGGACTCCCTTTCGAGTCTCCAAAAGCTGCAGTCTCCTGTGGCGCAGTCCTGCTCAGCTTCTCCCAGGAGAGGAAGGGGGGTCTCCTGGGTTCTGCTGCTTGCTGGGCCCCAGCTCGGAGAGTAGTCAGCCCACCGACTGTGCCAGGCTTCGCGATTTATGGCAACCCCGAGCTGAGAGCCCACTCCTGGGCTCGCTGATTGCAGCCCCCTTCCTGGCTCCAATGCCTGGGAACTCTGTCGCACTCAGGCACCCCTGGATACCCTGTGACCCAGAGAATCCTGAGACCACACTGTCCTACCTAGGCTTCCGTCCCCGTTTGCCTCCTGAGCGCCTTTCAGGCAGCCACGTCCCTCACCAGAGCAGAGTTCTGTGCTAGGCTGGTGTATCATTTTCCAGTGCCGGCTGACGGGGCTCCTTTCCCCTGTGGTTTATTATCCCATATATCGCCTCGGATTCACTTCTGTGCACCTCCTACTTTGCAGAATGTGTGGTTGCTTTTCTGTTTGCAGAGCTGCAGCTATTCTTTTCTTAGGTCTCCGGTTGAGTTCGCAGGTGTTCGGAATGATTTGATAGCTATGTAGCTAAATTCCTGGGACCAGAGAAACTAAGGTCTCCTAGTCTTGTGCCATCTTGGACCCAGCTCAGACTTCCATTTTTTTGTTGTTGTTCAATTTTTTATTTTTTTTTCAATTTTTTAAAAGATTTATTTGAGAGAGCAAGAGCACGTGATGGGGGAGCAGTGGGAGAGGGAGAGAATCTCCAGCAGACTTCCCCCTGAGGGTGGAGCCAGCACAGGGCTCGATCCCCCCACCCTGAAATAAGGACCTGAGCTGAAACCAAGAGTTGGTTGCTCAACAAACTGAGCCACCCAGGAACCCCTTTTTTTGTTTCATCTTAAGAGTATATTTTATTTATTTATTAAAAGAGAAATATTTTATTTTTTATTTTAAACTGTTAGGATTTGACCACAGGTTAGTTCCTTGTTGGCAAACGAATACATTAATAAATTCAAGAGTGTAGTTTTTATTTATTTCTTTATTTGGGGAGGAGGGGCAGAGGGAGAGGGAGAGGGAATAATAAGCAAGCTCCACACCCAGCTCCTAGCCTGATTCCAGGTCTGATCTCACGACCCTGAGATCATGACCTGAGCCGAAACCCAGAGTGGAATACTTAACTGACTGAGCCACCCAGGTGTCCCAAGAGTGTAGTTTTTAAAAATACTTCTTTCAACATAAAATGTTAGATCTGGAAAATACTTGAATAAAAATATAAACAAGTGCACATTTTACTAATATTTTTATTGAAGTACAGTTGACATACAGTGTTGAGTTAGTTTCAGGTGTACAATTTCCTTATTTGACAAGTGTGTATGCTATGCTACGCTCACAAGTGTGGCTACCAGCCGTCACTGTAGAATGCTGTTACAGTACCACTAACTATATTCTTTGTGCTGTATCTTTCATCCCTTTGACTTTGAAACCTCCATTTTAATTTAAAACTCTCAAATCTTTATTTCTGAGGTGACAGGCAGCTAGCTATTTATTGGGTTCAGGAAGTTAAGAGGAACCCACTTCCTATTTCTAGATTAAATAATGCAAACCCCCATCTCAGATGAGTGCATTGAGGAATAATCCTCACAGTGCTCAAAATGCCACATTTTTATTACAACTTAAAGAGCTACCCACTTTTCAAGATACGTGCACCCTTTGCCCATGTCTCTGTAGTTTGGTTTTGTGGTTTAATGCCTCTTGTTTTTTATGTCCAGATTTCAAGGGGTATGCTTATTCTCAACAGTGTTTTTCTGCTGACATTTATGTAAGAAGATTGTATGTTGTATTTCACAAACTCAGTACAACCTTTTCCCCCCCTTCCTCCTTAAAGCAGTGTGCAGAAGAGTCTCAGTTATATTCCAACTGTCCTTGTTAGATTTTCATTTGGAAAATCCTGCTGGGTGTCAACAAAGGGGAATGCGAATTCTGGATGGGCCTGGGACTAAGAAGCCATTTTACTGCCTACAAAGAGCAGCGGTCTTTGGCAGTGTTTTAAGTCTATTATATTGTAGCATGATAATTTGCTACGTGTGTTTACTGTGTTTTAATTTCCTTTTAGGAAAGAAGTCTCAGGAGATAAGATCAGAAAGGTATAGGGTAGTCAGGTCACGTGGGCCTGGTAGACGAGGGGGTAAGGACTTTGGATTTTGAGTTAGAGATGTAACCAGGGTTTTCAGTGAAGGAGTGACATGATCTGTCTGAACATTTGAAGGGTCATTCATGCTACTATATTAGAGAGCAGATTCGGGGGTGGGCGAGGTGAGGAAAGTTCACAGGGAAAGAGTGAAACTGAGGAAACCAGTTAAGCTATTGCATTAGTCCAGCCTTTGACTTAGGTAGTACCAGTGAGGAATATATGAAGTAGTTATATTTCACGCATATTTTAAGAGTGGAGCCAACGGGATTTGCTAATTGATCAAATATGGGATATGAATGAAAGAGAGGAGTTGAGGATGATACTAAAGGTTTTGGCAGAGCAGCTGGTGAATAGTTTTGTCATTTACTGAAACTAGAAGAGGGGTAGTTTTGGAGGGGAAGATCAAGAGCTCAATTTTGAGTGTGTTACGTGTGAGATGCTAGTTAGACATCTGAGTGATGCTGAGTAGGTAGAAGGATATAGAAATCTGGATTTCCGTGCCAAGGGAGGTGGAGGAGTCAGGGTTCGGAGATAAAGCCATGGGACTAGTTGGGATCACGAAAGGAGTAAATATAGATAGAGAAGAGAAGTTGGAGGATTGATCATTCCAACTTTCCAACTTTTAGAAACTGGGGAGATGAAGCGAATATAGCGACTGGGACTGAGAAGTTGCAGTCAGTAATGTGGGACGTTTCCCTGAGGCCAAATGAAGAAAAGGATTTCAAGAAAGAGAGTGGAATCAGGTCGGTCAGTTGCTGTGAATAGATGAAAAAAGATGAGGATTCAGAATTGACTCTTGGGTTTGATTGTTTGTTTGAAGTAGGCTCCACGCCTGGTGTGGAGCTCAGTGCAGGGCTTGAACTTGCAACCCCGAGATCAAGACCTGAGCTGAGATCAAGAATCAGCCACTTAGCTAACTGAGCCAGCCAGGCACTCCTTGACTGTTGGTGGTGGTCTCTGGGAACATGGCAAATAGTGTCTTTTCTTTACATCACTACCTTGCTTCTGTGGATTAAAACACTAGCTGATATTCTTGTCATTTGCTCTGAAACTTCACTTCCTGTCACTGTTTCACCCTTGACCTCTTTATGTTCTCTAGTTCTAAACTTTGGACTCCAGACCCTGACTTTAATTTTCATTTCTTTCTTTCTTTCTTTTTTTTTTTTTTTAAGATTTATTCATTTTAGAGAGGGAGAGAGCAAGTGAGTGTGCGCATGTGCAGGGGGAGGGGCAGAGGGAGAGAAACTCAAGCTGACTCCCTGGTAAGCCAGGATTCTGATGAGGGGCTTGATCCCACAATCCTGAGATCATGACCTGAGCTGAAACCAAGAGTCAGATGCTCAACTGACTGAGCCACCCAGGTGCCCCTTATCTTCATTTCTGGTCTCTTCCCTCAGTTTTCCACACTTTTCTGACTCTCCTCAGGATGTTGCATGTTTTTTTTCCCTTAAAAGCTCCGGATGTGGTTTGTTCTCCTGGGCCCAGCATCTTTTGCTGGCTAAAGTAGGATTTGTAACTATTTTTGGTGTGTGTCTTGGACTGCTTTGGTATTCAGGTGAGGTTTATTAGGCCCCTTTCCAGGAGAATATTTTTAATTGCATAAAATAAAATACATGAGATTACAAAGAAAATCAATTATGCTGGAATGTAGTTATCAAAACAGTAAAAACTAATTTGTAATAAAAGTACATTTGCTTCTTTATTAATGCATTAAATGACATATTTTAACAGTTTTCCTAATAGCTCTCATAAATTCAAAATAGTGATATGTGTGGGGAAAAAAAAAACCCCAAAACCTCAAAGTAGTGATATGTGTGACATTTCAGTATACCTGCAACAACTACTATGTGAAAATCTATGTGATTTTTATTAGTGTCGGAGTCACCACAAATACTCTCAATACTAATGTGGTTTGTTGCTATATTAATAAGAGAATACATTTTTTATTTAATATTAATTTAATGATAATAAAGATAAAATTTTATTCCCATCTAAGTCTTGGGTCCCAAGTTAAGAACCTAGAGAACTGTAATGCTGGTGTGAGCAGACCATTGCATGGGCCACCAGGTGGAAGAACAAGCCTTGTCTACCTGGAAGCATACTGTTACTTTGGCCCCCTGGCACCTTCTCTGCCTGTGGGTGCCAGGGCAGGTTCTTGAGCCAGAATAGTAATTTTATAAAATGTATTTGAAAGAAAAAACAGAACACTCATTGTAGATACCGTCATCCAATGTAGTATGTTTGGCTTGTTCTGTACTAGATTCTTTCAAGTTTCAAAAATTTGCCTCCTCGTTTCTTCTTTTGCTGCTGTATACTTCTTTTTCTTATTAGCTTATCCAAAGCTGTTTTAAGACCTGCATTTTATGCTTCAGGAATCAAGTGTGAGCACTCTGTCTACATCCTTTGTCTTCTGGGGCAGGGACAGCTAGAGAGGGAATCTGGTGGTTTTGTGCATTCTTTCACTTCTTGGCTGCTTCTGCATTGTCTTCCAGTGGCAAAGGGCCCTTCTCTTAGTGGCAAAGGAGTGAGTTCTGATATTTGGGGCCAAAGGTCAAAGAGAAACCATGCCCATTTTAAAATTGGGTTGTATGTTTTCTTAGTGTTGAGTTTTGAGTTCTTAGAATACTTCTGGATACCAGTCCTTTATCAGATAACGCATTTTGCAAATATTTTCTACCAGTTTGTGGCTTTTTTTTTTTTAATTCTTTGAACGTCTTTCACAGAGCAGAAGTTTTTAATTTTAATAAAGTCCATTTTATCAATTTTTTTCTTTCATGGATTATGCTTTTGGTGTTGTACCTAAAAACTTATTGTCAAACCCAAGGTCTCTTAGATTTCTTCCTTTGTTATCTTCTGTAAGTTTTATAGCTTTGTGTTTTACATTTAGGTCTATGATCCATCTTGAGTAATTTCTGTGAAAGATGTAAAGTCAATGCCTGGGTGTTTTTTGTTTTTGTTTTATTTGTGGATATCTGTTTGTTTATTTATTTTAAAGATTTTATTTATTTGAGAGAGAGAACACAAGCCAGGGGAAAGGGCAGAGGGAGAGGGAGAAGCAGACTCCCTGCCAAGCAGGGTACCCAACACGGGGCTCAGTTCCAGGACCCTGAGATCATGACCTGAGCTGAAGGCAGACACTTAACCAACTGAGCCGCCCAGGTGCCCCTATTTTTAATTTTTTGAGGAACCCCCATACTGTTTTCCACAGTGACTGTACCAACTTGCATTCCTACCAACAGTGCACGAGGGTTCCTTTTTTCCCACATCCTCACCAATAGTTGTTATTTCTTGAGTTTTTGATCTTAGCCATTCCTACATTATTCTTTTTATCAGTGCATAAAATATCATAAAAATCTACCTTTAAACAAATCTAAAAAAGTTATTTCAATAAGTATGAAATAAAAATGTTTAATATTAAGAAAGTGTCAAAGTTTAGTTGGTAGCATTTTCAGTTGCACATGGAATAGTCAGACATCTGAATCAATGGCATGGTGAATTTTACAGAATATGGTAGATGGCAGTGGGATGTTTTAGGTTCAGCTAAACATTTGTCTTCAGACTGGTAAAACTGCCATAGGTCTCACTTGGCAGCACTTTATTCAGAAGGATTTAGGACAGAAACTATAAGTAAGATAGTGAGAGTCCTGGAGCACCTGGCTGGCTCAGTCGGTAGAGCATGTGACTCTTGATCTTGGCATTTTGAGTTCAAGCCCCACGCTGGGTATAGAGATTACCTTAAAAAGAAAAAAATCTTAAAAAAAAAAAAGATATTGGGAGTCCTTGCAGCCATCCATGTAGTAGTTCATATTTTCCGAAGTGCTCTTCTGACAACTTAAGTTCAAAGAAATGTTATCTACATTTGGTGCTGCAGAGAACTCCATAGGCATAGTTTCCAGGATCCTCTGCAAGGGACATGCCTAATTATATGTCACCAGACCAAGAGAAGCTCAGAAACATGGCTTCCTACGAAGTGTTTATCGTACTTCCAGTCCAGATGCAGCTTACTTGTTTGGCAATTTCTGTCATAAGCAATGTTGCCAAGTAATGTATAGGTTGCATGTTGTTTTAATCAGGTTAATAGGGATTATCCCTAAGTCACATTCTCATACATGAGGAGAAGGGGTTTTGCTCACCTTAGGTAGACAGTCATGCCTGCTGGCTTTTTATTTATAGTTTTTGTTTTAGTTATCTTTTAAAAGGCTTTTCTTACTCCAAGATTATAAGTCTGCATTTTCTTTCTTTCTTTTTTTTTTTTTTTTAGTCTGCATTTTCTTTTAAAACTGACCTCATTTTTTAAAAATGTACTTTTATCTTTGAGCCACCATTTTCTGTATGGTGTGACATAGGAACCAAAACTTTTCCAAATGACGAATCAGTTGTTTGGATCATTTATTGCATAATCACTTGTTTTCCTATTAGTTAGAAATGTCGCTATTAAGAGCAGTTATTATTAGGAGATAGTTCTTCAGATTAATAAACATGTATATTAAAATATATACTTTTAAAGCCATAACTTATTCGTAATCTTATATGATTATGTATTAAACTTTTTTTTTAAGATTTTATTTTTAAATCCTCTATACACCCAACATGGGACTCAAAGTCACAACCACAACCCCATGATCAAGAGTAGCATGCTTCCCTGACTGAGCTACCCAGGTGTGCCCCATGATTGTGTATTACATTGTATTATCTGTATGCTAAGAATTTATAGGGTCATCTTTTTTCTCAAAGAAAGTGTGTGTAGTCTGAAGAGGGGTATATATATTTTTTCTAAATAGTTTTTCCTTATTGAAAGCTGTTAGGCTTATTTAGGTGGCCTTTGAAAGCTGAGCTGCTCAGTAAAGTAGAAAATGGTGAATAGGGGGTTTGAACAACGAGCTTCTAGTTTTAGACCCGCCACTTCACTGACTGCTACTTTGTGCAAGTCAGCATCTCTGTGTTTTGTTTTGCTTAATTAAACTGCATGAATAATAATCCCTATCCAGCCTACTTCTGACTATTGTTTAGTGTTAGATGGGATAATAGATATAAAAGCACCTTTAATTGGAAAAACAGTTTAAATGTAAGGACTTACTGCATCTTAACTTTTCCTCCCTTTCTCTTGTAGGTAGTGTTGGTGCTTCTTTTCAGTGCCAGTCCATCCATCACGACCACATTTGTCATGATGACAGTGACAAGGTGAGGTCTGTGTTGATGTCTATCATGGTGAAAATGCATGTTGCCCTTATACTGTTGGGTTCATTTGCATAACTGTGGACATAGGGCCAGGAGGGTGTGCACAATGTTGAGATCCAGAGGGCCTTCCTGGTTTATGTGTCAGATTATTAGACTGTTCCAGAACACTTGAGGATAATTTTCAGGAGGTGGGCTGGACTCTTGATAAACTCTTCATTTTTTTACCCTCATCCCCGTCACTTGGCTTCCTCTTTTCTTGCACAGAGTGAGAGCATTATCTTAGTGTATGAACAGGTGCTCCCAACACTGCTAATTATCTCAACAATTTGTGTCTGTTTCTAGTTTGAAATCTCTTAGCCATTTTGATTTGGTTTTTGTAGTTGATTGTGTTAGATTATGGTTTCTTCTCATACTTAGTTTTTTTCTCTGTATCCAAAGCCCAATTTAATGGTGAGGATTGAGAACAGAACCTGTCTGTTTCATGCCAAAGAAACCTGCTTTGGGCCTGTTTTTTTGTTTGTTTTTAAAATCAGGTCCAAACTGTTGGTAGTTCTGTTTCATTTAGGTGTTTTGCTTCTTCTCTAAAGAAATCTCGTCTTGGGGGCTTTCCAGTACTCATCAGCACCCTTGATGGCCCAGCCCTTGGAGTAATTACTAATGTGGGTTTGGTGTTTGGAACATCTGGCTGCTGATGTTGGATGGGCTTAAATTTAGTCTTTTCCATCATCAGTTTCCAGTGGCTTCCCTCCCATTTCCTGTGTCTTACATGCAGGAATGTATCACTCCCTTGGTAGTTTTCCCAGGCAGACCAATCCAAGTGATCTTTTTCTCTGCTGTTTTAATCAAGATCCTCCTCCCTCATCCTGTTGGAGCTAGATCAAGAAGGTGGTTGGTCATTGGGATTTTCCAAATGGCTTTCTTTGTTCTGTGTGTTGATCTCTGTCTTTGTGAGCTTTGCTCAGACAGATTTCAGTCTGTTTACAGAGAGAGTGGCATGCTTTTAGCATTCCAGAGTCTCTTTTATTATTACAGTAATCCAGAGTCCTGGATTTAACTTTTAACTTATTTTAGAAGCAAGCCACTGAGACTGCTAGACTCTATAGTTGGCTCTATAAAATTCAGTATACCACAGGTTGTAGAAATGAGCATTTGAAAGTGAAAGAGTGATGATAGAGGGAAAGGCAGAATCACTTTAGGCCAGTAATATTGCATACATTTGTGCTTTGTAATTGTGAAGATGTTTTTGGGTGAAGGTCTTTCCCCTGCTAAGTATGATATGCTTTTCTCTATTTGTTCGTTTGTCGGGGTCATGCCGAACTGTGCTCTGTTCTGTCTCCAGGTTCAAGGGTCTGGAGATGAGATTTCTCTCCACCTATGCCAAAAACTTGCCATCTACTTTAAAATGTTTTTGCTCCTAATTTCTGAATCTTTGTATGACCAATTTTGTTGTTTTAGGAGATGGCATTTTTTTCCTGAAATACGTGGGGAGAGGGAAGAGAACTTAAGAGCTTTTGTCACTTGATCTGCCCAGTTCTCAAAGAATTGTGAGAAACTGCTCTTCCCTCTCTCCTGCTTGCCATGTGTATACTTATGGTTATTTTCCCAGAGGGGAAATGGAGAGAATGGATTCGTCTCTTGACTATGTATTTATAATTTATTCAACTGATTCAGTCAAATGTATTGATTGGCATCTATGTGTCTAAGCACTTAGGAAATGTATCAGAATACAAAACAAAGATTGCTGTTTTTTCAAGTGTACAGTCTAGCTGGCAAGGCAGACAATAAAAATAAACTGTTAATACATAAATAATGGAATATGTTAGAATAAGTGCAGTGGATTAAAGAAAATATAGAGCAGAATAAGTGAGATGAGAACCACCAAGAGTTGGATAGTACAGATTGCAACTTTCTATAGGATCATCAGGCATTTTTCTGGGGAGGAAAACAGTAGATAGCATGTTTAAAAATCAGATCTTTATGTCTGCAACAGCTGCTGACTTCGTTCTGTAACAAATCGGTATTGGTTTTGCAAGCAAAACCAAAAATGAAACTGCTACCTGATACATACCACTTGAATGTGCGTATGCACACATATACACTCACAATACATTCTCTCACTTTGAGAATTGAAGGGATTATAGGGCACAGCCAATTTAGCCCTCTTTTTAAAATAAACTTGGAAGCTGTGACCCCACTGGTAGAAATGACTTGTTCAGGAGTCACTCTGTAGTGCTGGGTCTAGACCAGATCTTCTGTCCCCTGTACAAGTCATGCAAAATAATTGCTTAGGTATTCTGATTGTGGAAACTGTCAAAACACATGTTTATGCCTTGCTTAGTATCCTCATTTAGCTTTCAGACATGATCCATTTCTCAGATCTGGGAACCAAAGGTGATTTTTCTTAAAAGTGGCCTCAATCTAACTAAACTATGTGTGACTAGGGATGGAACCAGGGGTGAGATGAATAAAAATTTTTTTAAAAAGGTTTTATTTTTTGTCAGAGAGACCGAGAGAGAGGGGGAGAGCGCACAAGCAGGCAGAGGGAGGAGCAGGCTCCCCCTGAGTAAGGAGCCGGATGCGGGACTTGTCCTGGGATCATGGCCTGAGCCAAAGGCAGACACTTAACCGACTGAGCCACCCAGGCGTCCCAAGATGAATTAATGTGTAGCCTCAGTGGTACACTTTCCCAGAGTGGCCTGGAACACTTCCAGGAAGGCTGGTCACTTGAGAGAGGGAAATGGGAGAATTCTTTCAAAATTGGCATGTATGTGAGTGGCTACTCAGAGTTCTGGACAAAACTTCCTTTTGCTAGCCATTTGTCAGAGAAGAAGACATCAGTCTGGTTTGTGTACAGGTAATGCCATGCAGACTACTTTTAGGGAAGGTAGGAAATGTGTTACTGGTTTTTCTTTCATGACTGTATACTTTCTTTTAATCTTGATCTTTTACATTTTTTAATTTTTAAAAAAAGTTACATGTTGATTATAAAAAGATATGTAGCACTACTTTTAACCCCTCTACCTAGAAGTAACAGTTGGAATTTAGTATTAACAAGATTAATTGAAGTTATATTTGTGTAAAATATTTTTCATCTTTGTAAGTGGTGGTTATTAGTATATTCAGAGTTGTAGAACTATCCCCACCATCTAATTTTAGAACAATTTTAACATTCCTCACTCAAAAACCCATACCTGTTAGCAGTCACTCTCCACTATTCCTTCCCCCAGCTCCTGGCAACCACTAATCTTTATGTCTTAATGGATTTGCCTCTTCTGCCGATTTATAAATGGAATCACATTATATGTGGCCTTTGTGTCTGGCTTCTCTCACTTAGCGTAATGATCTCCAGGTTTGTCTATGGTGTAGCCTGAATCACTCTCCATTCCTTTTTATGGGTGAATAATATTCCATTGCGTGCATCTGACACATTTTGTTTATCCATTCACCAGTTGATAGGTATGTTTCCATACTTTGGTTATTATGAATAACATTGTCAGGAACATTTTTGTGTAAATTTGTTTTTGTTTAGTTGGTCACATGGTATGTTTTTAACATTTTGAAGATCTGCCAAACTGTTTTGCAAAGTGGCTGCACCATTTTGCATTCCAACACATGCATGAAGGTCCCACTTCCTTCACATCCCCATGTTTACATCCGACACTCTTTGGTTGTCTTTCAAATTATAGCTGTTGTAGTGGGACATCTCAGTTGTTGTCCATAAGGGACATATGTTTTAATTTGCATTTCTCTAATGACTTAAGTATGCTGAGCACTTTTTTGTATGCTTATTGGCCATTCCAAATCTTATGGTCAGTAAAAAAAAAAAAAAAAAAAAAACTCAGTTAAAGGTCTTTTTTATCATTCTCGGAGATTTTATTTATTTATTTATTTAAGCACAAGGGCAAGAACAGTACACAGAGACAGACTGTGTCATAAGAAAACTCACTCTCTTTGCATTCTCTTCATGGTGAAAATAAAACTAAGTTGCTCTGCTTATCTGTGGCTGTGTAATCAATTACCCCAAAATTCATTGGTGTAGAGCACTTGTATCTCTCATGATTCTGGGGTTTCTTATGCTCAGGTAGGTGGCTCTTGCTTAGAGTTTTCTCATATGGTTGCAGTCAAATTGTGGCTGAGGCTGGAGTCATCTTGAAGTCTTCAATCACATGTTTGATGGTTGATGCTGGTTGTCAGCTGGGACTTCAACTGGGACCTTTGGCGCAAGCACCCAAATGTAGTGGGGGCTTCTTCATAGCATGGCAGTTTGATTGCAAGAGTGACTGCTCCAACAGGACCAGACAGATGTTGTATGGCCTTTTATGACCTAACTTCAGAAGTCACAAAGCATCACTTCTAGCACAGTCACAGAGCTGCCCAAGTTCAAGAGGAGGGAACCTCAGTCTCACCACTGGGGAGTAATGTCAACGTAAGAAGAAGAGAATGAAGGGTGGGAGAACTTACTATGTATGGTCATCTTGGGAAATATAATCTGCATACTATATGTACTTGAACATCAGTTAAAATGGCTGCATAATGTTCTACCATAAGGATACATGGTAATTTATTTAACCTGTCTTTAATTGTAGAGCTTTAGGTCATTTTAAAAAGCTATTATGCATTTATTCATACAGCAAATATTTATTAAGTCCCTACTATGTGCCAGGCACTGTTGAGTCCCCAGGATAGAGTGGTGGAAAGACTAACAAGGAAGGTCCTTGTTCTTCTGGTGTTTATTTTTTGTGAGAAGGGCAGAAAATGAACTGTATATGTAAATCAGTAAATAATCAGATACTCGTGAGTGCTGTACAAGTAGTTGGGCAGTTGGCTACTCTAGGTGTTAGGGAAGGCCTTTAAGAAGGTGACACTTGGGACACCTGTATGGCTCGTTTGGTTAACCGTCTGCCTTCAGGTCAGGTCATCATCTCAGGGTCCTGGGATGGAGTTCCAGTCGGGCTCCCTGCTCAGCGGGGAGTCTGCTTCTCCCTCTGCCCCTCCCCTTACTCATGTGTATGTGTGCTCTCTCGATCTCTCTTGAATAAATAAAATCTTAAAAAAAAAAAAAGGTGACACTTAAGCTATGGTCTGAATGATAGGGAGGAACAAGTTGTGAAAATCTGGGCCATGAGAGAAACATCACAGGGAGAGGAAAGGGCTAGTGCAAAGGCCCTGAGGCTAGAAAGATTGCCCAAACAGAAGGAAGGCTGATGTGCACAAGCAAGGTGGATGAGGGTAGAAGTGGTATGAGATGAGGTTGAAGAGGTAGGCACAGGGCAGGTCATGTAGAACTTAGTAAGCCAGGGGAAGTTTAGTTTTCGTTCTGTCTGTTACAGGAAGCCTTTGGAAGGTTTTAAAGCAAAGGAATGACATGGTCTCATTTATATTTTTAAACATCCCTTTTGCTGCTGTGGTAAGATTTTTTTCTAACTGTGGTAAAATATACCTAATTTAGAATTTACCTTCTTAATCATTTTAGGTCTGGTACAGTTCAGTAGTGTTAAGTACATTCACATTGCTGTGCAACCAAACTCCAGAGCTCTTTTATCTTGCAAAATGGATACTGTATATGCATTAAGTACTAACTCCTTGTTCTCTCCTAAACAGCCCCTGGCAACTACCATTCAACTTTCTGTCTCTATGAATTTGAGTGCTCTGTGTACCTCATATAAATGGAGTCACAAAATATTTGTATTTCATTAAGATTTATTCATTTGAGGGAGAATGGGAACATGCACAGGGGGTGGGGCAGAGGAAGAGAATCGCAAGCAGACTCCCCTCACAACCCTGAGATCACCACCTGAGCTGAAACCAAGAGCTCCACGCTCAACCAGCTGAGCCACCCAGGCGCCCCATATTTGTCTTTTTGCGACTGGCGTATTTCACTTAGTGTTGTCAAGGTCTGTTCATGTTGTAGCATGAATGTTGGAATTTCTTTCCTTTTAAAGGCTGAATAACATTCCGTTGTATGTATATAACACATTTTGTCTATTCGTTCATCCGTGGATGGACACTTGGGTTGCTTCCACGTTTTGGCTCTTGTGAATATGCTGCTAGGAACATAGATGTACAAATATCTCTTAGAAACTCTGCTTTCAGTTCTTTTGGGAATATACCCAGAAGTGGAATTGTGGAACTGCTAATACTGTTTTCCAAAGTGGCTGCACCATTTTGTATTTCACATCCTTGCCAACACTTGTTATTTTCTGTTGTTATTGTTTTTAATAGTAGCCATCCTATTGGGTGTGAGGTCGTATCTCATTATGATTTTGATTTGCATTGCCTTACTGATATAGTGATACTGAGCATCTTTTCATGTGCTTATTGGTCATTTATCTTCTTTGGAGAAATGTCTATTCAAGACCTTTGTCCCCCCCTCCTCTTTCTAGAGAGAGTGCGCACACGTGTAAGTTGGTTGGGGGGGGCAGAGGGAGAGAGAATCTTAAGCAGGCTCCATGCCCAGTATGGAGCCTGATGCTAGGTTTGATCCCATGACCCTGAGATCGTGACCTGAGCCGAAATTAAGAGTCAGATGTTCAACCGACTGAGCCACCCAGGTGGCCCAGCCTCTGCCCATTTTTAAATCAAGTTTGGTTTTTGTTTGATTATAGGAGTTCTTTATGTATTCTGGGTATAACTCCTTATCAGACAGGTGATTTGCAAATACTTTCTCCCATTCCAGAGGTTTCCTTTTTACTCTGTTGGTTGTGTCCTTTGCACAGAAGTTCTTATTTTGGGGGCACCTTGGTGGCTCAGTCGATTAAGCATCTGACACTTGGTTTTGGCTCAAGTAATGATCCCATGGGTGATGGGATTGAGCCCTGCCTCAGGCTCCGTGCTCAGCAGGGAGTCAACTTGGGGATTCTCTCCCTGTACCCTTCCCCCTCCTTGCTTGCTCACTGCCTCTCTCTCTGAAATAATCTTTTTTTTTTTTAAGTTTTTATTTTGAGGGAATTCCAATTAATCTTTTTCTCTTGTTGCCTGCGCTTTGGTGTCATGTCCAAGAAATTATTGCCAAACCCAGTCTCATGAAGGTTTTCCCCTGTGTTTTTGTTTTTTTTTTTAAGATTTTATTTATTTATTAGACAGAGAGAGAGACAGCCAGCGAGAGAGGGAACACAAGCAGGGGGAGTGGGAGAGGAAGAAGCAGGCTCATAGCCTAGGAGCCTGATGTGGGGCTTGATCCCATAACGCCGGGATCACGCCCTGAGCCGAAGGCAGACGCTTAACAACTGCACCTCCCAGGCACCCCTCCCCTTGTGTTTTTACCCTAAAAGTTCTATAGTTTTAGTTCCTAAGTTCAGATCTTTCATTCGTTTGAGTTAATTTTTGTGTGATAGGGTAAGGTAAGGGTCTGTCTTCATTGTTTTGCATATGGATATCTAGTTTCCCAACACCATTGCTGAAAAGAGTGTTCTTTTCCTATTGAATTGTCTTGGGACCCTTTTGACACTTTGGGGGTCATTTGACCATATATGCAAGGGCTTATTTCTGGGCTCTCTATTCTATTCAATTGATCTATGTATCTGCCCTTATGCTGGTACCACAGTGTTTTGATTATTGTAGCTATGGAATAAGTTTTGAGTGATGTATTTCTTGAGCCTGGATTGCCAGAGTAGAATTGAATCAAAGGATATGAACATTTTTTTTTCAGCCTTTGTCTTTTTTGTATATTTTTTCACACATATGCATCAGTTTATGCTTCCCTATGAGAATGCCTGTCTTGCTTCCTTTTCACATTGAATAGCATCCATAATGTCAAGTTACTTTGTGAATGATTGATGAAAAGTGGTTTCTAATTGTTTTAATGAGTATTTCTGTGATTACCACTGAGGTTGTATAGCTCTCTATACATCATTTGTTCCTTAGTCACTTACAGCTTTTTAAAAATTGGTCTTTTGCATAAGTTTCTCTTCTTGTAGGATATTCCTATTTTCCTATCACTTTTTAAATCTTCTGTCATATTTGCAAAAAAATGCCCAGCTTTTAATTTTTAGTGACTTTTTTTCCTGTTCAGAAATTTAAAATTATTTTGGGAGCAAGTCTGTTGGTGGTCCTTTGAAATGTATTTTATTGCTTTTACTTCTAGGAAATCTGTCTCCAGAATATCTTCAGATATTTCCCTACATTTTCTTAAAGTTTTTAAATTTTACATTATGCTTTCTGAGCTTTATGGTATTATATGATGCAGTGTGTTTTTAAATAGGTTCTCTCTTTGCCTTATTGTGGAATATCTGAGGTGATTAGGAATACATTGTAATGTTAGGTATTTTGAGATTATTGTTACGTGGCATTCTTATCTTGGCTTATGAAATATCATTTCTTTCTAAATTTAATTTGTTTTTATTTATAAGACACTGTCATAACAGGAACAAGTAAGCAGAGGAGAGATAAATAAACTTCTGTGGGAGCTTAAATTTTATATTTGCTCTATAAAGAGTTGTCCTGCTTTAAGGGTTTTTATTTAAGGTGATCATTTCTGTTTTGTGTGAATCTGCTCAGGTAACACACTTTCTTCTTTAACTTAAAGTTTGGAAAAGGCCTCTTGAATGTGGCTTGGACCCGAGGGTACAGGGTTTATAGGGATGTGCCATGTATCACAATGTCTGTACAAAAGCACCCTGCTTAGTCAGTGTCTTAAATGTATGTCATCAGTGGAAGCTACCAAGAGAACCCTGGCATTTTCATTGAGCTGGCCACACCTCATGAATGCAGCGTGTTAGAATTCAATAGCCAGGGGCATCATCCAGAGCAAGGCATCAACTATGCAGTCACATGAGCTCCCCCAGCATTCCCTACAGGAAATTCTGTTTTCCATTAAACATGGTGAAAGTTACAAGATAGTCCTGTGTTCTGATCTGCTTAGAGAACATTCTCATGTTCCTTGCATCTTGACCATTTAAGACCCCTCTCATTCCCATGTCCCTTTTTGGCGACTGCTTTTTCGTTATCTTCTCCAGAGTGAAGGTGCTAGTTGTCTGTCTGCTTTTCTCTTTCTTAACCAGTACTTATACTAGGATTTATTTATTTTCTTGAAGCACTTACGTAAGTATAGTCCATGTTTAGTGGCTTTTGGGGTCATATTTTACTTTAGTGTCTAATTCTTAATGATTTGAGTCCTCGTTCCTTTTAGTTGCAGTTGACCAGTTTTAGCGGGCCTTCCTCTCCAGGTGTTTCTGGGATGCCATAGGTATCTTTTCTGGTGGCTGCCTGCCCTCCTAGCTAGCCCTTTGACTCAGGACCTGTTGGTCACCGGCTTTTCTAAGTGCTGCTCCTCTCACTAGTGTCACTTTGGCCCCAGTCTGGGCCCACTTCCTAGGTTATCGCATTTAATAAGACCGTAGTAAAGGGTCAGGGATTTAACAGGGAGTTGAAACAAAGAGAATTTAAAGCTGGGTATGAAATATGGCTGTTCTCAGAGTATCCTGGCCCAGGTTTTGTTTTCTGGGCTTCTCTCCCTAGTCCTTGGCCTACTGCAAGGATAGAATTAGCCTGTCTTTCCCTCAGGGGATGCCCTTAAACACTGCTGTTTCCTCTCCAGAGTTGACTCCCAACTACTTGCATTTACTGTTGGGTGGAGTAAAAATTGGCTCAACTTTTTAGGAGGCAATTTAGCAACATTTCTCAAAATTAAAAAACAAAGACCCTTTGAAACAGAAATTGCATTGTTAGAAATTTACCTTTATGGATATATTTTCTTTTTTAAAGATTTATTTATTTATTTGAGAGAGAAAGCACAGAGGGGGAGAGAGAGGGAGAAGCAGACTCCCTACTGAGCAGGGAGCCTGATGGCAGGACTCAATCCCAGGACTCTGGGATCATGACCTGAGCCACCGAGACGCTCCTATGGATATTTTTTTAAATGCAGGGCAAACTGTATGTGTGTATGAGAGTATTCATTGAATCTTTATAATATCAAAACACTGAAAAAACCCACTAAATATAATACTTTGTCAAAAATAAGAGATGGTTTATCCCTAAAAATGAAATAACAGGCTTTTGTTAGATCTGTATGTGGTTAACTCTTTTCGTTGCCTGGGGCTGTCCAATGGATTTTTAAAAACTATAGTATTAGCATATGATTTGCCCTGAAATTGAGCAGCTGGATCAATTTAGAATGAGAGTCATAGCAATTAGAATTGCTCCCAAGATGCGCCCTATTTGCCAGAACAGAATGAGCAAGGTGACTTTAAGATCTCTGCTTCAGAGGGTATGCATTAAGGCAGGTCATGCCTCAGAGTCCACTCTTTCTCACTTATCCTGCTCCAGAGATCGAATGTGCCATGATGTGCAGTCCATGCTTTATGGTTCACCCTTGCCTCTCCATTTCTGGTTCAATCTCGGTTTCTGTTTTTCCTGTTTTTGGCTCAGCTTATCTTAGGCACTCAGGTTTATTTACTCATCTGTCTTGAACTCTTTCCTGGCTGATGGCCTTTCACCTGGTTCTGCTTTTTACCCCCTTCTCACCTTCACTGCCCTGAGAACTGTCATGGTTCAGTCCCCGGCATCTCTCACCCATACTATGGGAACAGCAGTCTGCCCACTCCTCCATCCCAAAGCTGGCTATATTGGGGGAGGCTTTCAGTGGACTTGGGTTTGGGTGCACCTTTGCTGCCCCTTTCAGGTCTTTGGCAGCTGTAGCTGGCAGCTGCTGATAATTAACCTTTCCAGTCAGACAGGTGGTAACACTTAAGGGTGAAAAGTGCTTATGCTGATGTTTTGCATTAGATCAAGTCTTGTCATGGTTTTGGATAATGTGTAGCCTGAATAGTGCTAGGCCAATACACCTTTCCACTATGTAGCTTCATCTTCTTGGATCCTTTTAGCTGGTTTTGGGGAAAGGAGGGAAATTTTAAGGGAGGAGGGTGAGCAGCGCTAGCTTTAGGAAATTTTGAAATGTCCTCTTTTGTCTCCTCGTTCCTCTCTTTTACTACCCATTCTACTTTTGTCTCTCCTTTCTTCCTGGGATTTTTCTGTTGAGAAAAACGTTGGAATTACCAATGCTATGAAATATCCCATAATTAATTGAACTATTGAGTGCTTGCCGTGTACTAGAACCCTTGCGAGAATCAGACTTAGTCCTTGGCTTCAAGGAGTTCACCGTCTAATGGGCAAAAGATTCAAGTAAATACGTATTTACATGGCAGAATGATTAATGCTATGTTAGAACACAAAATAGAGACCACTAACAGCAGTAGTGGTTGGGGTTGGAGTGACATTACAATCAGGAGACTTGGCAGTGAATATGATGGCACAACCCTATTCCTGACAGTGTTAACAGTGGGAAACTGCCTCTTCATTATAAAGGTCACCGACTCCCAGCAGGAGGATCATTCTCTACCCAGCACCTTTTTTGACAGGCCACAAAAGCGTATAGCATTTTTCCCCCTCTGATATTTTTCCTCTATGTGCGTGGTTCTTCAGCATCTGAACAAGTGATTCTTTATCTGCAGCTCTTCAATTATGTGTTTCAGCATTTTAAAATAAGAGATGCCGCCCCTTCCCTTTTTTGTGTATTCTCTACCGGCCAGCATTCTTCTCATACATGATAACAAAGGAGAGATGGGACCTGCTCTTGAGGGGCTTACAGTTTAATGGGGGAAACACACATTAAGTAAATACTGTAAGGAATTGTGTGTGATAGGTGTGTGTAAAGGAACAAGAAAGCCTATAGCCTCAGTCACCTCTCTTACATAGAGGTCCTTCAGATAGTCATTATGTTTAGAGTCTGCGATGTCTTAGAAATACAAAATTGAGCACCAAACTAAATTTTATATTTACTGTTAGGCAGACTGTTTATCACTTACATAAAATTTATTTGTGGTTATTGTTTATGCAGTGTGCTCAAAAATGTATTTCCGGCCATAGAACTCTTCAAATTCACAAGATTGGAAGTTAGTTTTCTAGAAGCAGATTGTGAATTTCATTATGAGATCTTCCTTAAGTTTATCCTAACATTATAGTTGTTTTCCCTTTGTTAAAAATAAGGAAGAGACAGGGGCACTTGGCTGGCTCAGTCGGTGGAGCGTGAGACTCTTGATCTCGGGGTTGTGAGTTTGAGCCCCACATTGGGTATAGCGATTACTTAAAAATAAAATCTTTGAAAAATAAGGGAAAGAAACTTAATTCTAAGTTCGGTTGGCTAACCAGCAAATTCTGCCAAATGTTTAAAGAAGGCATAACACCATTCTTACAGAAACTATTCTAGGGAGCAGAAAAAGAGAGAACACTCCCTGATTCATTTCTAAGGCTAGCATAATCTTTGTAATAAAACTTCACAAAGACATTACAAAAAATGGAAAATAACAGCTATTCTCATTTAAGAACACAGATGTAAAAATCCTAACCGACATGTTAGCAAACCAAATCCAACAATATATAATAAGGGTGATAAAACAGGATTTTATTAGGAATGCAAAATTGGTTTAACATCCAAAACCAGTCAATGTAACTCGCATATTAACAGAAAAATTTTATGATTATTTAATAGATGCAGGAAGATATAAAATTAAACATCCCTTTATGATAAACTTTTAATTTAGAAGTGAAAGAGAACTCTCTTAATTGCTAAAGGGATCTGCAAAAACCTATTGCAAACACCATACCTAATGGTGAAATGTTGGGAGTTTTCCAGTTTGGGAATAAGACAAAAGTGCACATTCTCATTTTTTCTGTTTTAGCATTGTGCTAGAAGTCCTAGCCAATGCAGTAAGACAAGACAAAAAAAGGGAAAAATGTGTTGGAAAGAAAGAAATTGAATGGTCATTATTATCTGCCAACAGGATTATATATACAGAAAATTTAAAAAGATTAAGATAAACTATTAGAATTAATAATTATATAATTATAGCTATATAATTATATAATATACATGTATATAATTATATCTATTTTTAGAATTAGTAATTGTATCTAAAACCTGGAATAAACCAAAGAACAAAAATATGTAAGACTTGTATAGAAAATATAAAGCAATATTGAAAAAAAGTTGATGACTCAGGTAAATAGAAGGATACATCTTGCTCATAGATTGAAGATCAGTATTGTAAAGATTCATCCCAGATCCAGTTCAGCCCAATCAAAACCTCAGCTGTTATTCCCATGTATTAGAATGGTAGGGCACCACAGTAGATAATCCCAGTGACCAGACATATTTGAAAGAGTTTTAATATTTTCCTATTTGGTAAGCAGTGATTGGTATGTTTTTATTTTAGAAGTGAGGGCACTTAAATTACTTGGGTACCTCAGGAAGAAGCTTTTAGTAGTCATTCGGTTTTTACTTCTATTGTGAAAATTGATTTTAAAGAGCAGTCTTGGAGTCAGAAGTCTCAAAAAGCTCTTGCTATAGTCAGTTACTTTGCCTACAAGTGTTGTGCTGTCCCTAACCATGTGTGGGTATTTAAATTGATCCTGGTCAATTCATTAGATGCCTTAGCCTCATTTTGAGTGCTCAGTAGCCACATGTGGCCTCCTTTTGGATGGTGCGGATATTGACCATTTCTATCATAGAAAGTTTTATTGGACACCACTCCAGCAAGGCTTTGCACCTTTTTGAACAGACACCAAATAAAATTTTAGGTGTACTGAGGTTGAGCAACTATTCTGTTATAATTTACCACTTGCCACATTGGGTTGTCAAAAGTGGCCCAGCTAAAGCCCATCTCACTGGTTGGGTGTTTATTAGCAAAATACTAGATTTTCCGGTGAAGAAAATCAATTAGAGAAGAAATTGCAATACAGATTTCATACTATCCAACCTTGAGTTATGGGATTATTGTTTACATCTAGGCGGACTTAATGGGTTAAGCCCTAAGAGCCCAGGGAGCTAAGATCTTAACCATTTGAGAAGGTTTTTCATGGAGTTTGCCTCACAGAGGATTGACTGAGGCCCAAGGGGATTCACATTAAGCTTAAGGGATGGAAACCCTGAAGGACTGTAATAGATTTTTGCTGCTGAGATTCAGCACTTGATGAATCTGGCTCTTTTGATTAGAGAGCTCTTAAATGGTTATTTCCCTTCCCTTTCCCAGTTTTTTTCTTCCTTTCCTCCTCTCATCACATAGCTAATATCCAGGTATACAAGAAAAGTGGTTTCGGAGTGGTCTGGATTATGTAAGGAAGCTTGTGCAGCTGAGGTTCTGCTGGAAGCTAAGTGAATCTACAGCAGTACATGAATTATGAGGGACTCAAGTTAGAAACCCATTGCGTTGGTTGCATCTAAAAGTGGTTGGGATTTATGACTGTCATGAAATGAAAAAAAAAACACTTTACAGTTTGGATGTAATCATCTACAAACTGGCTGCTGTGGAAGACAAAGCGCTTTGGGAGGAAGAGTCAGCTAGATAAAAGGACTACATAATGGAGGTGTGGGGCTGGGGGAGGGGGTGTGTTTATCGAATCAGCGCCGGTTATATCATTTTAGCTTCTCTTTGTCCAGGAATTGTAAAGCTTGTGATTTATTGCTGGAACTTTGATTCAGAGTTGTTAAGCACTTGCTGTTGTGTTTCAGGCTGTATTTGGACCTTGGGGTTACAGGGCCAAAACAGAGAGCCAGTCCTCTGATACGGGAGACAAATGCACACAAATAATTACCGCATAGTGTTAATTCATACGTTTTCAGAAGATCCTTAAACATCAGTTTACTCTGATTCCTTAATTTTCCACTAGGCAGCTAGGCCCAGAGCAGGAATGAGACTGGTTTAAGTAATGCCAGAACTAGAACCTGAATTTTTTGCTGATTGGACTACCCTAAGATATGATTACCATTCTTGATGGCATCAACCAGTTTCCTGTCTGCGTAAAGTCCACTTCTTGCATAATGCCCCCTTGATGGCCCACCTTTCCTCAGATACCACTTAGCTGTCTTTTCCTTGCATTTATTGTGCTTTTATGGTCTGTCTTCCCTTTTAGCTCTCGAACGTGATCAGGACAGGCTGCATGCCGTCTGCGGTCTTTGTACCCATCTCATTTCCCATCCTTAGCACGGTCTGAATAACTGTCAGGTTTAATTAAGCCTTAGAGTTGGACACGTTGGGTTCCAGCCTGCTTGCTTCTTTGGGAGACACCTTTGACTAATCACCTCCTTCTACATCAATAAAAATTCCACCTCTGGGTCCACATAAATACATATTATATAATGAATTGAGTGAGGTTAGTTACTGTTTGATTGCCGAGTTTTGGAGGAGGGAGGCATGGCCCAGAAGCCATACTTTAGGAAGAGAAGAGGTATACGAATTGGGAGACACTGCCGGCCCCAGGGTCCCGTTCAGTAGCTGGGGCCTTACGGCGCGCCGGGTTGAGAGGCGGGCCGGAGCGGGGCTGCGCAGCGGCGCTGTGCTACGAACTCTGTTGCCGGAACTAGTCCCAGTCGCGCGCCCGGACGCGCGCAGCGCCGCCCCGCCCCGCCCCCTCCCCCGCGGGGTGGAAACAAAGGGGGCTCAGTGCGCGGAGCTGAGCCAGGGGGGAAAGGGGCGGAGCGTCTGGTGGTCTCGCGCTTTGTGCTCGCTAGGTTTGTTCCTGTGTGGGGGACGAGGTGGGGAGGCGGGCGGCGACCTCGAACCGTGAAGTGGGAGTGCCGCGTGCTCGCGCATCTTGCGGCCTGGCGGCGCGGGGCGTCGCCTGCGCGCGCAGCGGAGGGTAGTGCGCCGGCGCGGCACGCCGTGTTCGCGAGCACCGAGGCGGGGTGCGGCGGGGTGGGACGGTGCCGCGGCCCCGGCAGTTAGGGCCCGGGGGCGGAGAGGATGGAGCCCCCGAGGCGTTAGCCGACTCTATAAGCTCTGAGCGTGCAGCTGTTTCCTAGCGTGGCCCGTGTGATGGTGCCGGGAGGAAGGAAGCGCCGTGACAGCGCCTCGGTCGGAGCCCGGGTTCCGGGGGTGAGGAGGCCCGGGGACGGCGGAGCTGGCGAGCTGGCTGCTGGCTGGGCGAGCGGTCACAATAGGAGGCGGTGGCCCAGCAAGGAGCCGCGGGAGCAGCCCCGCAGGGCGGAGCCTCCCCTCGCAGGTACTGGCCGCAGCGGCCGTTGGTTCCCGCTTGAGGGCGGGACGGGCCGAGCCGAGCCGAGCCGCAGGCCGTTGGGAGCCTGCGGGGCCATTCCCGGCAACCAGGAGGAGGTGTGGTTGCCCGGTGCTTGGCGGGGCGCTCTTTGTTCCCGTGGCGGTGGCGTGGAGGTGTGGGTGCAGCCCGCGGGACCCCGGCCCGCGGCCGCCTGGCAGATGGCCTTTCTCTCGCGGTCCCTCCCGTTTTGCAGAGGCGCAGGTGAAATGATGTCACCCAGGAGAACGCGGAACCCGTTCGGAAGGGTCCTTTTGCGTCCTTCTGCTCTGCGGGTTTCTGGACAGGCTGCGTTTTGTTCTCAGGGGATGGAAGTTCTTCTTTTCAGAGCTGAAGAATGAGAGAGGTTGGTTTTGAACCAGGAATTTTTCAAATTATTGAGAGCTAAAGAAAATAAAGTTTTTGTGTCCGTGTGTAGGACCTGTAAGAGACATAGTTTTTTCTTCGTGCTACGAAAGTTGGGTATGCTAATTCTTCCACCATAAATAGAAATTAATACTTAACGTAGGTCATTGCTGGCATCATGTGAATTGCCTTCTCTTACGTGGCGCACTTAACTTTGAAAATTTAAGTGTATGCAACTCGTACACAATCGGTTTGTTACTTTAGAATTGCAGGCCTTTTGGGATCGTGTTTGGCCTCGGTTACAGGTGCTATTGTTAATACATTTACTTCCGTTCAACAGCAAGCAGCCCTGTTAACACTAGGCTCAAATTAAAAATCCATTTGCACAGTTTTTGTGAAATCAAAACTTACTAAAAATCTAACGACAGTTGGGCTCAAAGTAAAATTTTAACTGTCCTCAGACAATATACTGGAAAGGAAGAAATAAGACTTCTTTAAAAGTAACAATACAAGACCAAATATAGATAGATGTTAGGTCAGTTGTAGTGAAGTTGGGACATACGTGCAATCAGAAGATGAAATTACTAGCTGGAATTTTAAATGAGAATTGTATCTCTTCACGTACTTCTTTCTCCAGTTCTTGCTAGCTTGTAAACTTAATTGGAATAATATTTCTTTTTGAAAACATATTAAACCTTAAATCTGTTCATTATGGGAGTTCAATTTTAAGTTGATTTCTATAATTTTCTGTGAGACTTATCTTTTAAGAGATTTGGTGGACTTTAAAGGCTATAGTTAAATAAATTTTGCCACAAACTGGCCATATGGGCCACAGGGCCTCATCTGCAAAATATGAAAGTTGGATTTAAATGATGTCTGTGGTCCCTCCACCTCTGATATCTTCTCTGATTCTGGAAGGTAGTTTGTTTCTGTACTTGTTGAGGTTTATGTACCCGTCCTGTTTTTATAGCTGAACTAAGTTTGCAAGTATTAATCTGAGTAAATATTGAGAACCTGACTTTTGAGGGAGGATGGACATACGATGGCATAGTTAGGCATAACTTAACCTGTTAGCATCATAATGTGGAGTGTAGATCTATTGTCTCTCTGCCAGCAGCTTTGGATGAACCTTTTGGTTACATTGCCAGACTCTTTATTTGTGCTCATTTTTACTTTTTTCCAAGGTTGTCGGTGGGAAGTATGGATGAGAAATCCTTGAATAAAAATCTAAAATGATCTCTGTGGAAAGATTACTGGTCAAGATTATCGTTGTTTTCTGGTGTAGTCCATCTGTTTCTCTCTGTGCTGCCCCAGTTTTGTTTAGGGCACCTTCATTTTTTAATTCACTTTGCTGGTTTTTATGTAGTGTCTGGGTCTACTTACTAGGTTTTTGGTTATTTTCCTATTAACCACATATATCAGGTCTGTGTTTTCACTTTCCTGCTTTGGTTAACTCGTAGCTTGCTTTATTTTTCTCTGGAGAGAGTATACAGATTGTAAATGCACATTTGAATGTAGTTTTGGTCTAGTTCATTCATTCAGCAAATGTTAAATTCTTGAAGTAACTGCCTTTGTGGAGGAGATGAAGCAAATGCTTTAATTCTGTATAATAAATTAACAAGTGAGAAATTTGAGCAAATAGAGGAAGAGGCCATCTACACAGTCTCATTTCCCCCCCAACTCTTACATCTTTTCCCCAGTTCTTACCTCTTTTCATGTTCCTTTCTTAAGGATTTCAGCACCTTACCTTCCCTCAATGTTAGAGGGCCTTATTCCTCATAGTTCTTGTTGAATTGCCCCTCATCAGACTTGAGTCTCTGAGGGCAAGAATAATTCCTTTTTTCCCCATGTATTCATAGCGTCTAGCACATAGTAGACATGTAATAAATATTTGAATCAATTATGAATTTAATTTAATAAGAATCGTAAAGAGCCTAGTCACACTTTATATTTTCAAATACATAAATATTTTTGTATATAAATTTTTCAGATTGATTTGAACTGGTCATGGTCTAGATACTTTCCAAATCTGTGTAATTCTTAGAGATCAACCTTGAAGAGATACTTTAGAGCATTGTGCTAAGTGGTTACCAGCCTAAATAAAATTATTTTTGATGTACTTCCTTGCTGGGAGAATAATCCTTGTGCAGGCAAATCTGGATGTGGAACAGAAAGAAAAAAACTTTCATTAAAATAATTTGTAACCCTTATTTTTTCTAACCTTTATGTCTACCTTCTCAGAAGGTGTTATGGTAGAGACCTCTTGAGTTGCACGTACACACATACCCCTTCTGATTAATTTATGGGACTGTGGGGTTAGGGAAAGGATGGTGAAGCCTTTCAGCTATTTTCACCAAACCTCGTTCTGTTGCTCCCAGAAGGACATGAACCCAGTTTGTTGTTTGCCTTAACTCAAGAATGGAAATACTAGTATGTGTTAGAAAATGATTGTCCCAGTGCTGAGCAGCAGTGATCCTCCCTCAGTAGGTAGTACCAGTTTTTGAGTTTAAGGCTGCACGATAGTCCACCAAGCGTGTTACCATTATTTTACTTAGCAAATATTTATTGGTTAAACATTTAGATTATTTCTAGTTCCCTTTTTAAATTATTGCTATTACTGTACTATGATGAACATATTTGTGCACGTGGCTTTTCCCTTATTTTGGAATATTCCCATATTGGAGTATAATCTGAGAATTTATCAGATGAAAGGTTACTGATTCAGACTGTTCAAAAAGTTAATAAAATCTACTTGATTACTTTCCAGGAGATTAACATTTGCCATCATGGAAGCAGTGAGAATATGTGGATTTTTAGATAATTTGGATTTGACCTTTTCGTTTTTTAGGTACCCAGACTTGAATTTAAAGGAAGACTTGGAGGAGTCAACACTAAGCGTCTGACTCTTCATCTTTTATTTTGGTTTGGTTCGTTTTGTTTCCCCCCCTCTTCTAATAGGCTATGATTTGAGTGCTTTTGACCAGTTGGTATGCTGCTAGTAACAATGAACAATGTTGTTGTTGTTGTTGTTGTTTTCTGGAGAGTAATGTGGTTGTTTTGGAGAAGACTATTTGGCCTTATAGCAATTTATTTTGAAGAAAGTAGATTATTTTAATGCTGGCCTACACGTCATGTACATGCAAATCCTCTACCTCAACTTTATGAGGAAAATGTAAATGAATGAAGAAGAAAGCTGTCATCAGAAGTGATTTTGGAGGAAGCAAGTTCTGGGACAATATCTGGACCTAAGTCCTATGTTATTTTTAGCACCATGACTGATAATAATTAGACTCTTCAAGACAAAGGTTAAATTGTTGGTTATATTATGGTTTACCATACAGGAACAGGCCACATTAAACAAAAGATTGCCTAAAATAGTACCGTATTGGTACTTAAAAGGTTAAAGTGTTTTCTGTAACTTTAGTTTTGTGAAACAGGTGCTTTTCTCAGTTATGCTAGGTGAATTAGTCATATAGTTATATGTAAATAAACGTTAAAAATGAGAAGCGTCGGGAGTTGCAGATTAATCAGGTCTCGGATGTTTTCTCGGCAGGACTTCTTTTTTTTTTTTCCCCCCGCTTTCATCATGGCATTTTTTAATAAAAAGAGAAAAAGAAAATATAGATCATTTAAGGATTTTCTTAAAAATTGGACAATCACTGGCTCTCCATTCAATTTTTTTTTTTACTTCTAAATAGTTTTTTTTTTTTTAATGATTTTTTATTATGTTATGTTAGTCACCATACAGTACATCCTCGGTTTCCAATGTAAGGCTCGATGATTCATTAGTTGCATATAACACCCAGTGCACCCATGCAATACGTGCCCTCCTTACTACCCATCACCAGTCTATCCCATTCCCCTACCCTCGGCAGGACTTCTTAAACATAGGTTGCATCCTGAGTGAAGACTGAAGTTACTGTATCTTTGTAATGTTCAACAGTTGCCAGGTTAGAGAAG
Organism: Ursus arctos; assembly: GCF_023065955.2. NCBI lineage: Eukaryota > Metazoa > Chordata > Mammalia > Carnivora > Ursidae > Ursus > Ursus arctos. Next base: position 26,547,618 of record NW_026622852.1, on the reverse strand, counting down.
AATGCAGTTGTATCAGTTTCCAGATATGGTATACCATAAGTAATTTTAATTGAGGACGATTGAGGGAAGTAGTGGAAAGTTATGTCAGAAATAATTTACAAGGAAACATTTTTTGAATACTTAAAATAGCTTTAAATAGACTTTGTGGAATAGTTTTTTTGTAATCCAGTTAGATTACGAAAAAGAATGTGTTTTTTAATAAGTTTTATTTATTGAAATAATCTCTACACCCAGCATGGGGCTCGAACTCACAACCCCGAAATCAAGAGTCACATGCTCTTCTAACTGAACCAGCCAGGTACCCCAAGACTGTTACTTTTAAAATTCTTTTTTTTTTTTTTAATGATTTTTTATTATATTATGTTAGTCACAATACAGTACATCCCCGGTTTCCGATGTAAAGTTCGATGATTCATTAGTTGCGTATAACACCCAGTGCACCATGCAATACGTGCCCTCCTTACTACCCATCACTGGTCTATCCCATTCCCCCACCGCCCTCCCCTCTGAGGCCCTCAGTTTGTTTCTCATAGTCCATAGTCTCTCATGTTTCATTCCCCTTCTGTTACTTTTAAAATTCTTAAAAGTGTTTTAGTGGATTGAGCATGCATTTTAGAGCCAGATAGATTTACCTTCAAATTATGGCTCTGGCATTCATGAGATATGTGGCTTTAACAAGTCCGTTAACTCTGACTTGCAGTGTGTAAAGATCAGAGCGCCAGTTCAGTTTCTAGCATGAAGTTACCAGATTTTAAAAACTGCTGTGTTGCTTAGGTAAAAATGTCTTAATTTATATCTTTCATCATATTAATACAGCTAAAATTCTGGAGAAGAAACTTTCTTCAGGTGTGGTACAGCAATTTCTGTTCTATTAGATATGTATACATCCTGTTAGTTTTCTGTTGTGTTAACAAAGTACCACACATTGAGTAGCTTAAAACATGAATCTATTATCTCACAGTTTACATGAATCAGGAATTTTGATGTGGATTAGCTGCAGGGCCCTCTGTTAGGGATTTACCTGTCTGGTGCTGTGATGTCAGGAGAGGTTTGATGTCCTCTTCCAAGCTCACTGGTGGTTGATTCAATATGGTTCTTGTAATTGTAGGACTGAATTCCCCGGTTTTCTTGCTAGCTGTCAACTGGTGACCCTCTCAGCTCCTAGAGGGTGCCCTCATGTCTCTGCCACATGGCCCCGTTCATATGCCTTCTGGCAACATAGTGGTTGCCTACAGGGTTGACGGGAGAATCTCTTCAGGAAGGGTCAGTTCCTCTTTTAAGAGCTTTCTCTAAGTCGGGCTTACCTTGATTAACTTAAAATCAACTAACTTGAGATCTTAATTACACTTAAATTCCTTCACTTCTCTGAATGGGTTCATATAATTAGGTTATATAATTTAACCTAACCATGGAAACGAAATCCACTGTATTTATCGTCCTGCCTACACACCATGGAGGGATGGATTATACAGGAAATGTGTACCAGAGGTGGGAATCTTGGAGGCCTTCTTAGAATTCTGCCTGACATGGACACACAGAATGATTATATGTGATTTTATCCAGTGGGTGCACCTGGTTTCAAGTCTATCATTTTGTCCTGGATCTGTATTAATTATAGCATTTGAATATAGCTTTTCTCCATTGTATTTTTTGTCCTCCCTTTTTATAGATAAATGGAGCTTTTGACCGAAGGAAATTGTTGTGGGTAAGAGAGGAATATGCTTGAAAATTATTAACTTATGAGCACAAGGGCCAGGGCTTGCCAGAGTTTTGTTTTTGTTTTCTTATATATGACTGAAATCTTAAGTTTTCAAAGGAACAATGAATTAAGGAGAGGAAACTTGACTCCCTGATCTATTTGCCAAGCTAGCCACTTGTACTAGCAGTTTATAAGAGTGCTGCTCAGGCAGACTGCTTCAGGTATGATAGTTGAAGACAGGTGAGCTTTTTAAAACATTCTTCAAAGGTACCTTGCAAATTATAAGTTTAAGATTACAAAAAGAATATGAAACTTACATAAAGGAACAGACTTAGAAGAGAATTGCTTTAAAGTGGTAAAAGAACTCAGATTGAGTGAGGAGTCAGGAATGTGAAATACACTTGTTCCTTTGAAATCTTTTTACATGTCTTCAGATAAACTCAAGGCTCCTACCTCTATTCTAATTTTTGCCTGTATTCAGGCATTTAAAACATCCTATAGTTGGCTGCTTTGCATTTTGGTTTTTTTTTTGTAAACTGGAATAAGCTCTTTGGGGGTAGGATCCATGTTTTGTCCTTTTCTAAAACTCTGAGGCAGTCAGTAAATATTCCTTGATTCTGCGTTTCATACTCTGTCATAGTGGTAAAGAATATTAGCACATTCATGTTTTTAGTGCAGAGATAAGCTTTAGCTCATGTTGAAGATATTTTGTGTAGCGGTAGTAATGAATTTTGAAGTTACTGCCCTCGAGTGATTTGCTTTTACTCCTAGGAAGGTGTTTGGAAATAATTTTAGTCTTACCAGCGGGCCTGGTTACCTGTTTACTAGGCTCATAGCAAACCAGAAACAATTCATAAAGGGGCTAAGGATGGTAATTATAGAAGTATTAATATAATTAACATGCCACTTCATGATCTGTCTGCCTTCCTCTCTGGTTACTTCTGTACTGGATAGCCAGACTGAACATGTTGCAGTTTCTTGACTACTGCTCTTTTGCCAGTTACCGCTCCATAGCATCTAGTGCCTAGCATTATCATAGAAAGATGATACTCTGTATATTGTATAGTGATTTGCTTTTGTATCTTTTTCATAGCATATACTTCTTCAAGGAAACCATGCCTATCTTCTTGGTTTAGTGCCTTTCACAGAATAGACATTTATAGGTGAAGGGAATGAATGAGATAGTGAAACTGACAACCAGACATGTGGTTTAAAGCACATGGTCTTCAGTGTAGGGGTAAGCACGTTCACAAACCGTCACTCCCAAGGGTAGTTCACTCCACAGCACAGTGGTACAAGTGATGCTCATGATGTCCGTGATTAAAAATGCTGCAGATTTGGGGCGCCTGGGTGGCTCAGTCGTTAAGCGTCTGCCTTCGGCTCAGGGCGTGATCCCGGCGTTATGGTATCGAGCCCCACATCAGGCTCCTCTGCTGGGAGCCTGCTTCTTCCTCTCCCACTCCCCCTGCTTGTGTTCCCTCTCTCGCTGGCTGTCTCTCTCTCTGTCAAATAAATAAATAAAAAATCTTTAAAAAAAAATGCTGCAGGTTTAAGGGGATTAACCTACAATTAAGTCAAGCATTTAAAACACGGAGTCATTTGCTTTGGGGCTTATGATCTTATTCTTTATTCTTAAGGCCACTAGGTTTGTGTTGAATAGAGCTGAGATGTCCATAAACTCTTCTTTTTTATACCTATGGTCATTATAGAAGGTTTGCTACAAATGTTCTGAAATCTCGTCATCTTTGTATGATTGTACAGAAGGTTAATTTAAAAACAGAATGAAAAAATATTAATCTTAGTCAAGATGGACAGTAATCTTTCTGTACTTGATACATGATTTTACCTCAGGTTTTCTTCACATGAAGTCTTACCTATCCTTGAGGATTTTAGAATTAATACCAACAGAAAAGATATCAGATACTTTATGGGAATCATAGGAAGGATCTTGCATTTTTGAGCAGTGCTGTTTTGTCTTTTAAAAAAGTTTTTGTAAGAGAGATCTGTTGCCAGAGGCAACCTTTGCCATCCTTATATTTGTTTTGATGTTTAAGATTAATTTTTAATTTCTTTCCAGTCTCTGCTAACACAAATACCTAGAAAATCCAGACTGTCCTTCATAGACATGATTCTCCACATTGGTGCGGCTAGCCATGAACTATCCTTTTCTTCTCCCTCTTTTTCCCAGATATCTCCCGGGGCCAATTCAGCACCTCTACCTGGCCATCCTAACAAGGTGATTTGTGAAAGGGTGAGACTTCAGAGCCTGTTCCCTCTCCTCCCAAGTGATCAGAATACTACCGTTCAAGAGGATGCTCACTTCAAAGCTTTCTTCCAGGTTCTTATATATTTACCCTTTCCCTACGTAGGGCTGAAAGTCACAGAGACATTTGAGGTTGTTTCTAGGAAGGCTTAAAACAGAATTCTCAATATCTTCTTCTTATTTTCTGTTGTATGTGGGGATAAGTATTCTTCTTAGAGGACTTCTTCAATGTAACTTTTTAGCCAGCTTTTCTGAAGAATGTTTGTCTTCTCTTGAGCTGCTGTTTATTATTTGACCACTTAATATTCTTGTTTTTTGATCTTTTGGTCTTAATCACTTGTCCTAATAGGCCAAGTTCTATAGGAAAGTAGAAGATATTATAGATATATGAAGTTGTGTAGGGATGGAAAAATGAAAACATGCAAGATATTTTTTAAAGCCATCACTACTTACTTGCTTCATGCCCAGAGTTTGATAGTGATGTATATTTCAAAAAGAAAACACAGTAACTTGCCTTCTATCCCACTTTTGATACCTGTAGGTAAAATGTGATTAAAATTTTTGTTACATATAAAATGAAAATAAATTATGGCAGGGACTATCATTAGTTGATAGGATTGCTAGTATGTGCTCACATAAATTACTGGCAACTCAATTTCTTTTCTTTTTTTTTTTTTTTTAAAGATTTTATTTTTTTATTCGACAGAGATAGAGACAGCCAGCGAGAGAGGGAACACAAGCAGGGGGAGTGGGAGAGGAAGAAGCAGGCTCACAGCGGAGGAGCCTGATGTGGGGCTCGATCCCAGAACGCCGGGATCACGCCCTGAGCCAAAGGCAGACGCTTAACCGCTGTGCCACCCAGGCGCCCCGGCAACTCAATTTCTAATTCGTTACTCCTGGAGAAGCATGTTGTAGTAATGAAAGTATTAGTATTACCAAGAGGAAACTAGTTATACAATGCTTCTGGATATTAGGGTTGTGGGCCAAGGCATGTATTTGTATATGTGTCTATAAATCTGAGGTAGTGGGAGTTGCTAATCAAAGCTTGGACTTTGGGATAGAACCGGCTCATTTTCTGTTTGTGTGGGAGTGGTAGGTTGGGGCTTGGGACTAGTTCTGAAAGAGAAATGCTTGTGATACATTAAATTGGAGATGTTAAATTTCTAAGAATAGCTCTGTAGGTGATCCAGGGCTCTTCGGTACGATATTCCTTGTTGGAATTTGTTCCAGGTGCTCCCCTTTGCATGTTTTGTCTCCTTTGTTTTTAACCCTCCTAATAATAAACCAGTCATGGATGGTTTTCTGGATCAAGAAATAGGCTCAGAAAAGCTCTCTCAGATGCCCAGTTACATAGTTAGTTATTGGCAGAGCAGAGACTGAAATTTACCTTTTGCTATTTCTTGTCTATTATAGCATACCACCTTTAGATAACAGGTATTTCTGTAAATAGTACAGTATATATTAAGAGACATAACTGTATTGAATTAAATGGAGTATTGACTACCATTTTTGATACAGCATTGGTCTGTAATAGCTTGATATTTAGTAGTAAACCAGTGTAGCTAAGGAAGAAATTGACCTAACTACTTTCACTACTGCCACCATAAACAGTTACTTGATGTTTTCTTTGTTTGAGTCTTCAGGCATTAACTCAATACTATAAACTCAGGAGTTGCTGGCAAATGCAATAGATCTAAACATATGTTTTAAAAACAAAAAGAGCCACTTCCATTTGAGTGTTGCAGAAAGGTGAAAGGTATTACTGTTAAATTTTTATTTATAGCCCTAAACTTAAATCTTACCTTTTTCTAACTTTAAAACAAGGCCGTCAGTGTACTTGACTCCCAGGGAAGACTGGAGAGTTTTCTCTGCCCACTTCCTTGCCTACCACTGTTGCACATGAAGCAAAGTAAATCTTTCTCACATCCCCTTTGAGATACTGTCACATACCTTCAACTAATTCTGATTCTACAATTGGGTATGATTTCTTGTTCCAGTTATGCTTCTCTCATCCTTAGAAAACTTAATTGCCACAGGAAAGGGAGAAATCTACCCATTTCTTATCCTTGGAGTTATTCTTTTAATGTGTTGTGTTTTCATTTCTTGGCTCTACCCCAAGTTCCTGCCCTGCCAGCTTTTTCTACTTTCCCTTCCCTGTGGAATACTCCATTTTAAACAGACTCACCTACCTTTTGCATTTTTTTTTCTTAAAGCATCCTCTTTATTCCCTTATCTTAGCTGAAACTAGGCTCTTTTCAGAGGATATCATTTTCCCTGCAGTCTTGTATAGGAGTAAAAAAATTGTTGACCCCCCGACTTCCAAGCATGGGAATTGAGTGTTTGCTCGTAAGTGGGATGGTCATAGAGGAGAAAGAAAGTTTTTGATATTCTCCTGGATCCTTGTTTCAGCCACCAGTCATCTTTGAACAAAAATCTTATCTGTTTTTTAGCTATATTTGTCATCTATCTCCACTTTATCGATTTTGTCACTGTTCTTGTGTATTAAAGACTTTTGTACTTGTTTTATATTACTCTTAGTCAAAACTGTTCAAAACGTGCATGCTTTTAATTTTTTAAAATTACAAAATATTTCATATATGAAAGTTATAAAGCAGACACATGTATAATTTAAAAAAACACCATCCATCTTAAGAAGTCAACCATTACCAATACTTTAGAAGTATTCATATGACCTTCCATATTATATCTACCTGCTGTCCCATACCTGTGCCTTGGGTAAAACTCTGAATTTTGTGTTTAATACCCCTTTGCTTCTCTAAGTGGTTTTACCACATGAATATCCCTCAATACTATACTGTTTAGTTTCTGAACTTAACATAAATGGTATCATACTTTGTATTTTTGTCATTTTGAGAGTCATCCATGTTGATGCATGTGGCTGTGTAGTTGATTCATTTTCCTTCTAGTATTTCATTTTATACGAATATGCTGACATTAATATGTTATTCAAAATTTGCATGCTCTTTTCGATGGACATTTCCAGTAGTTTCCAGTTTTTTACTGTTATTGCACACAATGTTGCCACGAATATTCTTGTATGCGTTTTCCTGGTTGACCTCAGTTGATTTTTTTTTTTTTTAAGATTTTATTCACTTGAGAGAGGTTGAGAGTGAGCACGAGTGGGGGGCAGGGGAGTGGGAGAAAGAGACTCCCTGCTGAGCAGGGAGCCCCATGTGGAGCTCCATCCCAGCACCCTGAGACCATGACCTGAGCCAAAGGCAGATGCTCAACCCACTGAGCCACCCAGGTGCCCCTCAGTTGATATTTATGTATTTATCACTCTGGATTTTCTCACAGAAGAGGTATAGGTATAGGCATATTTGCATCTTTATAAAACTAAGTCTATATTTAACATTAGGATGAGAGTACCCCTTTGATTGTTTTAGAAATTTAAAGTAGAATTAACATACAGTAAAATTCACCCTTGTGGAGTACAGGTTGTGACTTTTGACAAATGCATACAGATGTGGATCCACTGCCACAAGCAAGATATTAGTACAATTTCGTCTCCCAAAAAAATTCCCTTTTGTCTCTGCTATCTACCCCTTATAGTTCTAAAATTAGCAGTTTCTGCACTATCAACCAATTCATTGATTGTGATTGGGTGCTTTCATAAAATAGGTACATTGTGGGAACTTAGATTTCATGTCTAGCACAATCCTTGATTTCAGGGGTGTGTGTTTGTATCCTAATGATAACTGTGTGATACTTTATTTTGTAAATTTATGAAAGTTAATTAGGCAATTGAAATTTTCATGATTTATACACAGAAATAGACTAGGTTTCTGAAAGAGAAGACTATTGGGAAAAAAATTTCTCCAGCAAAGTTACTTAATAAAAATTTCAGCCAAAATACCAGAATTTTATGATTTTACAAAACTTAGAATTATTCTAAATTCATAAGAAAGATTTTTCAAAGAAAGGATGGGGGGAGAACCTTTTTTGGAAATTGTTGTAAGGGGCAGGCAGTATGCCATGATAGATACTAAATCATATTACAAAGAAGTAGCTCCATGTCATTGAGATGTTTGTTGTTAAATACAGTGGATGTTTTTCGGTCCCCGTCTTATGTGACCTCTCAGTTGTATCCTTGAAACTCCATTGCACTGGCTTCTTTCACCACACTCCACTTTCCTCTTACCAGCTACTTGGTGTAAAATATTTCTTAAGAGTTCAGGATTGGACTTCCTTTTTTCTGTATAAATTATTTGGGGAAATTTTGTCCGTGCATGTAGCTTCATTAACCTGCCATCTCTCTATATACCAAAAGCTGAAATCTCTAGTCTCTGAGCTTCAGCTGTCTGCAGAACAGTTCCATGTGGGTATCTCAGAGGGATCTCCCGATTTCAGGTTGTTCTGAATATCTTCTCTGTTTTCATTGGTTTCAAGTTTATGCTTCAGTTTTTTTATTTTAACCATTGATTTGTGTTTACAGATTAAAATTATTATAGTTACAGATTCATGATGCATAAAATCTAGTGCTTTGGTGGAACTAACATACCATTTGGAAACAAATTACAGCATCAAGATAAATCAGTTTTTGTGAACCAGTGATGTTTTGTGTAATTAAAAATTAAAAAAGGGATGCCTGGGTGGTTCAGTCAGTGAAGCATCCGACTCTTGATCTCAGCTCAGGTCTTGATCTCAGGGTTGTGAGTTCGGGCCCCGCATTGAGCTCCACGCTGGGCATGGAGTCTACCTAATTTTTTTTTTTTTTTTTAAGAAAAAATAGGACATTAATATGTATCAAAAAATTACCCATGTAGGCCTCCCTTAACTTAGGGAGGCCTAGAAGTTGGACTACCAGTGATAGTAACATCATATTTTCACACAATGTTGGATTCTATTCATTAAGATGGGACTGCGGTGCTATACCACTAGACTCCCTTTCCAAGCACTCACTGCTCATAAAAAACTATTCTTTTCTTTGGCCTTTCATGAAAAAACACAAACTTGGATCCTATCAAAAGCAAATTTCTGATTTTTTTTTAATGTGTGCTTTTGAAAATACAATATTCAAAGCCTCTTTCCCCTCTATATGAACAAGATAACATCCCAGGAAAATGTACTGTTAGTCTGGTTATGAGTTCAGATTTTATTCTGAAATCTTTTGAGCTGAGCAATATCAGAGCTGTGCATTAGAAAATTGAAGTCCAATGTGAATTATGTGAAACAAGACTATGTATTGTGTTGTTCAAGGGCAGTGTAATCATTCAGTTGTCTTTGGTTCGACTTAACCAATAGAAACACAGCAGTCTGGATATAGTTTAATAGTTTAAACGAAGAACTTCAGGTTGTGGAGAATTAAAAGAGAATGTATAGAAATCATTTTATAAACCATATTGTGTGATTAAAATATGAAATTGTTAATTTCTTGCTTTTCCCCTGCTTATATCCTTCCTTTGCAAAACAAAACAACTGGGTCCATCTTGATGGTTATTCTTCGTTACCAACTTGCTTTATGTGGAGTGTCTTAGTTCTCTAAGTACTTTGACATCTATTGTTTAAAATGAATGAAATTCAGTGTTTTCTCTCTCTGGGTCATTTAAATTTAACATTTGTTTCTTAATTGTGAAATGAGAAATTTTATCTTTTGTCAAAGATAGTTAAGGCAAGTGGAGAAGGTCTGGGAATTTTTAAAAATTTTTTTCTTTTGAGAGAGAGAGAGTGGGGTGGGGGGAGAAGGAAAGAATCTTAAGCAGGCTCCACGCCCAGCACAGAGCCCCATGTGGGGCTTGATCTCACGACTCTGAGATCATGACCTGAGCCAAAATCAAGAGTCAGACATTGGGGTGCCTGGGTGGTTCAGTTGGTTAAAGTGTTCAACTTGCTTAAGATTCTTTCTCTCCCTCTGCCCGCCTCCTTCTCTCTCCCTTTCTTTAAAAAAAAAAAAAAAAAAAAAAAAAGTTGGTGCTTAACTGACTGAGCCACCCAGGTGTCCTGAAAAAGTAAATTTCTCCTTTATGGTGAGTTTACCCTTAGGGACTTTTCCTAAGAGAGTTCCTGAACTTGGTTTGGTGGTTCTCAGAGTATAATCCCAGACCACCAGTAGCAAGCATCACCCAAGATCAATTTAGAAATGAAGATTCTTGGGCCCTAATCTAAAATTTCTCAGTAGAGACTGGGGAGTGGGCTCAACCACAACCTGGTGGTTCTGACACATGCAGAAATGTAAGAACCACTGGCCAAGGTAATGGGAGTATCCCTCCAGATTCTGCTGTGCATTTACCTCTGTGAAGAGTCCTTGTCGTAGCATAATTCTGAACCAGTTTCTATATTTCTAAGCTTAGAGGTTCATAGGCAACCTCTGTGGGCAATGAAAAAATTGAACCCTAAACTTCGTGTGAGGAGCTGAGCTAACCTGTGGTTTGAATTCTCAGCGGAGAAATCTCTTCTCCAGTTCCCAGTCCAGACAGAGTGGGTATGTTTTCTTACTGATTCTCCATGCCAGTGAGCTTTTTCTAGTTTTCCCTTTTTATTTATCTTTTTAATTTAAAATAGGCTCCATGCCCATCACGGGGCTCGAATGCACGACCTTGAGATCAAGAGTCGCATGCTCTACCGACTGAGCCAGCCAGGGGCCCCTCTAGTCTTCCCTTTTATTGCAAGTATAGTACTTTGGAAATTTGGGCTCTATGCAGGGCTCTCAGCGAGTGATAAGGCCATATCTTCTGTGTCCTTCCCCAAGATAAGAAAAACAAAACAAAAACAACCCTGGTTTTCAGTTTTCCTCTTTGTTTTGGTCCTTGGTAATTTTTCCTTTTTTTTTTTTTTTTTTTTTTTTGAGTTCATCGTTGCATTTAAAACCTATTTTTGTTGTATTTAAGCCATTATCTCTGGATGTTATACTATTGATGATTTTCATATTTGGTCCGTGATTCTGTCAAAACAGAGGTCTTTTTCAAACCCCCTGTAACTACAATGGTGATCTTGCATGCCTTGTCTAAGTTGATCATAAAATTGAAAACCAGTAAACATTCTTCATAGTGTTAAGAGTATAGTCATTGCAGAACCAACTAGCATGTTGACCGATGGAGAAGGAGATGTAATTACATCTCTGCCTGTTGCACTCAAAGAATGTGTTAGGTGACAGAATGATACAGATTTGTTTTCATCTTTGTTTTTTCTAGACTCTGATTACGTTTTATACTTCCTATGACAGAGGAGCCATGTGCTTAAGTTTTATTAAGAAATTCCAAGTTCTCGGGGCGCCTGAGTTAAGTGGCTGCCTCCTGCTCAGGTCATGATCCCAGAGTCCTGGGATTGAGCCCCGCATCAGGCGCCCTGCTCGGCGGACAGTCTGCTTCTCCCTCTGCCCCTCCAACCCTGCTCTCGTGCTCGCTCGCTGTCTCTCAAATAAATAAATAAAATCTTAAAAATGGGGGGAGAACTTCCAAGAGCATTTTTCTTGAAGTCTTCTAGCTTGTTCTAATTGGAATGATGACTTTTCAGACCTTTACTGCCATCATCCTGAGGTTTCTTTCCATTGCACTTCTGGGTTACTTCTGCTGCTTATTAGATCGTGTGTGTGTGTCGCGCGCACATGTGTATGTCCTCGAGAGAGAACACATGTGTGCACATACGAAGTCAATCAAGTAAAATTTTTTGAAAGAATATGTGAGAAACATCTTTGAATCTTTATACATCTGGTAGGTTCTTTGTTTTTGCCTTCACACTAGATGAATAGTTGGAGTATAAAATTCTAGGTTCAGTATTTTTTTCCCTCAACATTTTTATTTTATTTTTATTTTTTATTTTAAAAAGCTATATATATATATATATATATATGTTTTTAAGATTTTGTCTGTCAGAGAAAGAGCAAGCGCAGGCAGGGGGAATGACAGGCAGAGGGAGAAGCAGTCTCCCTGCTGAGCAAGGAGCCTAATGTGGGACTCAATCCCAGGACCCTGGGATCATGACCTGAGCCGAAAGCAGATGCTTAACCCGCTGAGTCACCCAGGCATTCCTTCCCTCAGCATTTTTAGCATCTTTTGTTTTCTGAGTGAAGTCCCATGCTAATCTAATTCTTGTTTCTTTGTATGTTATTCCCTCTTCCCTTTTCTGGAAACAGGATATTTTTGGAGTTCCTTAGAGTACTAAAAAAAATTTTTTTTTAAAGATTTTACTTACTTACTTACTTATTTGACAGAGAGAGGCAGCGGGAGAGGGAATACAAGCAGGGGGAGTGGGAGAGGGAGAAGCAGGCTTCCCAGGGAGCCCGATGGGGGCTCGATCCCAGCTTGAGCCGAAGGCAAAAGCTTAACGACCGCCACCCACGCGCCCCTAGAGGACTAAAATTGATGAGGAATGTGATGAAACCATGTCGTATATAGTAAACTAACTTTTTAATATTTCCCTGTCTTTATCCATTTTGGTTTTCTGTTACTTTGAGTAAAAAAGGAAGACTTAATAGCTCACTTCACATACTTTGTCTCCCCCTTTTCACTAATGTGAGCCTATCACAGCACGAAGGAAGAGATGGGAAACTTCCCAGTCACCTTTGCTTATCTCTTTAAAAAGAATGCATGTGTTGTAAAATAAGAACAGTGTTAACCCACAGTTTTAACATCACTGAAAATTTGTAAAGGTTGATAGTCTAAGTGCTTCTTCAGGTGGTGTTTGTGGGTCTGTACCATTCCCCTCCATTTTGGGCCGTTAATTTTTAGAATTCAGAGTTCCATGTCTTAGCTTGGCATTAAGCTTTGCAGTATAGGGATATACATATGGAAGCTAATGATCATGATTGGTTGCTAGCATTTGGTAGTTTAAAAAAAGTCATTTATTTTACAACTGGAGAGCACTTATTTCTAGTGCTTGTGTGTAGTTCATGTATGAGTTTGCCAGGTCTTGATCAGTCGGCTTTTTTTTTTTTTTTAACTAAAATGTCAAAATTTCATTGGTTATTTTTTAAGTTTTAGGATTATTAGAGCATAACTGATTTTACTAAAATCAAAGGGGTAAAAAGCATATTTTTAATAGCACCATTAAATCTAGGGAGAAAATAAGGTGTGTCTTTGTGGTTCTGAAAACTATTTTCTATTTTAATTAAAATGACAAATTTGAATTATAAACTTAAGTACATAAGGAAAATGGTGTTTTGGGAATACCTCTGCTAAATAACTTGGAATGATCAAAAGTAACCATTTAGCAGTTTGCTTTATTCCTAGCAGTTTGCTTTATTCCTGTCAGTTTATCAGTTCTGTTTTATATGCTTATCTTTTAAAATCTAATGTTGTAGTATTGGAGCTCTGTATACTCTTTTGCTAATATTCTGATTTTTTTGTGCTGGCAGCAGGCACCAATTATTTTGCAACCAAAAGTGCTGTAATGCCCAAGTAATTAGAACTTGAAGGAGTAGATTTGAGATGAGAGAGGTTCTCTTAGAAAACACATAACCCTCCCCAGACATTAGGTTAATGTGTAATTTTGACAGTTTTTGTGAGACTGGGTTGGAAAATTGAGTTGTGTGGGGAATCCTAGAGAGTTATAATTGAACTAAGAGATCCATACCAATTTTATAGCTAGTAAACAGTGCTGTGACCCTTGAAACCTCAACAGGTAACAGGAACAGGTTTTGAATTATCCACCACTCCCATGATTTACCTGAAAGTCCATGTCTTCCCCAAAATGTTATAATGTACTAGTTAAGAACTGATGATCTAGATGAGGGGATGACTGGGTGGCTCAGTCCTGGTTAAGTGTCAGACTCTTGGTTTCATCTCAGGTCATGTCTTGTGGTCACAAGATCGAGCCCCATGTCGGGCTCTGTGCTCAGTTCAGAGTCTGCTTCAGATTCTCTCTCCCTCTCCAGCTTACTTTCTCCCAAATAAATAAATAAATAAATAAATAAATAAATATCTTAAAAAAAAAAAAAAACCCAACAACTGATGATCGAGATCAGTTGACTGTTCCTTTCCTTTGTTTTTGTAAATGTTATTTTATCCCTATAAATTTTAAACAATAGGAATAAGAAGCAGAAGAGTGTTATTTAGAAATTACTTGAATTATACCCCCTCCTCAGTTGCTCTCTTAGATGAGAATTGATCCCTAAAAGAGTAACTTAACTGATGAGGTAGCATAGTGGAATTTCTCAATTGGGTTGGGATTTTAAAGAAATGGTCAATGGGAGCCTGGTGGCTCAGTCAGTTAAGCTTCTGACTCTTGATTTTGGCTCAGTTCATGGGATGGAGGCCGTGTTGGGCTCTCACTGGCAGGGAGTCTCTGCTTGAGGTTCTCTATTTCCCTCTCCCCCTGCCCCTAGCGTAAACGCTCTCTCTAGAATGAATGAATGTTTAAAAAATAAATGGTCAAGTTCTATACAGTTGCTTATCGCCTTATTGTGTGTTTATATGTTGATGAGTTTTATGATGATTTTGAAGAAACAGGTTTTACTTTCATTTGATAGTTACTTTGCATCTCCCTTCCCTTACCCAGAATCTTTATTCTTTAAAGATACTTAATTTGGGTTGACAGGATATTTTCCCCCTCCTTTACTCTTTAAGGTAAATATATTTAAACACCTGTGCATATATAGTATTGCAAAATCCTTAAAAGGTCTCATTAAGTTGATTGATTTTGTTGCATTGGCAGAGTGAAGATAGTCCGAGTCCCAAGAGACAGCGCCTCTCTCATTCAGTCTTTGATTATACATCAGCATCACCAGCTCCCTCACCACCAATGCGACCATGGGAGATGACATCAAATAGGCAGCCCCCTTCAGTTCGATCAAGCCAACATCACTTCTCAGGGGAACGATGCAACACACCTGCACGTAACAGAAGAAGGTTAGTTGATTACAATGTATTTCTTAAATTTTCTTCCATTGGTAGATTTATGAGATTTTTTTTTTAATGTCAGAAAGCATTTTTTTTCCTGTGGGCATTTTATAAACACATTAACACATATGCTCATACACTCACACATGAATTACAACATGACACATTGTTTAGACTCCCACACTAGAGCATGAGAGTTATAGAAGAAATTAAAAGAGGGTAAAGTGATTTACCTAAAGTCAACCCATGCCATTATATATGAATTCAGCTACTTTATGGTTTAAGGCTTTGTGTGGGTTAGCCTCCAGTTCTGATTACAGAAAAATGCATTTTATAGTTCAAAACTATAAGGAAATATGGAGACCCGAGAAATGAGCTACCTCTTTTTCACTGCGTTCCTTTATCTTCTCTATCCTTAAGGCAGTTGGGAGCTTAATTAGGTTTCTTGTAAAACTGTGGAGCCTGTGGTGTGAAAAACTGACTGAGGTTAACTTTAGTGCTCAGTCTTCTCTGTCATGGGATGTGGCCCCTGGCTTTCCTTCCCAGAGGAATATATTTCTTCTGAGCTTCTTCCTCTTCAGTTGTGGCCTGAGCCATACATTTCTACTTCAGGGAAATTGTGTATCCTTGGAGTGAGACAAGTGTTCGCATGTCCAGGATGTTGATAATCTAAGAAACATTGAAACTCTTGAGTTAGGAAGGTGTTATGGACTGAATGTTTGTGTTTCTTCAAAATTCATGTGTTGGAGCCCTAATTCCCAGTGTGGCTGTATGTGGAGATGGGGTCTCTAAGGAAGTAATTAAGGTTGAATGAAATCATAAGGGTGGGGCCCCCAATCCAATAGGATTGGTGTCCTTATAAGAAGAGACACCAGAGAACTCACTCTCTCTGGCATGTGAGGACACAGTGAAAAGATGGTTGTCTGCAAACTAGGAAGAGAGCTCTCACCAGAAACCCATCATGTTGACACCTTGATCTTGGACTTTTAGTCTCTAGAGCTGTGAGGAAATTAATTTTTGTTGTTTAAGCCACATAGTGTGTAGTATTTTGTTATGGCAACCCTGGAAAACTAATACTGAAGGGTCTTAAAACCACCAGTCTTGAAACGCCCTGGGTGGCTCAGTCGGTCAAGCGTCTGCCTTTGGCTCGGGTCATCATCCCAGCATCCTGGAATCAAGTCCCGCATTGGGCTTCTTGCTCACCGGGGGCCTGCTTCTCTCTCTGACAAATAAATAAATAAAATCTTTAAAAACAAATCAAAACCCCCCCATTCTTTGTTCCAAATGAGACAAAATAAACCTGTTCCTGAGTTATATTCTGTTGAGACACTAAGACTTTTACATTACTTGGTGCATTTTCCCCCAATTTTATGGGACTATTTAAGTTAAAATCATGTATGTCAACCCAGGTAAAATACTTTATAGCTGTTAAATATTATAGCATGAGACAATATGGTTGTTTCAGGGTTACAGTCTGAGCACCTGCTGTAATCTTGTCTATTGTTTTATGGTGAAATGCGTCATACGTTCAGAAGAACATGTGAAACAAGCGTAACACTTAAAAGGATAACACACAAGTATACCAACACCCAGGTTAAAATAGAACATTGTTAATATATCAAAAGCCCCTGTTCATCCTTCCTAGAGGATAAATCTTGTTCTGTGATTTGACATCATTCCCTTGTTAATGCTTTTTAATACCTAGGAATGTATTCTACAACAATATAATTTTAGGTTTTGCCAGTTTTACTTTCATTTAAATGTATTCTTCTTTGGCTTTGTTTATCAAACATTCTGTTTTTAATGTGGATAGCAGTAGTTCATTTATTTTTAGTTGGTATAATCTTACATTGTATTGATATACCATTATTTATCTATCTATTGAGTAATTGTTATGCTCAGTTTCTTACTATTATAAAGGATGTTATTAGGAACCTTTTATGTACATGTTTCCTGGTGTACATGTGGAAACATTTCACTAGTGTATAGGCTTAGGAGTACAAATGCTGGGTCATAGGAAAGGCTCTGGATCAGAGAGGGAATGTCATACGTGTCTATTTCCAGGTGGTAGTAGTAACTAGCTATGGGTTGTTAAATTGAAGAGAAGCATCATACTCTAAGCTCATGGAAACACAGAGGGGGGAGGGTAGGAGGAAGCACTTACCTAGAAAACCAGCTTATAGGCTCATTCTGCCCAGCAGTGTGTGTTATTCCTTACTCCATACTTTATTATAGGCTAGCTATAAGCTTAGCTGCCAGATTGCCTCCAAGCAGATACAGTATTCAACAGTAGTCTAACATAATTTCAGATACAAAGATGAGCACACAAAGTGAGAGAAGAACACTAAACTCAATAAAACAAAGAACTTAAACAGTTAATAGAACAGACAGAATTTTTAAGTGTAACATGAGAGAGATGCAAGAGGATATTGTATTCATAAAAGTCAACTAGAAACCTTACTAAGGAAAAAATTAGAACTCAGTAAATGTGCAGAAAAGCTGTCCTAGTTTCTGGACGATCAAGTGGAGAAATTTTCCCAGATGTAGTGTAAAAGGCAAAATAAAAAGTGTGGATAAAAAAGTTTAAATATAGAGACAGAGCCATCAGTTCTAAGTATGTATAATAATATTTTCAGATGGAGACAATTGAAGGGACCTTTTTAAAGAAAAAATGCAAAACCATTTCTCAGAATTTAAGAAAGACTGTTGAACAAGATTTTGGTGAACTTGCAGAACATAAACCAAGGATAATAAAAATTCACAAATATTCCAAGACAGAAACTTTAAGTTCTGCCAGCTGATTTATCACTTAAGTATAAAGCCAAAATATAAATACATTTCAAATATTAAGAGACGGAATTGAACAGCAAGAAATCCTCCCTGAAAGAATTAATAAAAGTTTTACTCTCTCCAGGAAGCAGAGGAATGAATGCAAGAACTACGATTCAGGACCATTGGTTAGCAAAGGAAATGAAAAAGACATACAGTTAAGTCTGAATAAAGGTCTGTTGTTTAAAAAAGAAAAAGAAATACGGAGATCTGCCCATGAGATGGGGACAGAGCAGGGAGAAGAGTATATAAGTTTAATTTCTACGCGCCAGGAATGTTGAGTAAATCTAGATGTTTTAGAAAAGTGGAAGTATATATTTAAAAATTAAGGGTAATCACTAGGAGAATAGAAATAAGGAATGTGTAACTTCTACACAAAAACACACAACATGTGTAAAAAACTCAATCCAACAAAAGGCGGGTAAGAGGACAGAACAGCTTTGTGGCAAATGATACGCCAAAAATAAAATGACAAGATACAATAAAGTCAACTGAACGAAATATTTGTATTTTATCATTATTTCTTATTTCTAGATTTTTCAGCTATTCTGCTTTCTAAATGTTGTCGCAAAGGCACATGTAACATTTAATGAGAGGCCGTATAATAAAGATAAAGAGACCAAATAATAGACTTGAATGTCAACATGAGGACTTGGATCTTAATTTGTGTTTCGTTGGAGTGCTGCTGAAATTATTTTTGAGTAGGAAAATGAGAACAAGTGGCAACAAAGAGAATAAAAAATAATAAAGGGGCCCTTGAAGTTTATGTATAGGTTGAGTAGATTTTCAGGAGATGAATGATCTGAGCACATGTACTCTATTTTGATTTTAAGGTACATATTTTCCCACATCTCAGCGTCTGTTAAGGACTTAGAATTGATAGTATGTCATAGTTTAATTGGCAACCTTTTTTTTTTTTTAACATAAAATAGTCCTTTATCTTATATATTTTTAAGATTTAATTTTGAGTAACCTCTGCAGCCTACTTGAACTCACAACCCTGAGATTAAGAGTCCCATGCTCCACCCACTGAGCCAGCCAGCTGCCCCATAAAACAGTCCTTTAAAATGTCTGTACAGCTACAGGAGCACCTGGGTGGCTCTGTCGGTTAAGTGCCCGACTCTCGATTTCATGCTCAGGTCCTGAACCTCAGGGTCATGAGATGGAGCCCTGCATCAGGTTCTGTGCCAGGCGTGGAGCCTGCTTAAGATTCTCTCTTTCTCCTTCTCCCTCTGCTCCTCCCCAAACCTCCTTAAAACAAATAATAAAAAGGAGATATGACAACTATACGCAATAATGGGATCCTGTATTGGATTTTCAGCAGTGAGGGGACTTTGGTGGAAAAACTAGTGAAATCTGAAATATGCTCTGGTTTAATTAGTAGTATAATACCAAGGTTTATTAATTTTAGTAATTTTTCTATGCTTATGGAAGATACTAGCATGAAAGCTGGGCAAAGGGTATGCAAAAAACTATACTAAAATTATCTCAAAACATTTAAAAAGTGAGTTCTAGGGTGGATGGCATCTTAAATTCAATGAAATACAGCATGTAGATTTTGAAGCAAAGATATGTAAATTTTGCAAAAAGAGACATATTAAAATAAAGTTAGAGGAGGCAGTTAATGGAACAAGAAGCAGGGGAATGGTATCAAGAGTACTATAGAAGAGTTAGTGTCATGAAGGAATGTCCTTGTTCTCCTTAAGATTGGGCAGTTGGGAGTGAGAAGAAGCAAATTTAGAGGTAGAGAGGTGACCTGATCTCAGTAAAGATTGCTGAAGGGGCTGTGGGTGCAGCTGTGTCTCGAAGGGGGCTGTTTGGCCTCTTTTGCCTAAGAGTAAGTTTTATTTATTTATTTATTTGTTTATTTTAAAGATTTTATTAATTTGAGAGAGCGCGTGAGAGGGTACAAGCAGTGGAGAGGGAGAGGCAGCTTGCCCATCGAGCAGGGATCTGATGCAGTCCTCAATCCCAGGACTCTGGGATCATGACCTGAGCCAAAGGCAGCCACTTAACCTACTGAGCCACCCAGGCGCCCCTATAGAGTACGTTTTGATGAGTCTGCTTTTTTAAATTGCGTTGGTGCTAAGTCATTGTAAAAAGCAGTGGAGATGAATCGTGGAATTGTAGAGAAGTAGAAAATAGAGATTTCACCGTAACAGCTTGACAAAGTTCGTGTTAAACTATATAGATGACTATGACTGTTGTAGGGGGAGTAAAAGTAGTTTCCTTCATAACTTCATGCTTAAAAATTGTGTATATTACAGGAATATTTATGCTGATGCTATCTCAGTCATTTTCATTTTCAGCATTTACTGAGTTACTATTATATTTGCAATTGTCCACAGATGTTCTATTTTCTACTTGAATTTTGAAAAAAATCTCATTTTGAATATGTAGGAACTCTTTTTCACCTCGATTTCTTTTTTTTAAATTGAAGTATAGTTGGCACAGTGTTTCAGGTGTACAGTGTAATGATTTGACAGGTCTGTATGTTTTGCTCTGCTCATCACAAGTTTAACTACCATCTATCACCATACAATGCTATTATAATGCCATTGACTATATTCCCTATGCTGTACCTTTCATCCCCGTGACTTATCCATTCCATAATTGGAAGCCTCTACTTCTCACTCCCCCTTCACTCATTTTGCTCCCCCTACCCCACTCCCCTCTGGCAACTACCAGTTTGAGGAACTAAGTCTTTCTGTATATCTTAGCTAGATAGATAAAACATGAAGTGCCCATTAGGCATATATGGAAGATTGGCAAGATATATGCAGATTAAAATTCGTGTGTTTACAAGATAAAGGGAGCAAAATAATGGGTTAAGCCATGTGAAATTGCTGATATTTGACTACTTTGCCTTTACAAAGGGCAGTTACATAGTTAAACAAAAAAAGACCAGTAGTGAGCTATTGATTTCTAATATTTGCAGAGCTGAGTACCAATTTTGTTATTTTTTTAAAAAAAACATGTTTATGTTTTTAGAGCTGATGGGGAACCACAGTAGTTATTTAATACTCAAGCTTTTGCCTTAGCATAAACTGATGTATTACAAAGAGAGACAATACTTAGAATCCTTATAGATCACAACAGTAACTATTACGACTTTTTTTGACATTTGCTGTATTACAGTCCTCCTGTCAGGCGCCAGAGAGGAAGAAGGGATCGTCTGTCTCGACATAATTCCATTAGTCAAGATGAAAACTATCACCATCTCCCTTATGCACAGCAGCAAGCAATAGAGGAACCTCGAGCCTTCCACCCTCCGAATGTATCTCCCCGTCTGTTACACCCTGCTGCTCATCCACCCCAGCAAAATGCAGTAATGGTTGACATACATGATCAGGTATAGTTACAGAGTGGCCAGAAAATACAGATGCTAAAAATTGGTGGCAGTTTACTGAGGTTGTGTGTTTTTTGTTGTAAATGTCTTTTAATTTTACCTAAAAGGAAATAATTTTCCCCAAACTGAAGCTGTTTTAGATAAGTTGTTCTTCTTAATTTAAATTCTGCATAGCTTAGAAGAAAGTTGAACTTTAAAAAAATTTGGAGCAAGGTTATGAAAGCTCAGATTCTGATTTCATGTATTGGTTGGAAATCACTGATAACAAAATTAACAGGAGAGAACAGACAGCTGGTAGTTTGAATACACATTTCTGTTTCCCTCTCCCTTCCAGTTTCTTCTGGATAATTCAATAGGCAAGACAGTTGGGTGCATCTTTGCTGATAGGTTTCCATGAGTCTCCAAAGGGATGTCAGGTAGAAGGCTTCATTTCCCTTTGTTCCTGCCAGGAACTGAGGGACTAGTCGAGGAAAGAGGGCTTGTCAGTCTTCAGAGCCTGAGAGTAAAGACCAGAATTGTTTGGATTTCTGTGGAGTTTCTGAAGTCAAAGAAGCCACAAATCTAGATATATCTGAAAAAGTTGCTGAATTTTAAGGATAAGGAAAAAGTCAAGTTTGTAGACAGAAATTAACAAAGGAAAGACACTCAGACTAGTATTAATTTTTTCATCTGCACTAGATGATAGGAAGTCATGAAAACACTATATATTGACAATTAAAAGAAAATATGTCTCCCAGGCACCATCTTCTGTCAGACGTGTTAATGAAACACTAAAAAAAAAAAAAAAGATCACGCAGTAAGAAGTTCTAAAAAGAAAAAATTTTTCTAGACCACATTCTTTGTGGTCATAAGCTGATAAAACTATAAATCATAAGTTTAAAAATGATTTTTAAAATGACACTGAAATACTTGAGGCAAGATTGTAATTAAGGGAAATTAAAGGAAAAATCATCAAAGTCAATGAGATAATGCCTAAAGCTGTTTTCTGAGAAAATTTTATAAACCTTCATTATTTATTTTAAAAACTGAAAATAAATAAACTAATTGCTTGAATAATTAGGGGGGAAAATTGCAGAGTAAACCAAAAGGAATTGAGAAGAATAAATTACCAGGAAACACAACTAAAATTAATAATGTGGAAATCTATTTTTTTAAAAAAAAGTAGCGCAAAACCCAATCCTGGTGCTTTGAAAAATTGATAAGAATAACAAGCACCTTGTGAGCTTGGTTAAGGTGAAAAGAACAAGTATATAAAAGAAGTAGGGATAATAAAAAACACCTGTTTCCTATGGGATGTTGGGAGAATTAAGAGTTGATTCATTTTGAGCACTTAAACTAGTACATATGGTAAGCACTCAATTATTATTTTGTTACTAGCTATTATAATGAAATTCTGTGTGTAACTTGGGGGGACAGAAAGAAAATGTGAAGTTCCAAAAATTAACCCAACAATAATAGAAAAATTTGAATTACCACGTTAAGTGTAAAAGCTACCATTGAAGAGGCACAGTGATCAGATGGCTTCACAGATAATTTTTCCAGTCTGTAAGGAACTCTCATGTAATAATATACAAATGATTTCAGGCTTTTCTTAAGACCAGTTTTCTAATTATTTTATGAAACCCATGTAGTTTTAATATCAAAAGTAAATATAAAGATAGTAATCCCCAAAGAACAATAGAAAACAACTCAAATACAAAGGAAGATGTTCTAAATAGATGTTAGACATACAGTCTAGCCGTGTATCAAAAAGAATAACCTATGAATAAATAAGGTTTATTCCAAGTAAGAGGGTAACTTAATATGAAAATATTCATATTACATCAACAAATAATAGGAGAAAATGATAATGATTTTATCAGAATATGTTGAAGTCAGTTGAAATTTAATAAAAACTCTAATAAGAACAAAAAGGAAATTACTTAAATATAATAAGTAAAATTAGCAGCAAGTATCCTGATTGGCCAGAGATGAATCAGCAACTAGAGATGTTTGCTCTGTCCATTTTTATTTAATGTTATATTGGAAGTTCTACCAAATGGAATAAGGTAATGTAGTTATAGGTATAAAACATTGAAAGAAATAATTGTATTTTTCTCCTCACTATATAACTGTAGAAGAAAACACAAGAAACTCTATTTTTAAAAGAATTTGATCTGGTGCCCAAATGCAAATTAAATGTGTAGACTAATCTGTAACTTACATCGATCATTTGATGAATAGATACAATATGGTATATCCGTACAATGAAATAATTCACTAAAAAGTGTAGTGAAGTACTGATTCATGCTAGGCTACATGGATTAAACTTGAAAACATGGTAAGTAAAGAAAGCTAGTTACAGAAGGCCACATTTATATGAAATGTCTAGAATAGGTTAATCTGTAGAAATGGAAATGAATTGTTTCCAATATTGTCATGGAGGATAAGTGAGGACAGAAGGCAAGTAAAAGAGTTTAAGAATAAGAAAAGAACAAATAACACCAGCAGTATTTGCAGATGAAAAGATCATATGCATAGAAAAGCCCAAAGCATCTTAGATAAGCTATTAGAATTAAGAATTGAACAGATTGATTGGTTACAAAAACACCTATCAACAGTCAGTTGTATTTTTCTATACCAGAATCAAACATAATAAAAAAAATTTTTTTAAAGATATATTTACACTAAACAACCCAGATTTTTTCAACAGGTAAGCTGTGGCAGTGAGGGTGAGGAGGGGAGATGCAAGTGGCAGTTATAAACTTAGAGATCTTCCAATTAATTGCAAATATGTGAACCATTTTTGGATTCTGATTGAAAATTTGATATTGATGACGCAGTAGGAATTTTGAACAGAATATTATTTTTAAGGATCTTTTTCTTAAGGAAGGTTGGTAATGCTATCATGGTTGTGTTTGTGTCTTCCAGAAATACATACTAAAATATTTATTAAAGGTTGGGTTCCTAGGATTTGCTTCAGCAAAAAACAGGAAAGGGAGAAGTTGATGGAAATGGATTGGCTATGGTTTTGGAGGCTATATGTGATGCATATGGGGACTCATTATACTACTGTTTAACATGTTTGAAATTCTCTATAATAGTCAAATAAATATTGAAAAACCAAAATAATATGAAGTTATGAAGCAATCTTAATAAAAGATGCTCAAGATTTCTTTGTAGAAGATTATAAAACTTTGTTAAGGCAGATTAAAGAAAACCTATCTAAATGCTGAAGGTTTGGCTTTAAACCTTTTTGTCCAAACTGCCCGTTGTCAAAACTGATATTCGGAATATGTAGAGATAGCATAATCTCAAGTAAATTTCCAGAAAGTTTTTGGTGTAACTTGAAAAGCTGATTCTGTTATTTCTGTTGCATTTTATAAAGGACTTGGAATTATGTTGGAGTGGGGAAAAGCAGGCTACTGCTGGCTGTTTCTGTAGAGTTTTATTGGAATGCAGCTATGCTTGTTTATTATCTGTGGGTGCCTTATGCAGAGATCAAGATGCCCACAAGCGTAAATACTTACTTTCCCACTGTTTAAGATAGTTGGCCAACTGGCACTCTGGTCTAGTTGCTAAGACCAAGTGGTTCTCAGAGTATGTCCTAGATCATCTGGCCAGCAGTAGCAGCATCACCAACACATTTGTTTTAGAAATGCAGATTCTCAGCTATATACTAGACTTTCTGAATCAGAAACTCTGGATGCGGACCAAGCAACCTGTTTTAACGCAGGTGATTCTAATGCCAGAATAATTATGCTAATGAAATAGAACATAAAGCCCAGAAATAAACCCACACATTTATGAATACTTTTAATGACATATGGCTTCAGATGAGTTGGAAGAAGATAGAGTTTTTAATAAATGATGCTGGGACAATTGGGTATCCAAATGAAAACATGAAACTGGATCCTTTATCTCATAGCGTTCACAAAAATCAATTCCAGGTAGATTAAAGATGTAAATGTTAATGGCAAAACTGTTAAGCTTTTAAGAAAGTCTTGTAGCAATAGCTTCATGACCTTAAAGTAGGGAAGGCTTTCTTAAGTAAAATATGGGAAAAGCACTAGCCATACAGAGAACTGTTGATAAATTAAACTTAAAGAACTGTGTTCATTGTCAGAAATAGACTTAAACATCTATTGGTCACTTAATTTCTGGCAGAGGTGCTTAAAGGAATTCAAGGAAGGAAAGGAAGGTCTTTTAGTAATGTTATGGTGACAACTGGATAACCATGCACATAAATTGGAACCTTGACTCCTACTTGATATCAGTCTCAAAGTTGGGTTCTAGATCTAAATGTGTAAGGTAAAAAATAAGTAAATAGATAAAAGAGATTGTCTACATAAGGTCGGCAAAAATTTCTTAAACAGGATATATAGATAAGCACTTAATAGAACACCAGCATAGTAGATTTCATTAAAATAAAAAAAATTTCTGCTCATCCAAAGACAGTATTTTAAAAGTGAAAAAGCAAGCCACTCCTTAGAAGAAAGTATTAGTATTATTTCAGGGAAAAGACAGAGCGGGAACAGAAAAATTCAGTAAATATTTCCATGAAAATCAGGTTATGAGTGCCTCTGAACATCATCTTTGAAGGTTCTTTATCACTAAAGCAAAAACGCAAGAAAAGTAAATTGTGTTGAATCTTAGCAGATACGGTTGTATACATACGTAGGAAAGAGATTTTTTAAAAATCTAGAATTGAGTTGGATAAGATTGTTAGATTCAAGATACATAAATAAAAATCTAACTTCTCATAGCACTAACCGGTTTGATATGGAAATAGAGAAAAACAACCTATTGACAATATAATAAAACCTACAAACTTACAGAAGAGCTTTGAGGAATAAATTATATAAGAGCAATATAAGATCTTTATGAAGAAAAGTAATGTCTTGAAGGACAGTACTATAGTATTGAACATGTGGCATAATATTCCAGTGAAAAGCCTTAATATAAAATTTCGTGTCCTTTGTAAAATAACATAACCTTTAGTATAGTTAGATTAATAAAAATCAAGACACTAGTGGGTTTTGAAAGGGGATAAAATTTGAGTTTATTTACATAAGAATAAGTGTGTGAAAATGGCCAAAGAATAAGATGAAAAGAAAGTGTGGCAATAAGAAGAACTTGTCTTTCTAGATACTAATTTCTGGTAAGATAACTAACTATAAAGCAACGTGAATTTGGCACAGAATATAAGTGGGAGGTTATTGAGTGGGAAAAGATGCTATTTCCGTTTAGAGCGAAAAAGGGTGTCCTAATAAATGGAACAAGTATTGCAAGAAAACATTAGGACCCTACTTCACACTATAAACAAAAGTAGATTTTAGTTGGAATATAAGTTAAATGTAAAAAATAAAAGGATTAGAAAGTTTAGGAATATATATGTATATCCTCATCAATAAAGGGAACTATAAATTTATATTCAAAAAATAAAATTCATGGGGGCTCCTGGGTGGCTCAGTCGTTAAGCATCTGCCTTTGGCTCAGGGCGTGATCCTAAGGTCCTGGAATTGAGCCCCACATCGGGCTCTCTGCTCCACTGGGAGCCTGCTTCTTCCTCTCCCACTCCCCCTGTTTGTGTTCCCTCTCTCACTGGCTGTGTCTCTCTGTCAAATAAATAAATAAATAAAATATTTAAAAAATAAATAAAATTCATGAAAGATGGAATTTACTATTAAAAGGTTAATCAAAAGATAAAAGATAGACTGGAAAAATAGCTTTGTTAGACATGACAAGCAGATTTGTATCTCTAATTAAAAATAAATTCTAAATGAAGGTGACAGAAAACCTGATAGAAAATGGTCAGTGAGCAAAGGATAGTTTACAGAACAGGAACTTGTTAATAAACCTATTACAAGATATTTAGCTGCTCTAATCAGGGAAATGCAAATTTAAAGCAAGCATGTTAATACTGTTTTGTTTTTTTTTTCCCATTCTTCAGGTAGGTAAGCACAGTTGTGATAACAAGTACGTCTACTTTGAGTGGAGGTGCTAGGAAATGGGCCCTATTGTTACTATTAGGATTGTGGCTTACTCAGCCTTTTGCAAAAATGTAAAATTCACCCTTTTACCCAGAATTCCTCTGGAATAAGTGAAACTTCTAGTATGTAAGGATATATTCAGTGATATTTTTTTTACAATTGTGTTTGCATTGGCGAAAGAGTGAAAACAACATGAATAGCCCATTAGTATATTAGTGATAGGACTGTGTTAAATGGAATGTACTTGAAATATTTGGCTGGTATCAAAAAGAATGAATTGACTTTAACTCCCTTGAAGAGATATCTACAATACGAATTGAAGAAAGTTATTTGCAAGGTAATATCTCATTTATGCTAAGGAAAAAAAAACATGACAACAATTTGTGGGTAATCTGTTTGTATATATTCGTATGCTCCTGGAGAAAGATGTTGAAGGGTTATATGTTATTAACATTGTTTGGCTCAGGTAGGATAGGACTCAGACTGGCCAAGAGAGAAGGAAATTATTTAACTTTTTAAATTCTACTTTACATTATTTTACAAGTTAGATTTAAATTAAAAAAAAAAAAAAAAACTTCCTGTTGGATATATCTAGGTATTAGAAGATACAGCTTTCCTGTTTCCAAGTTTCCTCAGAAGAGTTTTCTCTATAAAGCAGACTAGAAGAGTTAATACAACAGTTCATTTTTTCCTGGACATTTCAAGTCTTTTTGAGGGTCAAGTTGAGTTTCAGTTCTGTGGGTTTCGTATACTATTCTTGAAACAGTCAGCTGTCCTATACAAAGACAAAGAATATTCTGGTCGAAACTGTTGGAGAAGTACGTTGTGAAACTTGTGCAGCTGAGAGGGGAATCAATAAAGGCCCAGATTTTAATTTTTAATAGTTGATTTTTTTTATTCAAACAGCTGAAGTTCTAAGGTTCTGTTTTTCTTTCCTAATAGCTCCATCAGGGCACTGTCCCTGTTTCTTACACAGTAACAACAGTGGCACCACATGGGATCCCACTCTGCACAGGCCAGCACATCCCTGCTTGCAGTACACAGCAGGTCCCAGGATGCTCTGTGGTTTTCAGTGGACAGCACCTCCCTGTCTGTAGTGTGCCTCCTCCAGTAAGTCTGCAGACCCCGTAGAATGGCTAAGTGTGTTCTATAAGCAAACAGAATTGGAAGAGACTGCTCTTTGTAAAAAGCTTTTCACTTTCAAGTAAAAAAGGCAATTTTAGTGTAACAGGAATCTCAAAGCATACTTAGAATAACAGTTTAATAAAATTAGCTTTAAAACTTGGTATATTTTCAAATTAAATTATACATATTTGAATATTCTGAAGACAAAGCATGTATCAGCACTTTATAATTAAACCCTGATAAAGGTTGGGTTTAGGGTACTAACATAGGAAATTGAACTAGTTAATAAGTTGGTCTCAGAGGCTTCAGTGATCAAAAGTAATAGTCTCAGCACTTAGTGGATTTTAAGAGGCACTTTGAGTGCTTGGTCTTACTTATTGCTCACTGAGGAAGCCTGTGGTAAAAATTTTCTAGATGATGAAATTGAAAATGACTTGCTTAATGTCACAGAGACAGTTAGTATGAGAGAGCAGTGATTCACACCCACTTCTTTCTGCTTCTTAAGTTTATGTTTTATCCTTTACTCTACCAACCCCCGGTCCAACTTCCTTATTTCACAGATGAGGTCGCTGAAATCCAGAGAATTTAAATGACTTGTCTAAGGTCTTCAAAGTAAAGCACTTTGCTCAAACTAAATATAATCCTAATATCCTTATTTTGAATGTGAGATTAAAAGGAACACACAGATACCAACACTAGTTTAATTTATTAATTTATCCCAACCTTGGTTTCTCAGTAATGGATTATGGAATCCGTGTGCTAAATAGCAGACTAAAATATTGAGAGAAATAACATAAGGCACTTAGTTGTGAGTTGGGCTCTTAATAAATATCAGAATTCTATAAAAAAGAAAATTTCTGTAAGATTGAGAAGGAGGGGTTCTTAGAAAGGAAAGCAGTAATGTCTGCTTCTTCAGTCAAGTAGAAGGAGCTTCCTCTTCTATGCCGCACACTTCACCCCATTTCTTAGGTGTCAAAGTAAAGAAGTTACTAGTTACCAATATTTTACTGATAGATGCAAAAACACACTACTATTTCATTGTTAATGTAGGTTAAGACATTTTGGTGTGATTTTTGAGGGGGCTATGGCAATGACATTTTAATCTCAATGTATAGATTTTTAAAAAAATTAGTAGTAGTAGTAATATATTGATACATTAAACAAATAACAATTTCTTTTACAGATGCTTCAAGCATGTTCAGTTCAGCACTTACCAGTACCATATGCTGCGTTCCCGCCCCTTATTTCTAGTGACCCATTCCTTTTACATCCTCCTCACCTTTCTCCCCATCATCCTCCTCATTTGCCACCACCAGGCCAGTTTGTCCCTTTCCAAACACAGCAATCAAGATCGGTAGGTATTTACTCTTACTTCTTTAATTTTTAGAGAATGTGTAGACCTAAGAGGCAGATTAATAGATATAATTTGTTACCATTTAAAAACTATAATTGAGGCATTCTTTTGGTTCTTAAAAGAATTAGGGAATTCACAGACATACAAATTAATATAAACATCTTTACCTAAAATTATCTTGGTTGCTTAAATTTTTCTAGTTTTTTTATATGTCTCTTGTATAATTTAAATTTGTTCCTTCATATCTGTAATCCTTCAGGAAGTAAATCTGAAGAAAAATTCAGTTCTGTTTTTTTCCGTTTAGGTATTTCTAAAGTGGTGGAAAATGAAAGTTGATACAGTTGTTTATACTGGCTATAATAATTACATTCATTTAGTAGAGTTAATTTCTGAGCCTCAA
This sequence comes from Ursus arctos, assembly GCF_023065955.2. Taxonomy (NCBI): domain Eukaryota; kingdom Metazoa; phylum Chordata; class Mammalia; order Carnivora; family Ursidae; genus Ursus; species Ursus arctos. Next base: position 26,517,831 of record NW_026622852.1, on the reverse strand, counting down.
GTGGTTTTTTCCTTTGTTTTCTGGGGTTTTTTGAAGTCCTGTTTTTCTATAGTCTGATGAAAAGATGAGATCATCTATTAACATAGTTAATTCAGTCTTGGGACTGGAATTTAGCTGAGAGGCATTTTCTTTTGGGGGTTTGGAGGGTGCATAAGCACTGTAGAAGTGGAAGGGAAGGCACAGAAGGAGGCCCAGATGTTTTTTGGACAGGCCAAGTTAAACATCTGAACTATCAGGCATTCAGGGAGAACAGGAAAGAGAACATACGGAATGGTCAGGGGAGGAGATTTCAGTTCTGCGAAGGGAACTTGACCCATGTATTCTAGCAGAGCCTAATCATCCTTTACCGAGGATTTATGCACCATGCTGGGTTTCAGATGAAGGTGAGCTTAGCCTGGCTGCTCTCCTGACAAGTATAGAAGCCAATTAGGACAGAAATTTGGCTAATTCAAAAAGTCATAACTACTTCTACAAGAAAATCTTCTATTCGAATCAGGGCAGGATTGATGCCAGGATGTTCTTTAGCTTCCAATATCTGAGAAGTTAAGGTTAGAACAAAATTTTGCCATCACTTATATTTGAGTTTGGAATCCTTCAAAGGTCGGTCACATAGCCAAATCAGAACTTAGGTTCACTTGTGTTGTCATAGTGTCAGCAGTTGGGGTTTCTCTTAAGCATATATAAGCTCCCATACTACAGTGGAATTTTGTTTGGATAGTGAACAGTGTGTTGATATTGTCTAACTGCAGGAGGAAGTCAGACTAACATTTAAGAATACATGTTCCTAAGAGAATCAGAGACACAGAAATATGTACATAAATGTTCATAGCAGCGTTATTCCTAACAGAAAAGTGGAAAGAGTTCAAATGTCCATGAACTGATGCAGTGAATAATTTTTCAACTATAAAAAGGAATGAAATACTGGTGCACAAACTACAAGATGGATGAGCCTTGAAAATATTATGCTAAGTGACAGAAGCCAGATACAAATGATACATACATATGAAATGTCCAGAATAGGCAGATCTGTAGAAATGGAAGGTAGATTGGCGATGGTCCAGGGCTTGGTGAGGACTGGAAAAATGTAGTGATGGACTGCTAACGGGCACAGGTTTGGGGGGGGGGGGGGAATGAAAGTACTCTGGAATTAGGTAGTGGTGATGGTTGTACAACTTCTGTGAATCTACTAAAATCTATTGAATTATACCCCTTAGCAGGGTGATATTTTTATAGAATGTGAGTTGTATCTCAGTAAAGCTATTGTCAAGAAGAAACATGCTGTGTGCTTTGCTTTTGTACATTGTCTGAGTGTTCATAGCATGCTTTTGAAGTAGGCACTGAACCTATCAGTCCTCTAAATAATATTGAGATTCATGTTAAGTTATTTATATAAAAGTCACATGGCTGATTAGTGACAACAGCAAGAGTCTGTCTGATGCTGAAGCCCATAAGCTTTCTAATACAGCATCATGCCTACTCTGTTTTATCCCATTTAGCCCTGGTTCTTATTTATAAATATACACATGCTCAATTTCATATGTTAAAGATTAAATGTCTGAAAATTTTATGAGTAGGTCAGTGTATCATGACTAATAAGAATTTTGACTTTAATTACTTACTCTGTCTCCTTTTTAAGAGAAATTTCAAATAGTGAAATGTGTCTTTGGATAGTGGAAATGTTTTAATGACATGTTTCAGAGATTTCCTTATTGAAATCCAATAAAAAATAGGAAGATTTTACTGTAGTCTCTATGTCCACATGTATAAATTTAGATGGGTGTAAACATCAAGGAATACATGACCTTAAAGGTTTTGGGGGGGAGTTAATTTTTATTATTATAAAACATAATCTATCTAAACACTGGTAGTATATTAATGTATTAGTTCGCTTTTTTCCTCCCTCAGCCTCTGCAAAGGATAGAAAATGAAGTGGAACTCTTAGGAGAACATCTTCCAGTAGGAGGTTTTACTTACCCTCCATCGGCCCATCCCCCAACATTACCTCCATCAGCTCCATTGCAGTTCCTGACCCATGATCCTTTGCATCAGGAGGTGTCCTTTGGAGTAGTAAGTTTTCATTCATGGTTATTAATCTATTACTCGCTGTGATAACTTGTTTTGAGTTCTGTGTCTATATAACTCTACATATTTAGAATTTTAAGTGTATTCTTGAAAACATTTGGTTGGAACATTGTATTTAAAAATACACCTAAGTGTATTTGCTTTTTTAAAAAAGATTTTATTTATTTCTAGAGAGAAGGGTGGGGGAGCAGAGAGGAGAGGGACAAGCATACTCCACGCTAAGCTTGGAGCCCAATGCGGGACTTGATCCCACCACCCTGAATTCGTGACCCAAGCCAAAATCAAGAGTGGGCACCCAACCGACTAAGCTACCCGGGTGCTCTAACCACTAAAAAATACACCTAAGTGTATGTTTTAAATTAGCTATTGTATCTACGCTAACATCTAATAAATACCAGATGTTACTTACATAGTAAGGAATTTTGTAGGTTTTTTAAGGAAGAGAAACTATTCGACGGAATAAATAGTTACAAAGGTGGAATGATCTTAAATTGTTTTAATGTTTTTCCCCTACAGCCGTATCCTCCATTTATGCCTCGGAGGCTCACAGGACGTAGTAGATATCGATCCCAGCAGCCAATACCACCTCCCCCTTATCATCCCAGCTTACTACCATATGTGTTGTAAGTTCTGTTTTTCTCATTTTAGTGAATTCTGAATTTTGATACCCTTGACATTCTCTTTCTTTTATGAATATCTTCTATGTGATATATGATTTAGGGTGTGTTAGAGATTTGTTTTTATTTAATGTTAAAGGGTTGGGCTGGGGAACCATGTAAGGGTGAAATAAAGAGAAGAGCTAAGAACAAGGGAGAAGTGGTAGAGGAAGAAATTTGTGAGTGAGAAAATAGGTCAAAAGGTTAAAAAATAAAAGGTAGAAAAGTTCACAATTTTTGGCTCTCTGAACAGCTGTGATCACTAACCATCTTTGAATATCCAGCTTTGTTTTTTTAAGATTTTACAATTTATTTGAGAGAGAGAGTGCGCGTGTCCATGCAGCGGGGAGGGGCAGAGGGAGAGGGAGAAGCAGACTCCCTACTGATCAGGGAGCCCAGTGTGGGGCTCGACGTGGGGCTTGACGTGGGGCTTGATCCCAGGACCGTGGGGTCATGACCTGAGCCGAAGGCAGATGCTTCACTGACAGCCACCCAGGTGCCCCAAATATCCAGCTTTTGATTTTGCTGCTTTTCTCAAGGAAAGAGGGACAGATAAGTTAATTCTGTGCCTTAGAAGTACTGTTAGGATTAAGTTTGTAACAAATGCCCAAGGGTTACACATCATAGTTTTTAATTTCTCTCGTGTAATGAAGTTCAGAAGTAGGCGATTCAGGGATTGTTAGCCCTATAATTAAGGAATGGTTTTACCATGTTCACAATTTTATGGCTTTCTCTACATGATTGAAGATGGCTCCTCAGGTTCTAGCCATTATATCTACATTCCAACTAGCAAAAATGAAAATGGATCTCTCTGTGTACCTGCTTCCTCTCAGGTATACAAAGTTGCATATATTACTCCTGCCTACATCTCACTGGCCAGAATTCCATCTCAAGTCTATAATTACCTTTCTAAGAAGACTAGGAAATGTTTTTATACACAGAACCATGTGCCTATACCACCCTATTTTGATAATCGTAGCTGTATTATAAGTCTTAAAATCAGAATGTATCAGAATTTGGTTCTTAAAATTATTTTACTTAAAGTCTTACATGATCCATGTAAAGTTTAATATCAGCAAATCAGTTTTTACTAAAATATAGCTTGCGGGGATTTTGGTGGGGGTTGCATGAAATTTATAGGTCAGTTTTGGAAGAGAATTGATATCTTCTAGTCTGCTTAACAGTATATTTCTCTGTTAATTTAAAAAAATGTTTTTTCCTGGTAGTATTTTTAGTTTTTAATTATATAGGTCTTGCATGTGTTTCGTTAAATTAATCCTTAATATTTCATGTTTTTTATGCTATTGTGAATTGTATTTTTTTAATGTCAGTTTTTATCACTAGTACAGTCCTTTTCTTTAAGGGGTTGCCACTGATTAACACTGACCATTCTTTATTCTTTTGGCATTAACCTTGTTCTTCCCATCCTGTTCATTGAAGTAATGTATCAGTGTATCAATGCTAGTGTTGGTTGTTTTCACTGCAGATCAATGCTTCCAGTGCCACCTGCAGTGGGCCCAACTTTCAGCTTTGAATTGGACGTGGAAGATGGAGAAGTAGAAAATTATGAGGTTAGTAGGTGAACTGTTAGTTGGTTTGGGTAGTGTTATATGCATAAGAAGTACTGTTCTGCTCATTTACTCATTAATTAAGCATGCATTTGATAAATCTTTTGTATGTATCACAATACGAATATATCAAAAAAGTGATCAGCACCCTTAGGATATTTCTACATGCACCACACAGCTATGATAACAAGATAGGCTTGGTGCTGTATTTGAAATTCCATACAATTCCCGTGAAAGAATGTAGATGAGAGAACAATGAATTGTGATTGGGTGTTCTGACAAGATTTTGTGGAAGCACGAGTGTTTGAGCTGGTTCCTAAAGGATGGAAAAGCTGCTTCATGCATGAGATTGAGGTAGGGAAGCGCTGGATATTCTTGAGGCACAACATACAGTTGGTGTCTTAAGTGAAAGGGAGAAAATAGAGATTTGATTGAAAAACTCAACTGGCTCTTGTTGAGTATGTGTGCCCTGCTAGAGACATGATTTTGTCTGTTGTGGGAGGAAGGAGCTGCTAAACGTTTTGGTTCTGATGACATCAGCCTCTAAGAGTCAAAACTCTGCTAGTAGCGTGAAGGAATAGATGGGAGTGGTTAGACGTTAGTGGAAGGAAAACTTATTTAATAGGTTGGGCAAGTTATAGAACCGTGCAGTTCTGAGCTATGGGAACTGCAAATATAAGAGTAGACTTTGAGAGACTTTTTTCTTTTTTATTCTTAAAACTCTTATATGGTTTAATTTGAAAGACTTAACACTAGAATCAGCAAGGATTGATTGCTGAATGGTTTGTGGTAGTGTCGGGTGCATAGGGGGCTTGCAAAAGAAGATGCTCTGCAAAAAAGATCGCAGCGGTTCATGAAGAAGGCAGACCGGAAGAAGACAGCAGCTCTCAAGTAGCTTATATTTCGTATATTTATATAATATATATTTTCTGTATTATACATGAGTATATATGACATGCATATATATAATATACATTTTTAAATATCTATTTACATGCAAAATATAAAAATATATATAAATGTATAAAATAATTTATAATTTGAGGTTAGGAATGGGAGGTGCAATTTAGGGGTTGGAAGGCAACTTTGCATTGTTGAATGTGAGTGATGATGTGACTTTTTTCTTAATACTGCTAGTTACCTTTCTCATCCCAGCCTTTCTCAGTCTCTATTTATACAATGTGAAAGAGACAATACAAGGAGACACACACACAATCTTAAAGCACTTTTTTTTTAAACACACGTGGAAGAGATCAGGCCAAATGCTATATTCTTCTGTAGTTTTCAAAATGCTATTTTATCATTCTCCTTCTACATATATAATCACACTGCACTGTCCTTTGGATTCCAGTTCCAGATTTCTAGAGAGCGAACGGGGCTGTAGTAATTTCGTGGTTTTGTTGCTACACTGATGACGTTAGTTTCGTGGAAAGGAGTTGGTTATCCTTTAGGTATTCTGTACTAAAGTCATAAGTCACCTTGCTGAAGAGGACACCTCTTCGTTAAATAGATCATGTACCCATCAATGGAAGAAACAGTGATACCATCCCTGTATAAGAAAAATATTTTGGGACGCCTGGTTGGCTCTGTCGGTTAAGCGTCTGCCTTCGGCTCGGGTCATGATCCCAGTGGGATCCTGCATCGGGCTCCTTGCTCAGTGGGGGGCCTGCTTCTCTCTCTGCCTGCTACTACCCCTGCTTGTGTGTTATCTCTCTCCCTCCCTCCCTCCCTCTCTTTCACAAATAAATAAAATCTTGAAAAAATATATTTTTTATTTGGCATTGGAATACCTTTGTGAACTGTACTTTGAGTTAAATATGTTTGATCTTTGGCAGTCATACTTTAATACAATCAAGACTCTTCCTTTTCTGGTTTTGAATCTATCCTTTGCGTTCTTGCCTAAGTGCCTTTATTCCCCTTGTCCTTCTGCCTAAGAACTCCCCCCCCCCTCCAATTTGGAAACATAACCGTCTTTTAAGACCTGGCTAAAAATACTACCTCTGTGAAAGGCATTTCTAGTCCATTCCCAGATCTAAATGAGTCCCTCCCTCCTTTTTGTTCTTAAAGTTCTTATAAAACCATGCATGTTAATCATGTCCTCACTTTAGTTGTCTTGCTTGCTGGATCATATAAATTCATTGAAGGCTTGATTATCATTATAGCCTCCATCCAGTAAGGGCTTAGTGAACGTACTTTATTGAATATAATTATTATAAGTTATTTTCAATGACCAAAGTGTCCTATGGTATATATAAGAGACGTATAAAAGATTTATATCGGCTGTATCCTAAATTTTATCTGCTAATTGCAATCGATATCAAATTTAACAATTTACTATCTACCATTTTAGAGGGACTTAGGGGCATGCATGGTGAAGGGGGAGCAATTTATTTAGATGACCCAGTTCTCCAAATAAGTGGTACCAAAACAGCATTGTGGTGTCATCATGTTAAGACACAGCTATCATATCATTAATTATTGAGGTTTGGGGAAATTGATTCTGTTTCTCTCATTGTCCATCATCATTTGATTGTTAGCCATTCTCTTAACCCTGTGGCCACCTAAACAAGAGGGGAAAGCAGCATACCAGGGGCTGCCAGATTGTAGGATAAAGCAAATGAGTAATTAGAGCCATTGAAAACTGGGAAAAAGGAGTTACTGCCATAAAATCAATAAGCATAAGAGCATAACTAAAGCAAACCTATCTTAAAATCCACGATTTCTTAGTGATAACTTCAAGAAGTAGGAAATTCACTGGTCTCATGCTGCCTTTTCTATTTAAATTGTGCTACTGAGTACAGTTTGATATGGGACAGTGGTTCAGTATAGTAATATTTCATCTAATAAATTAAGACAGTGATAGAATAGGGGCGCCTGGGTGGCTCAGCCATTAAGCGTCTGCCTTCAACTCAGGTCATGATCCCAGGGTCCTGGGATTGAGCCCCACATCGGGCTGCCTGCTCTGCTGGGAGCCTGCTTCTCCCTCTCCCACTCCCCTTGCTTGTGTTCCCTCTCTTGCTGTCTGTCTCTGTCAAATAAATAAATAAAATCTTAAAGAAAAAGAAAGAAAGTGATAGAATATTACCATTTTGCCATCTTTAATGGACCTAAGCAGTGTTCATCAGTGACTGCTGACATAACAGCTAGGCATGATGAGCCTTATGATGGTAATAGTCAAAGCTACCAACTTATAGGAAGTACAGGGGACAAGAAAGTAAAAGTCTCAGGGTAGGTAGGTTCGGTCAGCAAAATTCATACTGTGGGAATTAGTACAAGCAAGCCATTGACCTGTTTTCTTCAACAGATAAGAGTACAAAAACGTATTAGAGACATACCAAGCAGTGGTAATGTATGGATTTATTTGGATCCTGATTTGAACAAACTTTTTTAAAATTTTATTTATTTGTCGGAGGGAGGGGGAGAGAGACGCAGGCAGAGGGAGAAAAAGGCTCCCCGCTGAGCAAGGAGCCCGACGCAGGACTCGATCCCAGGACCCTGGGATCATGACCTGTGCGAAGGCAGATGCTTAACCAACAGAGCCATCCAGGCGTCCCTGAACAGACTATTTTTAGAAGTGTTTTTGAGGGACGCCTGGGTGGCTCAATCCATTAAGCGTCTGCCTTCGCACAGGTCATGATCCCAGGGTCCTGGGATCGAGTCCTGCATCGGGCTCCTTGCTCAGCGGGGAACCTGCTTCTCCCTCTGCCTGCGGCTTGTGCATGCTCATTCTCTCTTTCTGGCAAATAAATAAAATCCTTAAAAAAATTTAAAGAGAGTTGAAAATTGTCTCCTTTTTCCCTCTCTAGGCCCTGTTAAACCTGGCAGAGCGACTGGGAGAGGCTAAGCCTCGAGGACTGACTAAAGCAGATATTGAACAGCTTCCTTCTTATCGGTTCAATCCTAACAACCACCAGTCAGAACAGACTTTGTAAGTACATTTTTCTGACATCACTCTGAAATTTCCTTTTCTACCTTTATAAAAGAAAAGCTTGAGTGTCAAAGATAACTTGATAAATGTAAGTAGTCTCTATTGTATACTCCAGCCCTGTGCTGTTTGGTAAGGTAGCCACTAGTCATATGGGGCTGTTTAAATTAATTAAATAAAAAGTTAAGTTTCCTTATTGCACTCACTAATGATGCTGTGACGGAAGATGTAGAACATTTCTATCTGAGAAAGTTCTGTTCGACAGTCCTGTTCTAGATTTTTAGGTTGCCTAGAAATTTTATGGTTTCTTAGAATATTTTATATAAGATTAAAGAGTCTCATTGAGGTTTTTACCTAAACATTCTGCTTATTATAATATCTTTAATAACAAGTTTACGGAGCTATAATTCACATGTAAAGTGTACAATTCAGTGGTTTTTAGTATATTCATAGAGTTTTCCAACCATCTTCAAATTCAAATGTACACCATTTCTTCACCTCAAAGAGAAAAAAGCAGCCATGTCCTATTTTTCCCCAACCCGATCTATTCCAGCATAGACTCCCACTATTTTACTTCTTTTTTAAATCTCTGTAGATTTGCCTGTCCCGGACATTTCACATTAATGAAATCATACAGTATATGCGCTTTTATGTATGGCTTCTTTAACTTAGCTTAATGTTTTCAAGGTCCATCATGTTGCTCGTATCAGTACTTCTTCATTCCTTTTTATGACCAGATAATATCCCGTTGGATGGATACACCAAATGTTGTTTATCCCTGCCTAGTTGATGGACATTTGGCTTGTTTCCATGTTTTGACTAGTATTAATAATACTGCCGTGAACATTTCTGTACAGAATTTTTCTGTGGATATATGTTTTCATTTTTCTTGGCTATCTAATAGACCATATGGTAGCTTTGTTTAACCTTTTTTTTTTTTTTTTAAGTTTTTATTTATTCATTTATTTAAATAGTCTCTATACCCAACGTGGGGCTCGAACTTACACCCCTGAGATCAAGAGTCACATGCTCTTCTGACTGAGCCAGCCAGGTGCCCCAACTTTGTTTAACCTTTTGAGAGCTGCTAGTTTTTTCCAAAGTGGATACACCATTTTACATCCCCACCAGCAATATGTGAAGTTTCTCCACATCTCTCCAGTGGTTATTATTATTCTCTTTTGATTCTAGCTGTCCTAATGGGAGTGAGGTGGTATCTTGTTAAGGTTTTATCTCCATTTCCAAGATGACAAATGATGTTGAGCAATTTACTGTACTTACTGGCCGGCCACCTATGTATTTCTCCAAAGAAGTTTGGAGAAATGTCTGTTAATATCCTTTGTCCATTTTTAAATTGGGCTTTTTGTTATTGAGTTGTAGAGGTTATTTATATGTTATACATACAAGTTCCCTTATGAGATATGATTTTCAAAAATATCTCCCATTTTGTAAGTTGTCTTTGCACTTTGTTAATGGTGTTTTTTGAAGCACAGTTTTTTGTTTTTGTTTTTTTTTTTAATGTTCAGCTTACCTAATTTTTTTGTTTCTTGTGCTTTTGGTTTCATTTCTGCTAAACCATTGCTTATTCCAGTATCATGAAGATTTACCCCTATGTTTTCTTCTAGGAGTTTAATAGTTTTTAGCTCTTACTTTAGGCCTTTGTTCCATTTTTCAGTTAATTTTTGCATATCATGTGAGGTAGGGATCCAACTTCATTCTTTTGCATATGGATGTCTGATTGTTTCAACACCATTTGTCGAATATTATAGTGTCTTCAGTATTAAGACTAGCTTGGATGTTTAACCAGAAGTTTTCTTGATGATCTCTCAGTAAAGCAAAGCACTCTAAATGTCTTAATATCATTATTTTTTCAGGGTATTGATAGATTATTTTGTCTTAAAATTTAAATGACAGTTTGAAAAGTGAGATGGTAAATGGTTTTTCTAGGCTTCATTAGTCATAACAAATAGAAAACCACTTGAATTTATGGTTAAGTGATTTTTTTTGCTTTTTTTTTAGGTGTGTAGTATGCATGTGTGATTTTGAGTCAAGGCAGCTACTTAGAGTTTTACCCTGTAACCACGAGTTCCATGCCAAGTGTGTCGACAAATGGCTTAAGGTAAAGTGGATGGCATCTGTGAAGAGAATAACATTTGAGTTTTCTCCTTTATTGACCATAGTCTTATGTAAAATAGGTCCATTGTTTGGTGGAGGATGGGTAAGGAGACAAAATTTTCAATGACTTCTGCAAATGAAAAGGCCAGTAAAAATTAACTAGAGTCATCAATGTGGGAGTGATTGCGCAAAACTTGAAAATGGGTTATCTGTACTTGATCATCAGTATATCCTTTCTAGTGTTACATAGGGACAAGGCCTGAACTTCCTGGGCCAGTTTCCTGTAAGAGTTTAGAAGGGGACCTCACTGGACCTCCTTTGTCAGAGATTTACATGAGAAATGAACCACTAGTGCTTTTATTTAATTCTTATCATTTTCTCTTTTGTAGATAAGAAAAACCCAAAGCACACAAATTTTGTATTTTATAATAGTAGAATAAAAATATGATGCAGTAAAATAATTTAAAAATAGTCAACTTTATCATCAACTAAACTTCATTTAGTTGATCTGAATGATCTTAAAAATGATAATACCTCTGGGTTACTTAGGGCCACAATTTGATGAGGAAGACAAATGAGTTAAAAGAGAATCAGTCCTCTGTGTGAGCACCGAGTAAGGGTGCCCAGTATTTAGCTCAAGCCACATCCTGAAGGCAGAGAGTCTTAACTTTTTAGAAGAAGAATGTATTATATATACACAGCCCTGCTGTGTAGGAACAGAGACTGATCAGAAAACAGCAGATTGCATATGGCCGATAGCGAGAGTGGCAAGAGACGAGATCTTCAAAGATATGGCCAGTGACTGGCTTATTGTGAAGTCATGATGCTTGTGAGGGAGTGTGACTTGATCCTGGAAATGATGTGGAAGGCTATGACTGAGATTGTGCTTTAGAAAGATGACTGACCACCGTTAGGAGAATGGGAAAGGAGAGAGGTTTCTGAGAGACTTTGAGATGGGATGATGATGTTCTGGGCTAGACAGAGAAGGAATATTGGCAATTGGATGAAAAGAGGAGGACTGATTGGAGAGTTATTATAATGTACAGATGGGAGTATTTCATGAATAACGTGTTTTAGAAAGTAGGAGAGCAGGTGATAGTTTTGTGGCTTTGGCAACTGAGAAGATGGTGGTACCATTTGTTGAGAGGGCGTTTTAAGCTAGTTATTGTCTGAACTGGTGATAGGTAATTTTGCCTATATGTTGAAACGGACCTATTAAAAATAAAAGCACTCATCGGCTGCTAAGTATTTTGAGTTTGTGGTGTATTTTTTTAAAAGAGAGATTTAATGATTGCTTTGTACCTTTTTAAAGGAATAAAGAATAAAAACTGTATGGGAAGTAAAAATAGCTTGTTGCTTTTAACATGTTACATTGTATAAATCACAGTTCAGACAGGTTTTCTCTTTTGTGTTTTAGGCAAATCGTACTTGCCCAATCTGCCGAGCTGATGCTTCAGAAGTGCATCGGGATTCAGAATGACCAACCTAAGAGCACAAATTTAGTTCGGGTGTTCCTCATCACATGTATATACGGACTATCCATTGAACTTAATCTGTGTGGCTTCCAGCCCTCCCTTTACCAAAAGGGTCAATGGACCTTTCTTTGCACTGTGTGACTTAATCAACTATAAAAGCTTACAATTAGTCTTCACAATTATGGGATTGTTATACTAACCGTGTGATTGGAACTCCAAAGACTTTTTCTTTAGCTTAATTTTGTGTGTGCACTAACATTCCCTGGTTTTTGTGTGATCATTCCGAGTGTTGCTGCAAGATTACAGTGGACGTGATCTTTTAGCATGTGCTTTTATAAAAAGTGGTAGCTCCAGATGATATAGCAATCTACCTTATATAGAGCCTTCAGAAACTGTGAGTGGAAATGAATGCAGCGTATGACTGTTGGTGATAAATGTATCTGTGTGTGAGAGAGAGTGTGCGCAACTACTTGTGTGAGGGCATGGTAGCTAACGTGTGTATGAGATCCTATATACCAGCATGTACCAAGAATGTGTGTGTAGTTTTAATTATGCTGCAATGTATAATCTGGTGTGTTATTTAAACAGCACTAGTACTGTACACTGGTTTTTTCCCTTGTGTTTGCTGTTGCACACTGATTGCTAAGGGTGCATCAATGATAAGCATTGAATACTCCATCCCTTCCCTCCCAGTGAATGGAATGAGAAAAGCCTTCTTCCTTTGCTTCAGGCAGCTGTCACCTTCTCTTCGTTGGTGGTCCCAAGTGGGTCACTTAAGAAAAAAAGTGTAACAGATTTCTCACTCCATGAACCTGATTTTTTGATTCTGTTGTGAAAAAGAAATTTTTTAAATCTCCAACTTGCTGTTTCCAAAAAGAAGGTGCAATATCATACATCATCAGTTAGCAATATTAGCATTTCAATCAGTGATTTGAATGTTGATACTTTGTTTTTTTCCTTTACATTTCCAGTAAGCTTCTTACAGGAAGTACCTGTGATTTTTTTTTTCTTAATGTTTAGGTTTGTAGTCTATCTGAAGATATTTGAGTAATATATTTCTAAGAATATCGCTGGTCCCATGAAGTCTCACCTCCTTTACTTCCACCAGAACAAAATCTATTAGCTAATTCAGCTTGACTTCTGATACGTTCTTTGTTAAGCTCTCATAGGCAACTAAATTGTTTTAAGAAACTATATTTCTGTTTGTATCGATTCACCTGCCAACCTCCAATTCTGAACGTTGTCTAGTTCTTCCCTCCGTGAATGTGCTTCTCATGGAAACCCTGATTTCCAGGATGGATCAAGTGCTGTGACAGCTCGAATTCTTAGACCTGATGTGCTTTGATGTTTTATTGCTTTTTTAAAAAATTTTTGTTTGAATGAGAAAAATTTAATATAACAGGTCCAGAATACTTGCAGTATAAACGAAGATTTGATTTTGTATAAAAATAATGCTGTCAAACAGGAATTGACCTTCATTTAGTCGCTCTGAAATAATACATAGCTGTGGGTTTATAGGTCCACTGAGCATCATTTAGATCGTTTAAAGTCATTTTTCCAGCAGTGTTTTGATTCCTCCCTCATTCTTTTGTTGTCTTCAGCATTGTCTGCCTCTTCCTGCAGTTGAGGTCATTGCTTTGTTTGCGGTAGCGCGAGCTGCGTAATCCCAGTCAGGACTGTGATGACTTGCTGCCAGCCTCACTCAGCTTTCAGTTGGCTCTGTTTTCTACTCAGACAGTGTTAACTACTTGTTACTGCCATGCTACTTGCCTTCCCTTGAAGTCTCTATAAGCTCATCCCAGCTTAGAGTTCAGTAAAGTCAATTCTCACAGAAGCACAATTTTGCCCTTTTCCAGACACTGTTGCCTCTATCTAGTCAGACAAATAGGATTTTGCACACTTTCTGTTCGCCCCTGTATTTGTCAGTGCATCAGAAATACATCTCAACAGTGCTGAAGTGCACATGTTACTTTACAATCATTAGGACGTTCCCCACCTGTTCCTGATGAATAAGAAGAGTGTTGAAGACCAAAATTATTGGCGTAATAATCAGCTACATTACGAATCACGTATAGTTTGATCTTTATTTTTTTTAATCATAGAAAATCATGTTTAAAATGGCAAAAGCCCATCTTATACATAGACTCTTTTATATAGCTGCAAAAAATTTATATCTGTACAGATCTAACATAACACTACTACACTCAGTATTCATTTTATTGAAGCATGCAAGTAAAGCACTTTTTCTAATTTATATAGATACCTAATAAGGCACATTGTACTAATGACTAGGAAAAGTAGCTCTTCCCTCCCTTGGACGATGAATTCTTGTCATAATATCCCTTTTCCAGCAAATTTTTGAGAGGCAGTTGGCAATTTAGGAGGCAGCAGGGTCTATTTTGGTAAAATCCTGAAGTAATGTTGCACTCTTGTGGCTGATTTCTCTTGGGGAATGTCTTTCTTTGCATGGGGCCCTTAGAGATGTGTACAGATTTGCTTATTAAGTGGTTAGTGCGTATTAGGAGCATACATGCATGTGGTCTGAACCAGCTCAGACTAGCCACAGTGAGCAGCTTCATGGCTAGCAAAAGAAAGAACAGTTGATTCGTGCCCAGCTGTTGTCACCTTGAGCGATGCACCAGATAGCAGGCAGATGTTGGTTTGTTGCCTTCTTCCTCTTTTCTCCTAAAACAATATTGGCTTTACCATCTTAACTCTGCTGTGGGGTTTCATTTTGTGTTATTTTGCATGAATTATCATCTTTGAATTTTTTAGTGCCCCCTCCCCCCAAATAGAACAAAACAAAAAAGTCAAGGCCTCCAGGTATCAAGATCTCATTAGGATTTTCTGTCCTGAATTTTTTTGAGCAAAATCTGGAAAATGTGAAAGCATATTTAGATTTTATACACTCTCTGAAATGTGATTTATTAAGATTCTTAAATTTGGTCCTCTTATAGTATTTTGAATGAGATCTACCAACTCAAAGAGAATATTTTTCACAGATATCTTTAGGCCTTCATTAGAAAGCTATTTTCCCCCCTGTTGGTACATTTGGTTACCTCATTTTGCTGTTTGTTTCAGATTATGAAAGCTTACAGGGGTGTTTTTTGGAATCATTTGCTGAGTCATTTCCTCAAATCATATCCCATTGTATCAGTTAACATATAGTTTTAAATGTACGTATTATAAATATCTGTAACCAAATCATTTGAAGGCTTGATAAATTTTTAACAAAGTTTGTACATTTTTTATGAAAGTTACTAGTAATGCTTTACTAAGTAGTGCAATGAATTTTTATTTTTAATCCCTGTGCCCAATTTTGGAGTTGAGAGGGTTGTTGGTAATAAATGTATGATGTACACTTAAAACCTTTGTTGTGTTTCGTGTTACTGTGTTAGGGAAGGAGTAAGGTTGCGTGTCCTTGAAGCGGGAGGGTTGTAGGGGATTCCGGCAGGAGGGTGGAGCTGTTGAGCTACCTGTGGCTAGATTTAATTTTTAGACTATAATACATCTGTGTAAACATCTTCGAAACATGAAAACAACTAGCATCGTAGCATGTGGAACAGAATTATATCCTTTCAAAACCCAGGAAGATAGCTGAATAAGCTTATTGAACAGTAGGGCCACCTACTAGGTAACTAGATATCTTTCTATACATGCTAACCATAAGATGCAGGAAATAAGATGACAGTAGATAACTGAGCAAATTTGTCTCCATTAGCTACAGTTTACGTCCAACTTACTGTCAACATAATAGGGAAGAGGAGCCTCTGTTAGTCACTTTCCATACATGTTTGTGTAATCCCTTTCCTTTGACCAAAAAGGAGTAAAAGACATCTACTTATATGTACATGCTGACTGTGTTACTCGAGAAGGAAAGTTAGAAACAAAACAAAAAGTGGAGGCTGAAGAATAGATTCCACCCCTCTTACCTCTCTTGGGGCCTGAGGGGAGAGGATGCCCTCTGACTGGCTCCAGCACTTCGCTGTTAGAAGCATTCAGTATACTGACCAAGTCCTGATTGTTTTTTCATTTTTCCAGCATATTAGAAAGAATGCTTGTGTTGGACTTTGAATACCTCCAGAAACCCAAAACTTGTGCTGTCTTACGGCAGAGGCACTCAGTACACACCTGTGCGTGCTCTCGTGCCTCGGTAGCTGCAGTAAGGCAGGGAGGCCCGTGCAGCTATTGGAGCATTGAAAATGTGGGATGTACTGTACATTTTTACACTGGGTTTCAAAGAACTGGTATGAGGAAACAAATACCTCAGTAGTTTTTGCACTAATTCAAAGACCAAAGGCCTATAAGAACAGGCCCTGTGGCAGCACTTAAAAGCCAGCTCTCTTTTCCTCTACCATTGGTGATGGCAGCCCTGGGTTCAGAGTCACTAGCTGGAAAAGAGCTCTCCTAGAAAGCCTCTGAATCAGCAGATTTTCTGTGAGCAACAGAGGCCCTTATAACTAAGATGTGCAATGTAGACTCTTACCAGGACTTCATCTTGGTGCATTTATTTCCCCCTTTTACAAATCTTTTCCATTTTAAATTCTTAAGTCATCTACTAAACCTTGGTTGTATCATATATACCAGTTAAAGCTCACTGGCTACCATTATTTCTTAATAGATCACAAAACCTGATTTGTACCAAAGGAAAAAGTTCTTGTGAATGTTTGTGATCACAGTGCTACAGGTGTTTCAGGTCTCTTGTATGTTTCAGATGACAGCCAGTATAGACTGCTGTTAGAAGTGTAATGAGCCATAGTTGTAATTAAAGGTTTTTTAGTAGCCACATTAAAAGGTAAAAGGAAACAGTTGACATATTTTTAATATATTGTACCTAACCTACCCAAAATATTTCAGTATGTGATTAGTATAAAAATTAATGAGATGTTTTATGTTTTCTCATACTAAGTCTTTGAAATCCAGTGTGCAGATTTATAGTACATCTCAATTTGGACTATCCACATCTCACATGCTCAAGTAGTTACCTGTGGATAGTGGCCATTATGTTGGACAGGACAGGTCTAGATTGGGATAGTGGCAGGTTATTTCCTGATACCCTCAAGACTTAACATTCTACCACTGCATACCTTAATAAACTATCATGTGGTTAGCAGTGTTTTATTCCTTTTTTTTTTTTTTTAAGATTTTATTGATTTATTTGACAGAGACAGCCAGCAAGAGAGGGAACACAAGCAGGGGGAGTGGGAGAGGAGGAAGCACGCTCCTAGCGGAGCAGGGAGCCCAATGCAGGGCTTGATCCCAGGACCCTGGGATCATGACCTGAGCCAAAGGCAGACGCTTAATGACTGAGCCACCCAGGCGCTCCAGCAGTGTTTCACTCCTTGTGTAGTTGAATAACTTCTGCTATATTCAGTACATAAGAAGCTGACTTAGTTGTTGTGAACATCATGTATAGCTGGCCTCGGTAACATTCAAGAGCAAAGTTTCTTCTCAGTACATTCCCTAATCAGATGTTCGCTGAGCACTTTCAGGATTCACGGCAATTTGAGAGATTAGTTGCCAATCAGAGAATTGGGCATTCTGAAGGATTGGGAGTAGGAAACTTCCAACCCACATCGAGATGATGGGGTGGATTGCCGTTGAGGTTGCCCTACAGATCATATGTTTTTAACGTCTTTCATGTGGCTCTCTCTGCCTCCCAAAATGGCAAGTGGGAAATACAGGAATAAGAAAAACTGAAGAAAGAAAAATACACATAGTGACAGCCAGGGAAATTGAAGGTCCCCTTACAGTCTGAAGTCTGGAAATGTGCTGTAGAATCAGTAAGGATGTTTTCCCACCATACAGGAAGTGAAGGGAAGCGAATTGTTAAGTAAAAAGGAACCCACCTTCCTTCAAACATCTGATTCTTGGTCTAAGGTGGAAACAGTATAATGGCTGGTTAATAAGACCTGTAGCCAACACCCAGTGTCTACCAGTACCCATCAATGTATCCAGTAAACGTGTTCACAAGCTGCTTTTTTTAACCTCCTTTTCAAGTGTTAGAGTCCCTTCCCCACTTCCTCAATAGTAAACTTAGAGATTTGCGATATGATGGCCTCTCTCTTCCCGTTACCTCAGTCCTTTCATGTTTGGATAAGAATAATTTTTTTATTATCCAACCTTCTTGGTAGTTATCACTTCTAATAAAAAAGGGTGCTACAAACAAGGTAGATATGCTTCTGACTATGTATACTTAATCCTAATAAAGATTGGCATTTCTGTTGATGGTGCAGGCTTATGGTATCCACATGTTCTAGTTGGTTCTTTTTCTCCCCTTCTGCTTTTGGTCATATTAATATTGGGCTTAAGCTAAATCAGAGGAAAATAACCTTGACCCTGGTACCAAAACAAGGCCAGTGTTCCCAAGAAAATATTTAATGCTATTTGGCGATTCAGGCTCAGATTGCCCTGGTTTTGATATCAGTAAGGAGGGAAATAGATTGCATTTACTCTTAATTCCAAAATTTCTAAAAGAAATTTGGGCCATCTTTCTAATCCAAGCTACTAGACTTCAGCTGGGGAAACAAGTCAGAAAGGAAAAGGTGATGGAATACCTGTCTGGCTCAGTGGGTAGAGCGTGTGATTCTTGATGTCCGGATGGTGAGTTCAAGACCCGCATTGGGCATAGAGCTTACTTTAAAAAAAAAAAAAAAAAAAAAAGTGCAATTTCTTTTTCCCATGAAATGAGAGATTAACGTCTTTCCTAAGATGCGCTCACAGCCCCCAAGGCTATGTTCCACAAGCTTCTAGAGAGCACCAGTTTATGCCAGGCAGCTCCAGAATCAGGAGTTAGGTCACTAGTGTGTCCGTTTCCTAGGGCTGCTGAAACAAATGACCACAAATTTGGTGGCTTAGAGCAAATCATCTCACTGTTCTGGAGGCCAGAAGTCTAAAATCAAGTGCAGGGTTGGTTTTCTCTGGAGGCTCCGAGGGGCGGTCTGTGTGTCTCTCCTTGAGGTCCTTTGGCTTGTAGGGCCGTAACTCCAGTCTGCCTCTCTTTGCACCTGGGTCTGCACATCTCCCCTGTGTCTGTCTGTGTTTTCAACTGGGTGGGAGGCCCCACGCTTCTACATAGAGGTCAGCTGTATGGGTGGGTACCTTAGAAAAAGCCAGATTTGTCCCATCTCGGGAATTATTTGAATCTATTCCAACAAATGAACTCAAAACTCCAGAGTTTATCATAAAACATGACCAAAATAATTTTGACCCAGGAAATGTTAGGGGGGTTTATTTCTTTATCTTCAACAGTCAAAGATAAACCTCAGTCGCTCTCACAAATTGATTCAGAGTAGTGAGGCTTCCTAGTATATCCATGAAAATACGTTAACTGTGAAAATTAACTATAAATGTATTATCAGGTAAGTGAGCAATTAGTAATGTTTTTTTTTAAGGGGAAATGAATAAATAGGAACAAGCCTGCAACCTGTGTCCTGTCCCATGTGTACAGTTTGATCCATGATGGCTTCTTTGCTGAATCAAAATCTGATGAATCTTCAAAACATTATCGTAAGTGAAAGAAGCCAGACAAAAGGTCACATACTGTGCACTTCGTTTGTGTGAAATGTCAAAGGCAAATCTATAGTGACAGATTAGTGGTTGACTAGGGCTGAGGGGATGGGAGGCTGGGGGTGACAGCTAAGGAGTGTGGGGTTTCTTTTTGGAGTAATGAAAATATTCTGAAATTGTGATGGACGCACCGTTGTGTGACTATATTGAAACAAATGCATGTGCTAAAATACACGCATGAGAGTATTCATAGCAAACTGATCACCCCAAACTGGCAACAACCCAAATTTTTATCAACTATTGAATCGATAAATTATGGTTGAGTTTTATAACGGTATTTTCATACAGCAAAGACAATGAACTACAGGTGTGCAGAGCAACATGCTGAATCTCATCAAATATATTTAATAAGACACAAAAGAACAATTTCCAATTACATATATACACATATATAACTATATAGATATACATTCCAATTATAGAAAGCTCAAAAACAAGCCAAGTACATCTATGCTGTATGAAAAAGCATGGTAGTGGTTACGCTTGGCATTAGAAGTTGTAGTTAGACCGGAAGGTGCAGAGGGCATGTTGGGGGGGTTGGGGGTACAGCAGGCTGTCAGTAATTTTGTTTGGTGATCTGTGTGCTTGATGACACAAGTACTTCAGTTTGAGAAATTTGTTGTGCTTTATGATTTGTTCATTTCTCTCAATGTATAATAAGCTTTATTTTAAAAAATAAGGGGTGGGTCCCACTCTGTGACCCTTTTGATAGAAGTACAGCTGCTATACATCACACATGGGCATAGGAATTTTTAACCATCTTGAAGGAGCCATACCAGGTACATTGATAGCCCCAATGTTACATGTTGCATCCCATAAAACCCAAATAAGCTAAAACCCAAATCAGACAACCCTACCCCTCCACGTGTGAGAGCAGGAATAATGTGAGAATATTGCCTTCATGCTAACATGCATGACTCCACACCAGAGGGCACTGTTGTACACAACCAAGTTCCAAATAAAAGCCTTTATGTACAGGTCAAGACTGATGTGGTTATAAATGTCCAGAATGTGCCTTAATGTTGCTTTTATTTACAGAAAGCGTGCATAAGAAATCTGTTTTCTGAGTAGTACGGGATCAGGACAGCTCAGAGACACTCCTTTAACACTGCATTTGTTCCGTACCAGGTAGGATTTCTAACCGTTTAAATGTTTTTTTAATGTTTAACCTACAACTGGTTGGTTGGTTGGGTTTGTGTTGTATTCTAAAATGCAATTTTATTGCGTAAAATCAGGCTCCCTTTATATAAATTGATCGAGATCGATTCATAGATAGGAAGTCAGTTCCCATGCTCCCTCCACATGCGAGCATGTGGGACAGGGGCGACTATATCTGCCAACACCTGTCTGCCCCCACCAGTCCCAGGTTTGCCAGTGGCTTCTTAAAATGTCAAATCAAATGAACACTTTTCAGTCTTAGTCTTGCTGGACTTCTCTCTGGTGTATGACACCGCTTATTTCTTAGAGCTGTGTGCCTTTGGCTTTTGTGATGTCTCCCCACTCAGTCCTTATTTCTCTCTGTGTTTCTTTCCTTCCGTCTCTCTGAGTTTCTTTTCTTTGGCCTGCCCCTTTCCCGTCAGGGCCCCCAGGATGTGTCTTCACCCTCTGGTTTTCCTATTCTGCATATTCTCGCCGGAGTGACTGCATCCTCCTGTTGATTCAACTGTTCTGTCAGTTCTCATGACTCACAGCTTCATACCTGCAGTCCCGGCTTCCTGCTGAACATACCCTCCTGAACCTCCCCTCCGGAATATCCCATAGGCACTCGATCTCACTGCGTCCAAATATAAACATTTCCCCCCAAGCTTGTTTCTCCTCCTGTATTCTCAATTTCTGTTGCTGCCCCACCAGCCACTGAAATAATCCAGCTAGAATCAGGAAAGTCATCTTGACTCACTCATCTCCGGCCTCCTCCAGATTAATCAGTTTTCCCCTTTGTCTCCCCTTCCTCCACAACTGTGGTTCAATTTCCATCATCTGCCTTTTCAAGATCTTGCTTCCAGCCTTGCATCCCTCCCACCCACCCTCTTATTCAGACCTCTCCACAGCTTCCCAAGTGAGTCATTCAAAATCTGGCTCCCTTCACCAGCCACCCCCACCCAAAGTCCCAAACCCTTCAATGGCTTTCCATCGCCTACAGAATGTAGTCCAGTCTTAGTCTCCAACACAAGTGCTCCTAGGTCTGCTCCTAATCGTGGTTCCAGTCTTAATGCTCAAGGCCCTTTTCCCACTGTATTTTACCCTCTGGCAGCATCAGCCTGCTTGTGGTTCCCCAGACACACTGTGCTCTTTCTTTATTTTCTCCTGCAGACCCCTCTGCCTGGAAGGCTGCTTCCTCCACTCCTCTCTCTCTTCGCACGACTCAACACAGGTATCACCTCTTCCAGGACATCTTCCCTGATCCCTGTGTGCTGGGTTAGACACTCCACCCCTCCTCCTGGAGCAACCCGGTGTGCTATTGGCACTTGTTCTTGTGGGTTCCCCACTGGCCTGTGAGCATCTCCGGCCTGCACAATTGCATGTCTGTACCGTTAGGGCCTAGCACAGAGTCTGGCACTGGGTAGTGGTTCCAGAAAGATCTCTGGAGTAGAGGAATGGAGAAGGACTCAGCTTGAGTGGTTAGGCAGCTGGTGGGAACAGTCACCCAAGGAATGAATCTTGGAGGAGGAGCAGGTTTTGACAAAAATGAGGACGGGAGAGGAGCGTGTGTGTCAAAGAGGAGACATCCTGTGAGGTGAGCACATAGAGTGGATATCCCGTATCCAGGTCTAGAGCTCCAGAGAGAAGCTTGGGCCCCTGGGTGTTAGAAACATTTAATTGTGTCAGCTAAGACAAGGCTGACTTCAGGAGGCCTCAGAAGGAAGTCTCCACATGGCCACCTGGGGAGCCAACTCCGCCTTCTTCCAGATCTGGGCCAGGTTCCACATGACTCTGGATGGCAGAAAATAAACAGACACTCCTTCACTGAGACGTGCCAGAGAGAGGCTGCCAAGGCTGCCTGTGACTCTCCCACCTCATAGCAACTGTCCTTGGATTTGTGTATTGAATGACTTAGGTTCAGGTCACCAGGCAGGGTGAGAACTGAACCCCACATGCCAAATGCACGAGGAGATCACAGTCAGGAGTGAACCCCAGCCTATGCACAGAACACAAATGCCACCAGTTCCTTGCCTACCCAGAGTCCAGCCTTTGTCTAGAAAGGGCCTGCTTGTCCCCTATGGGGTGGCTTGTCATGACTCTTCCTAGAAATCCACTACCCAAACCCAACCTGGAACCCAAGGCATTTGCTGGAGGAAATGCACCAGAATTTCATTGCATAGCAATGTGGCAGGAAACCCGAGTTCCAAGCAACTATTTCATTAAGGGTTCTCAACCCCACTCCGTGAATTGTGCAGCAAACAACTGCAGGGGCTTAGACAACAAGTCTGTGGAGAAAGAAAAGTAAGCAACCAGGGCTCACAACTCGTTCCCCAACAGCCCACCTGCTGCTGCAAGATCCTGACTGAGCACACAGAGGTCAGTTACCTGTTGCTGGTTTGCAAAGAACACACAGTTTCGGGGTTATCCACCCCACTCGTCATGACCTTATTAATTGACACCCACCCGGAGTGGGGCCAGTGGAGCAGCCATTTTGTATACTTCACTCACCCCCTGTGTTGATGGGTGTGCTGTCTCCAGGATTTTGGAACTGAAGGAGAAAGAAAAGGACAGTGTCTTTAGTGGTATTTGTTCTGCCTCAAAGCTCGAAGACTCAGAAAAGGTCTATCTGCAGGCAGAGAGAATGGAACAGAAACCCGGAGAAGAGCAGAGATGAAAGAACGGAATCCTGACATCTTCAGTCCCTGATTCTCTTCCCACCTGCATCTCAGCGCTCAGCCTCCAGGAGACACCTTGGACCCTTATGACAAATTCCCTGCATTCTGAGTCTGCTGACTCAACTCCAATTCACTGAGAAGCCTCATACCGGGAACGTGCCATACTGGGTGCTGCGGGTCAATTGCTTAACCTCTCTGGGCATCTTTTCTTCATCTGTCAACTGGGGGTCGGAAGATTCTTCACAGGATCAAAGGAACTAAGTGAAATAATTTAGTGAAAGCGAAAGTGCCAATGATACCGCCACCCACATGGCAGGCCTCTTCCCTGAGGGACCAAAGACACCCCCTAAAGGTCTGGAGAGAAGACTCTGGGGTCATTCAGATATTGGTGATAGGTCGTTGACACCCAGAATTAAAGAAAAATCAATTCTTTCACCCGCTGAAAGAGGACTGGAGTATTCAGTGCTTCCAGAACAAGCTGTGGCATCTTTCTCTGGATTAGCTTCTTGAGTTTGCAGGTCTAGACATTTTGTCCAGTGAACACTTCTCATTGCCTACTGGTATCCATTCTCTCATTCCTTCCCTGACAGCCCCTAGCCATCCGGCCCCCCTGCACCCTATGCTCAGAGGAGGGAACTGACTTTGATCCTAGATTCAGGGTGGGCCTGAGCTGGGTAAAGTCAATTTGCCCATTTCCCTGGGCAAATCAGGGTTTTCAAGAGGCCAGCTGGTCCAAGCAGTGCACATGAAGCTGAATCTTACTTGAAATGTTGGCTCAGGGATGCTCTCTGTTCTTCTGGATGTAAAGATGGAAATATGCATCCCTCTTAGCTACTGACCGTCATCCTACAGGCATGAGGGAAATTAGCCTCAGGATGAAGCCAACCTCATGAAGGCAAAAGAGAATTTGGACAGAAACAGGCCGCTGAAGACATCGGTGGACTGTTTGTCTTACGTCTATGTGAGCCCCTGTTCAATTGGCTTTTCTGTTACTGGCAAAACAGTATCGTAACGGATAGAACCAGGCGAATGTCTTTGGGGTTCATAATTCCATGAAAGCAGACATTTGTTTGAGCAGGGCAGTGTTTCAACAGGAGCAGTGCAAGTATTTGAGATGAAAGACCGTTATTCAAATCTTTCCCTAAACACTGGAGTTCTCAACCACGCACCTACCCCAAGATGACTCCGCCAGTCATCTGGTTTGGCTATTCCCCAGTATTTACCAAATTTGTCCCTCTCCTGAGACTCTCCGGCACCTCGGAATTCAGCACGTCTAGACCCGCGCTCGTCTTCCTGCCCAAACCCCTCAGCCTCTGCTGAGTCCACAGTCCCTGATTGTGATCTGCTGACCGAGTCCAACAAGGCCAGCTGTCACCAATGCCGCCACTTCCTCCCACCTCCCTCCTATCAGTCCCCAAGTCACACTTCGACCTCTCGGTTCTGCCCTTTGGTTTGTTTCTTTTTTTTTCATTACCCTCATTTAGGCTCTCTTCCTTTCTCTCCCAATTACTAGTCTGTTGAATCATACTTACTGCTTTTTCTGATGGATTTTTTTTTTAACAGAAAGTTGGGATCTTGCTGCATACCCACGAGTGCACTAAGTGAAAAGGAGGGGACAAAACTGTATACAACATGCACATCCCTACTCATGAAATAGTCTTTGCAGAAGTGAGTTTTGATAGTGGTATAATAGTCCATTGTATGCGCTTCAAAATGTATTTAATTGTTCCTCTGTTATTGAACATTTTAAAAAATATTTTAGTTAGGGATGCCTGGGTGGCTCAGTTGCTTGAGCACCTGCCTTCAGCTCAGGTCATGATCCCAGGGTCCTAGGATCGAGTCCCACGTCAGGCTCCTTGCTCAGCAGGGAGCCTGCTTCTCCCTCTGCCCACTGCTCCCCCTGCTTCTGTGCACACTCGCTCTCTCTGACAAATAAGCAAAATCTTTCGAAAGATGTTATTTATTCATTTGAGAGCACAAGCAGGGGAAGTGGGGGGGAAGCAGTCCTCAAATAAAACGTTCACATGCTACAAGAAAAAAAAGGGAAGGGAGGGAGGAAGAAAGAGAGGGAGGAAAGGAGGGAGGGAGGAAGGAAAAAAGGGAGGGAGGAAGGAAGGGAGGAAGGAATGAAGGAGGGAGGGAATGGGGAAGGAAAGAAGGAGAAAGGAAAGACAGAAAAGGAAGATAAAGGAATAAAAAAAAGTATATACAATAAACAGAACAGTAAATTGTTTCCTCTAGGAGGCAGTACTGGGAAAACACTTGTAGCGATTTTAGATTTTCATTGTGTTTGGAATTTTTACAATAAACATGTTTTATTCTTAGAAGCAGACAAATATCCAGAGAGCACTTAATAAATGAATGAATGAATGCATAAATGAATGAGTGAGTGAAAGCCACCATAAGGGCCCCACAAAACTCTCACTCGTTGGGTGGGCTGGCAGCTCCCCTGCCTCGGGGGGCCGCTGGCACCAGTAGAACTCTGTTTCTTGACTGCCCACACTCGGTGGGGGGGGGCATTCAGCCAGGACTGCAGACTGGTCTGTGTTCAGGAGCAGCGGTGGTTAACTTTCCAATGGGGAAACTGAGGCATGCTGGGAAAAGGAAGTCAAGCAGGGGGTTAGAGAGAGGCAGGGTGGGCTGGGACCCACATGTTCTAGTAGCTAGTATCATGTTCTTTCCGTGAGCGGTGTTCATGTGGATGGTGGCCAACAAGGGACTTTCCTCCTCCACCCTCCTCCAACCAGCAGCGCAGCAATTCACCTGTTTGCTCTTTGGCAAGTAAATGAGTTTGGCAGGGTTTATTGTTTGCCTTTGTGTTTTTCATTTTTTACAGCACTGAATTCTTAGGAAAAATGAAGAGGGTACTCTTCACTTACTGTGCCCCTATAGAAATGTGGAGGTTCTGTAATGACTGCAAGTAACTTCCCGCACTCTCCACGTCTCCTTACCTACACATTAGCTGCGGGTTACTGGGGAAATATTTCTGGAGCAGTAAATCTGATGATCGAGCTCTACAGCCTAGAGCTTTGCTATCCCTGGGGGTCAGATCTTAAGCCATTCTTACCAGTTCCCAGCAGAGCCTCTCCTCTCTGGCCCGAGCCCCTTCCTCTTGGCTCCTGGCCACACTCTTCCATCCCCCAGGACTGACCTGGAGAAATGGGCTGTTCCCAGAGTTAATGTGTCCTTGACGCATGGCCAGACTCCACAATAACCTTCTTAATGAAACAGGGAAACTGCAAAGTTCAAGTGGGTGTTTAGCAGTGAGCTTTGGCTCATATACTCAGTGATCAAATAGCAATAGAGTCCTCAAACAAAGACCATAAAGTTCTCATCTCGACCTTGAAGAAAGATGGTGGGGTCTGGGAGTTCTTCAATAGGCCAGGCAGCTGGCCGGCAGGTGTTAGGAGCCGGCTGGGGGTTTTAAGCAGACAGCTGCCGAGTCTAAGGAGCCAGCTGATGCTGTAAAGGGAGAGACCCCTAAGGGGCCGGGGTCCCCAGCCTCTGCTGGTTTCAGCTCTGACTTATGTGCTTAGATTCAGTTGTATGGTGTGTTGGGGCACGATGGTGGGGAACGTCAGCAGTGACTTTCCTTTATGTCCCTGGGGGCCCTCCACCCATTTTCTCCCACGTCTCCATCCTGTTCTCTGTTGGCCCTTGGTCAACTTTCTGTGGCAAGAGACATGAGCAACAAAGGGCCGTGTGTCTTCTGAAAAGGATGTTGAAACGGAAGTGAACATGCCTGTGTTTTCAGAACCTCCCATTTGCTGGCCACTCTTCTGGGTTCTTAACCTTTCTGTGTGCCGTGAGCTCACTCCGCTGGCAGGCTGGCCGAGCCTGGGGACTGCTTCTCAGAATGCTGTTTCTAATGCCTAAAATAAGTGCAAAGGGAACCGATCAAATTGAAATACAGTTACCCAAATAGAAACAAATCTGCGATATGGAAAGTAAATCCTACTTTATTAACGCGTTGAAGGACAAAATCTAGCAGTACGTCTAATAGTGACTACGCTTTTGAAGAGGTGACGAATGGAAGTGGTAATTCACAGTCTCTGCAACAATTGTAATGTGCTATGAAAACATATGTGACTCCGGCAGGTGACAGAGTCACAGGTCCCCTGCTACACCATGGTTTGTGGCCCACGTGCTTAATCGAAGGAAAATCTAAATTGTAGTTGGAAAAGCAGGGTGTCATCTTTTCCTTACTTATATTTTACTGACCCTCTCAGTTCTCTCTGTGGGCCCCTGACTGAGCCAAGTCAAGCCTTCTGCCTGCAACAGGCTCTTTGCAGGGTCTGCAGCCAGGCCCCCACCTTTATTATCACCCTTGCCCGTAGCCCCCCACTCCCTTCAGCATCTCCTTGGCGCTCTTTCCTCAGGGCTGGGGGGGTAACGTCAGATTTAGATGGACTTGGCAAGGGGCAGGGATTGTATGGAGCTCTCCCGGTAAACCAGCTGGTAGACAGGAGATGTCAACCTCCAAACCCAGGTCTGCCAGCACTCAAAATAATGTTCTTTCCACCAGGCCCCAGTCATCCATGAGAACTTCCCCCAGAAGAGCAATGAGTGCTTCCGCCTCCCTAGCTCGGAATGGTTCGTCTAAACAAAGGGCAGCCAGTCGGACCTGCAGTGAGAGAGCTTTCAAATGCTCCTCTTGCACAGCCGGCTTTGCCTGCCTGCTCGTCGGGCTCTGGTCTGGCGCACCCAGCATGAGGGCAGGTCACAGTGTCGTTCGGTAAAGATTTCCTAATGCCTTCTCCCGTCATGGGCCCTATGAAAACTGCGGGAAAGAATCCAACCCCAAACCTGTCCCTGCCAAAGCCAGACATTTGCTTGTGCTTATTGTCTCTGTGTCCTACCAACATCAATCAGAAAGTGTCTTTGGCTGGACACAGGGGAGATAAAGGTCACGGTGTCCGGCGCACCCTGCTCTGAGACTGAACAAAGGCCGACCCACAAAAGGCAGGTGTCTGCTTCCCCTTTCTCTGCAGAGGATTACAGAAGCTGCCCACCAGACAGAGCTCTTCCTGAGAGGCTCCTCTGTCCCCCCCCACTCACACTCCATCACTCTGCTCCGTTCCCTTCATGGACCCAAGACGGCCTTGCCTATTTCATTCATTCATTCATCTACCCATTCGCTCTCCATCATTTGCTGAGCATCTAGATATGTGGATGAAGGTAATCTCACCAAGCTCATAATCATTGGATTAGATTCCCTGTTAAAATGGATGTAAAGGGGCGCCTGGGTGGCTCAGTGGGTTAAGTGGCCGGCGATTATAAACACAGAAGAGACAGAGCTTTAGTTCTAATCTGAAGGACTGAAGGATGGAAACCTGTCCTCCCTCCCCGGCAGCCAGGGCCCTCTGGACAGCCACAGGACAGTCCTAATCTGTCTTCTCAGCACTGTCCTGTGTAAACCCTTGGCTCCAGGAGTTCTGGTCTGGCTTAGTCTTATACCAGCTCCCGGACAGGACGTGCTGCTTGGGCCTTGAGAATCTCTGCCATCCCTTAAGGCCCAGAGGGCACCAGCCATCCTCTGGACGGGTGGGCATCTTTCCTGCCCACAGTGAAGTGAGCGCCCTCTCCTCTGAATGCACATGCTGTTGTCCACGCTCTTTATCTGACGACGGCCACGCGAGTACGACATCGTAGGCGCTGGATGTTGCTGTGTTACTGTGGCTCAGCCATGCCTAGGTCTCCTCTCCAAGTTCTGGAGCTGCTTCTTCGTCATATTCTTACATCTGCACCTTTTTTTCAGTGACCCCAAGTCCTTGTCCCTTCATCCCTGAATATAACAACTATGTCAGTAGTTTGAGCTGCCTACTTGGGGCCAGGCCTTGTTCTTTTTTTTAGTTTTATTGAGGTGACAAAAAAAATTGTAAGATATTTAAAGTGTATAACGGGACGAATTGATATATTCACATTGTGAAAGGAGTCCTACCATTGAGTTAATTAGCACATGCATTGCCTCATATATTTATCTACCTTTCTGTCTTTCTTTCTCTCTTCTTCTTTCCTTTCTTTCTGGTGAGAACACTTAAGTTCTGCTCCAACCCACAAAAGACAGGTGTCTGCTTCTGCTTTCTTTACAACCGATTTGATTTGGGGGCCTGTCCCTTGGGTGGCAGCTGCAAAAGGTGGGGCACTCGATGTGTGGACAAGCTCCTTCCAGGCAGATAACAGCAACCGGACGTGACTGTTGGAGCAGGCTGGAGGGGAGAAGGCAGGAGGATTTCGAGGCCTAGGCAGCCAGTCCCTAGCGGGGTGCTAAATTAGAAGCCAGAGCCTCAGGCACAGGGTGCAGAACGTGTGATCAAACCTCCACCAGGGAAAGACGGGGAAACGGGCACTCTGGCCTCGTGTCCCTGTGCTGAGCCCCGGGGGGGAGAGCGGCGGTGCTGGGCGCCCGTTAATAACTACTTTTTTGCTAGCTTTAGTCCTGTGGGTCTTGTGGACACGAGCTCCATTGGCTTTCAGAGCGAGGTGTTCTGAAGGCCCGTCTCTCACGTGGGAGTCTTAAAAGTTGGGGTGCTAGATGTGTGGTCCAGACTCTTCGCTCCTCACAGGTAGTGAAATCATCTCCTTTTTTAAAAAAATGAGAAAATAGGGATCCGGGTTGTAAAAGTGAATTGCTCGAGGTCATATAACTTGTTCCAGATAATATTCCTTCCTTCTAACCCAGGGCTTTCACTAGGAAAAAACTGACAGTGCGTGTGAATTTTAGACAGCAGGGCAACATTGGCTATCAGCTCACTACTCCAGCTTATACCCAGAAAACACTCATGCCCAAGCAGATTTTCGTGGGAAAGATCCTGGTGGTGCCGGCGGCGCCAGGGATCTCTAAACCTTACACTTCAGATCAAACGGATGCCTGAAACTGCAAAGTAGAAGCTCGAAAGGTTTGGTGGTTAAAAAAACAAAACAAAACAAACCCAAAAAGCCCCAACGTACCGCGAGCAAGAAGCCTGGTCTCTGAATCAGGTTCACTTCCTGAGAGCTGGGGCAGCAAGTAACCATTCATCCTTTCTTTCGTTCGTGTATTCGGTCAGCGACTGTGCCCTGCATCTCCCTGACGGAGCTTTACTCTAACGATGGGGCAGAAACATAAAACGTAAGTGAAATCCGCGTCAGACGGTGACCTCAGGGAAAGAACGACGAGCACACGCACGAGGACGGAGGACGAAGTCTCACGAGGCGTGCGCTCCGTGGCGGGCAGCTTCTAAGGCTCTGCGTGTAGGAATTTATTTAATCTCTCCAAAGCCTCTGGGAGGTGAGCAGCAGTACGCGCCCAAAGTTTGTATTAGAAAACTCAGGCACAGGATGGTTTTGTAACTTGCCACAGGCCACAAAGCTGGTAAGTGGATTCGGGCCGTCCGGCTCTGGGGCCTGCATCTCCCACGTCTCACTTCTGTTCAGAGGACAAGGCCGGTGAGCAGGTAGCTTCTGACCAGAAGGATCGGGAAGGCTTCATGGAAGAGCTGACATTTGAGTTCATCCCTGAGGGTGAAGGAAAAGAACGTTCTGGGTTGGGAGAGGAGATGCAGAGATAAAAAAAAAAAAAAAAACACAGACGTTGTACTGGGTTTAAGCGCCTGGCGTGGAAGGAGTGGGTGGGTGACGTGGGGGGAGGGGGTGCGACCTCCCTGACAGTTGTTCGGCGTTATTCTGAAGGCACTGGGAACTTTCCACCTATCCCTTCCTATCCCTTCAACCAATATTTATTTAACATCTAATTAAATGCCCGCTTAAACACCTAATTTAACACCTGTTATGTATTTATTTAACCCCTAATTTGGGTGGTGGTAGAGGGGAATAGTGTCAGCGATCAAAGAAATACAACTGAATTGAAGACACAAGAAATAACACTTTTCAAAACTGTAGACAAGTTAAATGATAGGATACAAGAGGTGTTCCAAGGTAACGTGTGATGAATGGTTTGACAAACCACACGGTCTTGCAAATTTCAGGGTATATTAATTCTCCCTTTGGCTTGGGTTGAGGGTTTGCAAGGGCAAAGGAGGAGAGGAGTCTGGGAAGTCTGTTGGGGCAGTATGTGGATGGAGGCCTTCAATAATGGGGCTACCCAACCAGCTAGCCCTGGACTCCCAGCTGCAGGAACAAAACGGTCAGTTTTGGAACTGGCTGCCCAAGCACCCTGTCCCTAATCCCCATCACACCCCAGCAAGAGCAGAATTCCTGTCCTCAGAGACTGGGAGTGAGGAGCTGGCTCCGATAAGGGCCTGACTGTCTGGATCTGGGGTGTCCCGGGCTGAGTGTGTGGTCCCACAATTCACAGTGAGAAAATTCTGAAGCCTCCCTGCCAGGTCATGTCCTAAACGTATAGTTTTCATCAGGAAAAACTGTCCAAGATATGGAAGTGGACAAAAGTGATTCCATACTAGGTTGCCTTTCAGTGGAATGCTTATCACTGCCTCTCGGAATCTCTGTCATTTTCTGAATCTATAAATTAGTGAAATTTGACTGATTTCTTATTAATTAGGCTATTTTCCCAGCTCTGTAGGAATTGAAGTAAGCTTGTAAAAAAATTGTTATTAATGCAAGTGGTTCTTATCTGTAGCGATACAAATGAATTTTGTCTGGTAAAGATACAAGTGAGCTCCCCTCTGTAGAAAAGAAAACCCCAAACATTACATTCTCTTGCACTGGTTCTGCGTGTGTTAGCAAAACCATTTTATCTTTCCTCATTGCCTCTCTGTTCCTCACATTCTCCTTTGAAACGGTCTTAACATCTTACTGGTGCCCTTATGAATTAATGGGTTTGCTTAAAATCTTTGACCTGTGTTCATTTTATATTTGCCTGAAAGTCGTATTTTTACATTTTTGAAAAACCGTCCTTTAACACTTAATTCCTGCAGGTTCTCCAGCAGCTAGGTTAATCAGAAGGAAGGAAATGCCACAATTTCCATTAATGAACCAGAGGTAGTTTCCAGCAACTCTGTGGAGCTTGTTGGCAGCACTTTGAGAATTCTAAACGGAGTTTTAAACAGGTGCTTTAGGAGAACTTAGAAAAGAAAGGGAGAAAACATTCACTGCGTATATTGCCAATTACCATGCTAGGTGATTTACATATATTATCTCACTTAATCCTCAGGAAATCTCTGAAGTAGGTATTCTTGTCCTAATTTTGCAGGTGAACAAGCAGGAAGTAGTTGAGTAAGTACGGGAACTCCCATCTGCAGGTGAAGTCGTGTAAGTGGAAAATTACAGTCATGGTTCGTGAACCCCAGTGGTTAAAAGGGCACACTATAAATAAGGGTGTAACATGCAATAAACATGTGAGTGAGAGGATAACCAGCAAGATTAAAGTCATAAATCAGTAAAACCGGTGGAACGCTCAGCCGCGCTCCTAGTTAACATGGCTGGAGCCTGAAGGCTTCTTTAGGTAACCTGTTTCTTGAGACGTCAGTTAACAGCACAGCTTCCCACACACCCACCCTCTGCGGTCTGCCTCCCCTTCTGGGCAAGAGACAGCGAACTTCGGGTCCACTTCAGTGCCCGCCTTCGAGTCCGGATAATCTCAGGGGGATGTGTGCTCCACTGGCAGGAGGCAGGGCCACCGACCAGGAGCTGAAGGAAGTGGAGTCACCTCCTAGAAACAGGAAGGGTAGTCTCCTCCCCTGTGTCTGTGATCTTCAGCTCACTGCAAGAGTTATTGCAAAATGGCATAATGCTAACATTTAAAAGCTGGGTAGTGACATTTTTCTCTGTTCTTGCCTCTCTATTTCATAAAGAAATAAGGTTACTGTTAAGGGAAAAAATATCTGGAGGGGAAAAAGATTTAAATTATTCATTTTGATTTGGGCCCACCGTCTAACAGCAGAGAGGGGAGAAGGCAAAGGGAAGGCCGGATGGTGCCTGGTGTTCTCAACACCCCTCGGGAGCTGGTGCGGCCCCTGCTGCTCCCAGGCCACTGGCTCTTCCTGTCAGGGTCTGGCCTCCCCCGGGCCAACAGCCCTCTCTATCTTCCACCTGCCAGATGCCTCTTTCTCTCGGACACCATCTCTTGGAAAATGCACGGCCGCTCAGGGAGATCCTGCGTCTATAAGATCTGCTGGCTTAGGCCCTGGAGGTCTCTTTAGGCCTCATTTCTCCTCTGGCCCCCCTGTCCTGGCTTCAGTTCTCACCCAGCTCCCCTTGTCTGCGTTTGTGCGTTTATCTCATCAGCCTATCCCGCGTCAAACACGCACGCGTGCACACGTGACACAGACTAGTGTGTTCCAGGGTCTGCAACCTCACAGCAAATATCTGTCGGTAATAAATCAGAGCCTGGGGTTCCTGCCTAGCGTGGCCTGCGGCGGACCCGTCCGCGCGGCCCCTGGGAGCTCCTGCCGTCGTTGGGGACACCGGGTGGCCCCCCGGCTTCTGCTCCCTCAGTGCCTTCTGGCAGGTCTGCCCAAGTCATTCGGAAGAATTTGGGCCTCACATTCCACCACCAACGCGCGAGGGCGGCTCCAGGAAAGCCCCTATCACTCCTCGTCCCCGGGCGCCTGTTGCCCGTCGGGCAGAGAACCGCTGTTTAGAAGAGGTGTTTTGCCACTGCTGCCTGCAAAGGGGTGCCCGTGAGGCCTCCGGGTCCCCAGCCAGCAGCGGCTGTCGGCGCAGCTGGGCCGAGGGAGCCCGAAATCGCAGCAGGGGCCGGCGCCTCCCCCGGGCTGTCACAGGAGCCCCTGCCCGGCCTTCCTTTTCCTGCCGTCACCCGAGGGGTCTCAGCGACTCCGACACAGTCGTGGCGCCTCAGGAGCCTTCCTTCTCCCCAGATCCCACCCGGAAGTCTTTCTGGGAAACGGCCTTCCTCCGCTCTGACCGGACGCCCAGGCGTCCCTCGGGACAGTAAGTGTGTCGGGACAGCTTTGGCGGACGCCTGTCTGAAACCAGGTGCCCCTGTCAGGGCCCCAAGCCGCTGACGCGTTGCTTCCTGTCGGTGGAAAGCGAGCGGCTGGGCTGCTATGCCTCCGTCGTTGAGTCTCCGCGTTCTTCGGAACCACCTGACCCCGGGATCGCGCTTCCTTTCCGAAACCCTGGGTTTTTCCCGATGACCTTTCGGAGGCCTGGTCACGCGGCTTTCCGCGTTTCTATTTTGAGCTCTGGGCTCTGAGCAGCATGAGAATGGCGCAGGCTGCAGGTCTTCCGGAGGCACACCGTGGGGACGGGCAGGGGGCGGCACACCGTGGGGACGGGCAGGGGGCGGCACACTGTGGGGACGGGCAGGGGGCGGCCCTGAGACAGGACGGGTGGGGGGGGGACAGAGGCCGGCAAGCACCGCCCTCTGGCTGCCCTCATCCTGGGGGACAGGGCGAGTCAGGAAACCCTGGCAGAGGAGCCACACAAGGCCACCTGGTGCCAGAGCCAGGGGAAGGTCAGTGCACCATTGGCCGTCGGGGTGGATGAGGGCGGTGAGAGGGGCTGCCCACTTTTCGGAGGGCGGTTTCAGGAGAGTGGCGGCCGGAGACAGGCAGCCTGGACGAGTTAAGGAATGAGTGGGCGGCTGGCCAGTGGAAATCCTACGTGCAACCTATTCTCGCAATATTGTGTCCTGAGAGGAAGGGAAGAGATGGCCCCAACGTGCCGAGGGGAGACGGCGGCGAGAACTGGCTTGGGTTGGTTGTGTTTGTTTTTGCCCTAGAGAAACGTGTGGGCACACAGAGAGGAGGCCTGTAGAGAAAGGAGGAGACTGAAAGGCAGAGATGGAGGATGTGATGGAGCAAGTCCGGTCCCCGTGAAGGAGGAGCCTTGGAAAATCGGACCAAGGTGGCAGTCTGTATTAGCTGCAGCAGCGTGTGGCGCCCCGTGTGCCACGTCTGACAGAGTCAGACAGCTGGCCTGGAGCTCTCGGCTTCGCGTAAAGGAGGCGTCTCCTAAACGACCCCCAGATCTGAATCTTGGCATCTTATTAGGGCACGGACCTGGGGCCCCAAGCCGTGTTGTGAGAAGGACGTAGGTCCCCAAGGAAAAAAAAGAGGGTAAGTTGGCTGTCTTGACCAGGCCTGTAGGCCCTGTGCCAATTTACTCATGCAAGCACCTGGACAGTGGAACAAAAGAGAAAGAGAGAAAGAAAACCCGCACACAGAGGACGGCCAAACCCACAGAGCAGGCTTGAGTCCATCTTTACTTTCGGTTACCTATAAGGAAGACGTAGATGAAAGAGCAAGAACAAGGGGCGTCTGGGGGTTCAGTCAGTTGAGCATCTGACTCTTGATTTTGGCTCAGGTCATGATCTCAGAGTCGTGAGATGGAGCCCTGGGTCGGGTTCCTTGCTCAGCGGGGAGTCTGCTTGCCATTCTCTCTGTCCCTCTCCCTCTGCCCCACTCCCTGTTCACTTGCTCTCTCTCTCTCAAATAAATAAATAAAATCTTAAAAAAAAAAAAAGTAAGACTAAGAGGCTCAAGCCCTCAAATAGATCCCCAGCCCTTTCAACTTCCCTCCCTTCCACTGCATGGAGGATGCAGAAGAGGAGAAGAAAGCCTCCAGGGGCGCCTGGCTGGCTGAGTTAGAAGAGCAAGCGACACTTGATCTCGAAGTCATGAGTTTGAGCCCCATATAGAGGGGTATAGAGATTACTAAGAAAAAAAAATAAAAAAAAATAATAATGATAAACAAATAAATAAATGTAAGAAAGCCTCCAGCCTGAGGCCTGGGATTCTAGTGTACCCTGCCTGGGCTCCTTGGTAAACACATAACAGACCTTCCTAACTGGTGCAGCAAGTCATCGATCTTCTCAGTCCCAGGAACAAGTGGGGTCTGGGGCCAACTCCCTTAGCATGGATGCTGGAGAGCCTAGATTTGTGCCAGCCTGTTATTTTTTTTTTTTGAAGATTTACTTGTTTCTGTTTGTAGAGAGAGAGCAAGCCGGGGTTGGGGGGTGGAAATCTCAAGCAGACTCCCTGTGGAGCATGGAGCCCAACTCAGGGCTCAATCTCATGACCCTGAGATCATGACCTGAGCCAAAACCACGAGCTGGACACTCAACCGACTGAGCCGCCCAGGCGCCCCTGTGCCAAGCTGTTCTAACACAAGAAAGCACTCTAATATCTGCTGAATGAATGACTACCTGTATTCATTATAGTTTGTATTAGAAAAAAGATCTAAAAAGATCTCTAACTAGCACAGTAATCCTATTGAGAGCATAAAAAGTACTCTAAATTTCTTTTGAATATCTCTGTGTGTTAAAAAATACATAATTGGCAAGTGAAACCCACGATTTCACAAATATTATTCTTTAGTACAAGGCTAAGAAAAAAAAAAGAATTGATTTAAAATTGATTTCAGGAAAAACCGAAGTAAAACAGTATTACCAGGAGGTTGGGCAGTCATCAGACTGAGCTACACTGTCTCTGCCATCGCCTGCACCACCCGGGAGGGCCTGCATCACCGTTCTGCCCGGGCTGGGGGAGAGGACGACGTTCCCTGAGAGTCAGGCGCTGGGCGGGCATTTTGCATAGCTGTCTCCTGTGACCTGGCAACAGCCCTCTGAATATGATCTCTTCAGAAGTCTCATCAACCTTAGACAAGTTAGATAACTTGTCCAAGACCAATCAACTGTAAATGGCGGAGGCAGAATTCAAACACAGCTCTGGCTGACGCCTCAGCCTCGCTCCTGTTACTCTGCCAGGCGAGGAGAAGAGAGTGAGTCAGTGCTTACAACATGTTCAGCTCAGGGGAGGAAGCAGAAGGGAGTTTCCTTGGGAGGTTCTCAGTTTCTATGAAGTCAGTGGGGAGGCCACTGCGGCGGGGGGGGGGGGGTCTGATAAGAAATCATCCTGACGGCAGCTTCCATCCTGATATGATAGAAAATTAAAAGAAATAAGAGCACTGGAAAAGAAAAGCCCTTAATAGGTTTGCAACCACCCGTGGCCCCTCATGTCCAGAACTAATACTTTTAGTATTAGGAATTTATCTACTGCAAGATATTTTTACACTTATCCCCATATTTGAAGGGCCTCAAGTTTTCACAATTCCCCCCCTCACAGGAATCTCTACCTCCTTACTACTCAAAGTGCCGTCTGTTGGACCCATAATAAGGTGACCAGCCATCCTGGTTGGCTTGGGGCTCAGGGTTTGTTTGGGACAAGGAAATTCCAGTGCTGACACTGGGATAGTCCTGGGATATGTTGGTCGCCCTAATGAGTAGCACCTGGAAGCTTGTTAGGAGTGGGGAATCCTGGCCTCATTCCAGATCTATCGAATCGGAATCTGCACTTGAGCAAAATCGTGTGCCCATTCAAGTCTGAGAAGCAGTGCTGTGGCTGAGACATGGGTGTAGTGGGTGTAATGGTAGCCCCCTGCAGTAGTCGGGTTCTCCAGAGCAACAGAACTAATAGAATGTGTAGGTATGTATAGAAAGAGGTTTATTTTAATGAACTGCATCACATGATTGTGGAGGCTTGGCAAGTCCAAAACCCAGTGGGGGAGGCTGACAGTTTGGAGACTCTGGAAAGAGTTATCATTTGAGTCCAAAGGCAGTTAGGCTGGAGACCCAGGAAGAGCCAATATTGTAGATGAAGTCCAGAGGCCATCCACTGGCAGAATTCCCTCCTGCTTGGTGGAGGTCAGCCTTTTGCTCCGTTCAGGCCTTCAACTGATTGGATGAGGCCCACCCACATCGTGGAAGATAATCTGCTTCACTCAGTCTATTGATTTAAATGTAAATTGCATGCAAAAACACCCTCAAGGAAATATCCAGAATAATCTTTTGCCACATATCTGGGCAACATGGCCTAGCCTAGTTGATACATAAAATTACACATCACACCCCCTCAAAAGATATGTCCCTTTCAAACCCTGGGAACCTATGAGTGTTATTTTTTTTTTAAGATTTTATTTATTTATTTATTTATTTGAGAGAGAGAGCAAGAGAGAGAGAGAGAGAGAGAGAGAGAGAATGCAAGCAGGGAGAGAGGCAGAAGAAGCAGGCTCTCTGCTGAGCAGGAAGCCTGATGCAGGGCTTGATCCCAGGACCCTGGGATGATGACCTAAACCTAAGGCAAACGTCCAACCAACTGAGCCACCCAGGCACCCTGTGTAAGTGCTAACTTATCACTAGAGACTCTGCAGGGGGCGCCTGGGTGCCTCAGTCCGTTGGGTGTTGGACTCTTGATTTGGGCTCAGGTCATGATCTCAGGGTCGTGAGATCCAGTGCCACGTGGGCTCACCCTGCGCGTAGAGCCTGCTTAAGATTCTCTCTCTCCCTCTGCCCCTCCCACTCTCATCCCGCGTGTGTGCTCTCGCTCTCTCTTTCCTAAAACAAAAACAAAAACAAAAACGAGTCTCTGCAGGTATAATTAGATATCTTGAGACAAGAACATCCTGGATCCTCCCAGAAGCCCTTAATCCAATGACAAGGGTCCTTAGGAGAGACACAGGGAAGAATAAAAGGTCACGTGAAGACAGACACACAAAAGATGAGTGTGATGTGGCCACAGCCACATAGACCAAGGAACACCTACAGCCGCTGGGAGCTGGAGGAGGCAAAGGCCTGTCCCCTGGCACCTCCGGAGGGCGAGTGGCCCTGCGGGCGCCTGCATGTTGGACTTCGGACCTCCAGGGCTGGGAGGGAATGCAGGTTTGCGGTGTTAGGCCCCCCAGCCGGTGCTAGTTGTTGGCTGCCGTAGGAAAGCCAGAGGCTCCCTCTCGCTCCTCTCGGCTGTGGCCCCTGACCTGCGCACTTGCCCGCGGCCCAGAAAAGGCTCGAGGCGGCCCTACCCGCCTACTTCCGGCTTCCGCTGTTTGGGTGGTTTGACTCCAGGCCCCCCAGGCCGCGTGTCAGGACCCTTCACCTCTAGCGCCCTCAGACCTCCTGCCGGCCCAGCGCCGCGGGCCTGGGCGCTCCGGCCTCACACACGGCCTGGCTCCGAGGCTCTAGCGCGGGCGGGCGGCCTCCTTCAGGCCTGCTGCCCGCCCTGGGCCCCCACGCTGTCACCGTCTCAGGCCAGCGGCAGCGGCCACCGCCGCGCCGTGGGGGCCTGGCCCCTGCAGGCTTACTGTCTGCGCGGTCACTGCCCACCCCCTCGCCGCGCCGGGACGTGGCCCGCGGCCACGCCTTTCCAGCGCCCGCGGCGCCTGCCCGTCGGGGTCCCTAGGGGCCGGACCGAGCCCGGTGCCACATCGGAACCGGGATGCCGCTGCGGAGCCGCTTTCGAAGGCGCGCGTTCATGCCTTGGTCTTTGCTGTGGAAGAAGCCGTGTACCGAACGAAAGCAAGGCGTGGGCCGCCGTTGGCTCCTGGAGTTATAAATGGTTATTTCATCACAGCCTTCGACCTAATGCTCAGTCGTGTTTGTACAAGAAAAGATAGGGAACAATGATGGTATATTTTGCGATCTAGATTAGTGCAGATTTACATAACCATTACCGCAGCTATTAGAAAAATGTAAGGCGAGGCCTGGTTTCAAATCCTGCCTCGTTAAAAAAAAACTCACCCTGTAAAATCCACTCACTTCAAAAATCAAAATGTTTAATCAGTATAGATTTGTATTTATTTATCAATCTATCATACTCTTTGAGTGTATGCTCTCTCCACATCTGATTTTCTTAAAAAAAATTCTTTTTCATATCTTGGATATAATTGCTGTCACTTTAAATAATCCAAAACGTGTTTAATCACGTTAATAGGTCAAATAATCCATTCTAGACATAAAATCATGAAGATTAAGACTGAACTGACCTTCAGCACCAAAGAGACCATTCTCATCTTTCTCAGCTCTTTTGAGCCTCCTTACCCCCATTTATATCAGAAATCATGGGGGTAATATCCTACCCCATTCAGAAATCAGCTCATCTCATTTTAATTGAACTCATAATTTACTGAGTGTCTGCCATGTGCCTCGCATTACGTGAGGTTTTGGAAATACAAAGTTGAACAAAATGGCCGTGGCCAGCCCTGATGGAGTTTACAGTCTACCTGAAGTGCTGGTCTGTTAACTATCCTACACCGAGCCGTGGTTCCCAAAGTATGGGCTGGGGACCTCTGGGAAGGGAGGAGGAGTCCCTGAGACACTTGCACAGCTATGTGTGAAGCCCAAACTACATCCCTGTATTCACCGTAATACAGCTATTCTCATTACTTGCAGTAGAATGTTCTAGAAGGTGACTGTGAACACTGACTCAGTGAATACTAAACTGCTGCTCCCAAGGGAAAACGACGATTATGTTCCTTCACATCTCTGGTCACATTTTTGTCAGTTGATCAATATAAAACCCCGTCTTCTGCGTGTTTCTATTTAAGGGCACTTAACATGAGAGGATGCGAGGCTTGTGGGCCACCTCTCATTCACCTCCCCAACTTCACTGGGAGGATCTCGTGACATGACTTCTTCTGGCCTTCTAGGTTCTGACAAGGTGAGAGGCTTTCCGCCCCAGTCCCCTCAAATCGGAGCTTCACAGCGTGAACCTGCTCGGCCGCCGCCCCCAACGGGCTCTTCCACGGTGGCCGTCGTGCATCTCACACTGCAGTCCACGTGGCCCGCTGTGTTTCTCTATTGTCCTCTCTGGTGTGTGGGACGAAAACCAGGGGAGTTGGCACCCTAAAAGTGGCTTCTTGTACCTTTGCCCTTCAGCCAGTCAGGCTCACCCGCAGCCTTGCGCGTGCTTGAGAATCCGAGAGCCCAGGTACTCTGCTCACAGCTGGGCCGTCACCCTCAGCCTGCAACCCAGCGATGAGAACGTTCTTCAGGTCTCAGCCCTCACAGCTGAGCGATCGTGACAGAGACTAGAAAAGGAGGGAGGGGAGAAGAGGACTTGTGTCCAAGAGTTTTTAGGTCATGAAGAGAAGCAGACTGGATCTGAGGAGATGGATGGGAATGAAGAGTGGAGATTTAACAGAAGAAGGTTGCTGAGGGTTCTGATACCCTTAGTCATATTTGGCCAAGGTAAGAGAAAATTTGAGTTATTTAAAAATTACTCATTGGTGGCCCAGCTGGTTTCTCTGATTGCAACACTGCTTTTAAATTCAGACCATGGCTTGCTTCATAATCTGTCAATATACAATGATTAACTAGGAATTTCTGTGCCTGGGGGGAGGCTCATGGTGCATGACACCCCTGAATGTCCCAACCAAATTGTAAGAGATAGTTCTATTATTTTCTATTTAAGTACAAGTTCCTAAAGCTTTCTACACGTGTTGAAAAGAGAGTGGGCATAATACTTCAGCAGAATGTCTCAGTGGGAATGGGCCTGCCATTTGGGGCAGGGAAATGGTGCATTGCAAAAAGTTCTTACCCAGTGAAAACCCAAAGCACCGACTGCTCATTGTGACAGTTAAAAATACCACCCCCCTCCACACACACAGTTTTAAATACACCCTCTTGGGAATGGAACTGTCTCCCTTGAGAACTACTGCCAGTCAAGAGCAGATGGAGACTATCTGAGAAATTCAGCTCAAGCTTCCCTCTGTCTGGGCGCCTGGGTGGCTCCTGTCAGTTAAGCGTCTACCTCCGCTCAGGTCATGATCTCAGGTCCTGGGATCTAGCCTGGCATTGGGCTCCCTGCTCAGCGGGGAGTCTGCTTCTCCCTCTGCCCCTCCCCCCAGCTCGTGCTCAGCAGGGCCTTCTTATGAACAAATGTTTGTGTCTCCCCCAAAACTCATATGTTGAAACCCTACCCCCCAAATGTGATGGTATTAGGAGATGGGGCCTTTGGGATGTAATTCGGATGAGATGAGGTCATGAGGGTGGGGCCCTCAGGGTGGGATTAGTGCTCTTATAAGAATCAGGAGAGTGCTGGCTTTCCCTCTGCTCTCCCCGATTGAAGATACAACAAAAAGTTGAGATGTTGACAGTTTGCACTTGAAAGAGGGCCTTCACCAGAACTTAGCCATGTTGGTACCCTGAGCTCAGGCTTTCAGTCTCCAAGGCTGTGAAAAGTACATTTCTGCTGTTTACAAACCACTAAATTATTTAACTACAGACTGAAGGCTCCTTCCCGTAATTAACTATACATTGAAAATAAAAATTTAGGGGCGCCTGGGTGGCACAGCGGTTAAGCGTCTGCCTTCGGCTCAGGGCGTGATCCCGGCGTTGTGGGATCGAGCCCCACATCAGGCTCCTCCGCTATGAGCCTGCTTCTTTGTCTCCCACTCCCCCTGCTTGTGTTCCCTCTCTCGCTGGCTGTCTCTATCTCTGTCGAATAAATAAATAAAATCTTTAAAAAAAAAAAAAGAAAATAAAAATTTAAACACCTGCAAACATTTTATGTTGAGTCATTATGCTTTTATAGGTCATTCATTCACCTGTTTATCCACCCAACTATTCTACAGATATTTCTTGGGTACTTACTGCACTCTGAGCACTGGGTTAGGTGCTGGGAGCACAGTAAGAACAAGACAGGCATGGCCTCTTGTCATCAAGGAGCTTTCAGTCTATGGGGACAGAAAAAAAGTAAAAATTAACCCCATAAAAATCCCAATTGGATTTCTCCTGGAAGTTGGCAAGTTGATCTTAAAATTTATATGGTAAATCAAGGAATAGAGGAAAAAAGAAAAGGAAAGTACATCAGAGTACCAAAATGGTTAAATAGTAAAGGTTATGTACGTGAATTTTCTAAGTTCTTAACAGGTTTAAGTGAAGATTGGAAATCCTGTTTGAATTGTGGTATTTTTGAATGTTGCATTGCTTTTGGGATAAAATGTGATTTAGTGACTAGAGTAGTTATTGACATATGTGTACCTATCTCTACAGTGTATGGAATATAGTTTAGATTTATTTTTTACATACATGGGATCACACTATGCATATAGTTTGGATGCTTCTTTTTCATTTAATGATGTGTCCCAGAAGTGTTCCTTAGTGGTACATCCAGACCTACGTGTTCCTTTTAATAACTACGTGGTATTTTACAGTGTGGATATCCTGTGTTTACTTAACTGGTCTCCTCTTGAGCGTTATTTGGGTTACCTCCAACTTAGAAAACAGTACCATGATCACGATTGTACATATATCTTTGTATGCATCTGCGGGTACATGCGTATAATAGAGGATTTGGAGTGGAAATGAGGAGTCAAATAGTATATATATTAAAAATACAGATAGTTGTTGTCAAATTGTTCTCCAAAAAGGATACAACCTTTTATACTCTCATCAGCAGAGTAGGAGAGTTCTTATTCTGCCAACCATCATTATACATTATCAAATCATCTTAGCTTCACAAGATTTGATAGGCAAAAGATAATTACTCTTTGTTTTCATTTATATTTCCCTGAAAACAAATGAGTTTGAGGATCTTTTGAAATATTTACTGGAATATTTGTGTTTCTTCTTGTAAGAGTTATCTGTATTTTTACTGTTTTTCTCTATTCGCTTTCTTGTTTTTAATCATATAGTCATAGAAATTTTATGTATTATAGTTACTAAGCATTTGTCTATGATATATGTTGCAAATATGTTTCCTAGCCATTCACTATGAGGAGTTTTAAATTTCTATTTAATAAAATCTGTCTGTTTTTGCTTATGA
Source organism: Ursus arctos (assembly GCF_023065955.2). Classification (NCBI taxonomy): domain Eukaryota; kingdom Metazoa; phylum Chordata; class Mammalia; order Carnivora; family Ursidae; genus Ursus; species Ursus arctos. Next base: position 26,474,167 of record NW_026622852.1, on the reverse strand, counting down.
TTACTGATTCTTTTTCATCCCCTGATTATAAAGATATTGCCTTGTGTTTTCTTCTAGTGCTTTTATAATGTAGATCTTGAATCAATCTGGATTTATTTCTGAGTTTGGTATGAGGCAGAGATTCACCTCATTTTTTCGCTTGTGGCTCTCTTATTGTCCCAGTACTATTTCTGAATAATCTTTCATTTTCCCACTGTTTAGAAATTCTACCTTTATTGTATAATAAGTTCTTATGGGAACATGGGTCAATTTCTGGACTCTGTTCTCTTTTGTTAACCTGTTTATTCCCACTCCAGTACTGTATTATTTTAATTATTGTAGTTTTTTTTTTTAAAGATTTTATTTATTTATTTGACAGAGATAGAGACAGCCAGCGAGAGAGGGAACACAAGCAGGGGGAGTGGGAGAGGAAGAAGCAGGCTCATAGCGGAGGAGCCTGATGTGGGGCTCGATCCCATAACGCTGGGATCACGCCCTGAGCCGAAGGCAGACGCTTAACCGCTGTGCCACCCAGGCGCCCCCTAATTATTGTAGTTTTATAGATTGTTTTCATATCTATTACGGTACGTTCTTCACCTGATTTTTTTTCTCGAACTTTTTTTCTTTCTTCCCTTTTTTTTTTTTTTTGGCTGCACCAGCTTGCATTCCCACCACCAGTGCACAAGAGTTCCTTTTTCTTCATAACCTCACCAACGCTTGTTGTTTCTTGTGATTTTTGATTTTAGCCATTCTGACACATGTGAGATGATTGCATTTCCCTGATGACAAGCGATGTTGAGCATCTTTTCATGTGTCTGTTGGTCATCTGTGTGTCTTCTTTGGAAAAATGTCTATTAATGCCTTCTGCCCATTTTAATTGGATATTTGTGGGGGTTTGTTTTGTTTTGTTTTGTTTTTGGTGTTGACTTGTGTAACTTCTTTATATATTTTGGATATTAACCCCTTATTGGATATAGCATTTGCTAATATCTTCTCCCATTTAGGAGGTTGTCTTTTTGGTTTTTTTTTTGATGGTTTCTTTCACTGTGCAAAAGCTTTTTATTTTGTTGTAGTCCCATTGCTTTTGCTTCCCTTGCCAAAGGAGACATACCTAAAAAAATGTTTCTACAGTTGATGTCAAAGAGATTATGGCCTACATTTTCTTCTAGAAATTTTTTGGTTTCATGTCTCAGATTTAGGTCTTTGATCCATTTTGAGTTTATTTTTATGTATGGTGTAAGAAAGTGGTCCAATTTCATTCTTTTGCATGTAGCTGTATAGTTCTCCAACACTATTTGTTGTTGAAGAGACTGTCTTTTTCTCATTGCATATTCTTGCCTCCTTTGGCAAAAATTAATTGACCGTATAATCATGGCTTCATTTCTGGGCTCTCTCTTCTGCTCCATTGATCTGTGTCTATTTTTGTGCCAATACATACTGTTGAGATTACTACAGCTTTGTAGTATATCTTGAAATCTGGGATTGTGATGCTTCCAGTTCTGTTATTTTTCAAAGATTGCTTTAGCTATTTGGGGTCTTCTGTGGTTCCATACAAATTTTAGGATTATTTGTTCTAATTCTGTGAAAAATGCTGTTGGTATTTTGATAGGGATTGCATTACATGTGTAGATCGCTTGGGGTAGTATGGACGTTTCAGCAATATGGTGTTCTTCCAGCCCATGAGCATGGAATGTCTTTCCATTTCTTTGCATTGTCTTGAATTTCTTTCATCATTGTTTAATAGTTTTCAAAGTACAGGTCTTTCACCTCTTTGGTTAAATTTATTCCTAGATATTTTGTTTTTGGTCCAATCGTAAATGGGAATGTTTTCCTAATTTCACTTTCTGCTACTTCATTATTAGTGTGTAGAAATGCAACACATTTCTGTACATTGATTTTGTATCCTGTGACTTTACTGAATTTATTTACTAGTTCTAGTAGTTTTTTGGTGGAGTCTGTACGGCTTTCTATATATAGTATCATGTCATCTGCAAATAGTGAGAGTTTTACTTCTTCCTCATCAGCTTAGATGCCTTTTATTTCTTTTTGTTGTCTGATTGCTGTGGCTGGGACTTCCAGTACTGAGTTGAACAAAAGTGATGAGAGTGGACGTCATTGTCTTGTTCCTGATCTCGGGGGAAAAGCTCTCAGTTTTTCCCCATTGAGATGATATTATCTGTGGGTGTTTCATAGATAGGCTTTATTATATCGAGGTATGTTTTCTCTAAACCCACTTTGTTGAGAGTTTTTGCCATGAATATGTATTGTACTTTGTCAAATGCTTTTTCTGCATCTATTGAAGTGATCATGTGGTTTTTATGCTTCCTTTTGTTAATGTGATGTATCACCTTGGTTGATTTGTGAATACTGAACCACCCCTGCATCCTGGAAATAACTTCCACTTGATCATGGTGAATGTACTGTTGGATTCAATTTGCTAATATTTTGTTGAGGACTTTTGCATTTATGTGCATCAGAGATATTTGCCTATGGTTTTCTTTCTTTCTTTCTTCTTTCTTTCTTTTTTTTTTTTTTTAAAGATTTTATTTATTTATTTGACAGAGAGAGAGACAGCCAGCGAGAGAGGGAACACAAGCAGGGGGAGTGGGAGAGGAAGAAGCAGGCTCATAGCAGAGGAGCCTGATGTGGGGCTCGATCCCATAATGCCGGGATCACGCCTGGAGCCGAAGGCAGACGCTTAACCGCTGTGCCACCCAGGCGCCCCTCTTTCTTCTTTCTTTCTTTCTTTCTTTCTTTCTTTCTTTCTTTCTTTCTTTCTTTCTTTCTTTCTGGTAGTGTCTTTGTCTGGTTTTGGTGCTAGGGTAATGCTGGCCTTATAGAATGAATTTTGAACCTTTCCTTCCTCTTCTATTTTTTGGAATAGTTTGAGAAGAATAGGTATTAACTCTTCTTTCAATGTTTGGTAGAATTCACCCATGAAGCTGTCTAGTCCTGGACTTTTCTTTATTGAAAATTTTCTTATTACATTTCAATTTCTTCGCTAATTGATCTGTTTAAATTTTCTGTTTCTTCCTGATTCAATTTGGGAGGTTATAATTTCTAGGAATTTCTCCATTTCTTCTAGGTTTTCTAATTTATTGGCATATAATTTTTCATAATAGCTTCTTACAATCCTTTTTTTTTTTAACTTTATTTATTTTAGAGAGAGACAGCGTGGTGGGGAGGGGCAGAGGGAGAAGAGAATCTGAAGCAGACTCCGTGCCGAGCGCAGAGCCTGACGCAGGGCTCAATCCCAGGACCCTGAGATCATGACCTGAGCTGAAACCAAGAGTCGGTCGCTTAACCAACTGCACCACCTAGGCGCCCCTTTTCTAATCCTTTGTTTTTCTGTGGTGTTGGTTGTTATTTCTCCTCTTTTATTTCTGATTTTATTTATTTGATTGGGATTCTTTAAATCAATTTCATTTTTTGATTTGTGCTAGCCTGCTCTGGTTCAGTAAATCTGCTAGCATAGGCTAGTGTATATGCCTCCCACTGGTCATTTAGATTTATAAAGAGCAGCAGAAAGTGTTCCTTAAGTACAGTGGAAAGTTGTATAGTCGATAAGGCTAGGCTGGTGATGTGTTCAAATGAACATATGCCAATCGAATGGAAAAAAGCAGATGATCAGCCTATATCCTTTGCTACCCGTCTGGCTGTGAGAGTCCCTGAGCATCAACAGTGCAAGGTACATCCTTTATAAAATGTAGCAACAGTTTTCTATTGTAATGTAGCTTAGACAAAAATGCAGCAATGCTGACTTTTCCTTCAGTCTTGTGAAGCTAAGGATTCTAATATGCTGAGGTCAGTGACTATTAAAAAATCTTAAATCCTCCTTTAATTTTAGTTAAAATTTTCAATTAAAAATTTTTTTTAACGATTTTATTTATTTATTTGACACAGAGACAGCCAGTGAGAGAGAGACAAGCAGGGGGAGTGGGAGAGGAAGAAGCAGGCTCCCAGCACAGGAGCCTGATGTGGGGCTCGATCCCAGAACACTGGGATCACGCCCTGAGCCGAAGGCAGTCGCTTAACGACTGAGCCACCCAGGCGCCCCTCAATTAAAATTTTTATTTTTTTTTAAAGATTTTATTTATTTATTTGACAGAGAGACAGCCAGCGAGAGAGGGAACACAAGCAAGGGGAGTGGGAGAGGAAGAAGCAGGCTCCCAGCAGAGGAGCCTGATGTTGGGCTCGATCCCAGGACTCCGGGATCACGCCCTGAGCCAAAGGCAGTCGCTTAACGACTGAGCCACCCAGGTGCCCCTAAAATTTTTAATTTTTTTAGTTTTAGTTTATTTTTAGTTTAATTTCCTTAGTTTACTTTTTGGTCAAAGTAGTATGTCAGTAAGTGTTTTGAATATACCTGTGTGTGAAAAAGACAAATGAGATTTTTGATTTGTAGATTTTTGTTTCTATCTTTGAGAAACTCAGAAGAAAATAATTTTCCTAGTGGAAAATAGAATCAAATGGTAGAAACAGGGAAGTCACACTCAGAAACTGACTGCTCTACTTTCAAGCTACTGTCCAGGAATACAGGAAGAATTTAGAATCACTTTTTTTTTTCCCCTGGTCTTCCTTTTCAGAGGGGCGGGGCTCAAGATTTCGACTGGAATTCAGATGCCTATTGATGACTGCTCTGTGGCAGCCAAGCCAAGAGAACAAACAGCTGCCCTGTTCATTAATTCAAACAACACCGGGTACAGGGCTTTTCTACAGAGCTTCTGCTACGGGATGGAAATCAGTGTGTATCCTCACTGGAAGTTGTGCCTTCAAGGACCTCACGTAAGTCATTTAGCAAGTCAATAGCCCTTCACTGTGAAAACTGAAATCCGGAAAAAAAAAAAAAAAACAAACAAAAAACAGGGAAACTACAGGAAGAAGAGGAAAGCTTTGGTTTAAGTCTATCCCATCCATCTTTTTAAAAATGCCTTCTTTTTACTGCTAACCCATGTTAGTCATTCTGTGGTTGCTATTTGTTTCTCTGTTACTGCGCTGAAACTCCTGGTCTAAACTGAAAGCTGAATTCTTTCCCTCAAATTCCTCATGCTTTCATCAGATAAAGTGGGGTTGCTTTTACTTTTTGAATCTTCTGCTTCCTAAATGGAGTTTATTTCCAAACGTGTGATGTTCATGGCAACTGTTTTTACTTTCTTCTTTGCTTTTGAAACTTCATGTATAGAGGGGCCCAGCTAATGCTTCTTTCTCTCCCAATTATTTAACTACACCAGCTGCCTGCGGGAGAGGAGCGTGTTTACTCTGAGTTAATTAGTATCCAGTGGTAATGGCAATTATCGTGTTTATCGAAATATAACTATGTCATATAGTGTGCTATATTATAATGAAACTTATTTAACCTAAATTTTTTATTGAGGCATAAGGAAATCCAGATGTTTTAGGCAATTAGCATCACATTTCAATTTGGTGATTTAAAAAAAATATTTATATATATTTAAAGACCATCTAGGGGCAGCAGGCTGGCTGAGTTGGTAGAGCATGCGGCTCTTGATCTCAGGGTTGGGAGTTCGAGCCCCACATTGGGCGGAGCGATTACTTAAAAAAATAAAATATTAAAAAAAAAGATCGTCTATAGTTAAGGAATGGTTTGTAAGCAGTTTTCAATCAAATAAGGTCATTCTTGCAATTATTTTCAACACAGTCGACTTCTACCTGTATCACTAATGCCTAATCTCGATTTGCCTTCTTGGGCGAGAATTTATTATCTTTATTTTTTGTAGCACTTGTACTGACATTTAAATTCAAGGTCAGACTTCCTGAGTTCTAAGTTGGAACTTCTTAGTTTTTTTTTCTTCCTCATGTCCTCAATGAAATCTAAGATTTGGCTGTCTCTAGTTACAAATGTAATAGTTGTCTGACTCCCACTTTTCATGTGACTGATTTTTTTTAATGCGCCTTGAAATTACCATTTCATCCATCTGCCTAATGTTTTGTGGTCCTGTGACCGCATCAACCCCGAAATACTGTATGTGATTTTTAAGTTACCTTTCAAGGTTCTCTTCCCCTTAATAATACTTCTGTATTTTCCAATATTCCTCAACAAAACTTTTCTCCTGTTGGGCTAGTCTCCTCTGTATGTTATTCTCACTCCCTTACTATGTTCAATCACACCGTATTCTCTCCTAGCAAAATGCTCATCTGAAATGTAAAATTGATAGGATCTCATGTCAGACTGAATTTGAGAGCTAATGGAGAAGTCACAGAAGTCTCCCAGTTACTGGGTGGTTGATGATACAATTCACTGAGAATTAGAGCAGAAAACCCCAAGTTTATGGAGGAGAAGAAAAGTTCACTCGGGCAAGTTGATTTGAGGCACCTGTGGAACACAGCCAAACGCAGGTGTCCTAAAGGGAGTTAGTTGTTTTTGTTTTTAAGATTTTATGTATTTGCTTGAGAGAGACAGAGATAGCGACAGACAGCACAAGCAGGGAGGAGAGGGAGAAGCAGGCTCCCCACTGAGCAGGGAGCCGGACAAGGGGCTCGATCCCAGGACCCTGGGATCATGACCTGAGCTGAAGGCAGCCCCTTAACCGACTGAGCCTCCTCAGCGCCTTTAAAAGGAGTTAGTTATTTGGGTCGGGACTGAGAAGACTAGGGTGGAGTTTCAGAGTTAGCAATAATTTAAAATGTTTGTTTGTTAAGCTGTGCAGGTGGTTGAAGTTACGCGGGGAGGATACTAAAGGGAGATGAAAGCTAAGTGGGGAATTCTGAGAAAACATGAACTTTTAAGTAGCGGTTTGAGCAAGTACAGCAGCCAGAGGTGGCAGATAGGCAGGAAATCAGGAGATGTCATGGAAACGTGGGAAGAAGAAGGTTTCCAGGATGAGGCAGTGACCACAGTGAAAGGAAGAGGTTAAGAGAAGAGCAGCCGGAGAGCAGGAAAGACTGGGTGCCTGGGTGGTCAGAAAAAGTGAGTGGAGAAAGAGGGAACGTGGCCAGGAAAGCACCCCAGAATGTTTAACATAACACACCGTAACCTGACGTCCCTGGGTTTCCACAGGGTTTTACACCCTATAAAATTAAATTTAATAATGTCTAAGAGTATAATCATCTAGGACTTAGAAAACCGTTACAGGCAGAATATTATAAAAAGAGTTCTGAACCGGCCAAGAGTACAAGTATAACAAACTGGGCATCAGGAGCATTCAAAGAGTCCGGCGAAACGGGTAGAACAAGAAATGTAGCTGGGTGCCTTGGGCTAAGAGTGCGCAGTGTATTTCAAAATAGATACGAATTTCGTTGGGTGAATTATGCCTATCGCAATACGTATCTCCGACCCACATCACTCTCCAGGTCCCCAGTCTAATGAAAATGACCTTTAGGCACTGCAGATTCAACGCAGCCGCCCCAGAGATCCTTATCACCGCCTCCACGGCCTCCCCTCTGTTTCAGATAGCAGCACTGGCAGCCACCCAGCTGCTTTGAAATAGAAACCTCATTCTCTTACATCGTCCCTTCGATCTCGTCTCTGCCATCAAGTTCTGTCCATTCTTTCTCCACATTCTTTTGATTCTCTCCTCTTAATTCCCACTACCACCATCCTAACTCAGGTCCCGGAATAGGATTCTTTTTTTTTTTTTTAAAGATTTTATTTATTTATGTGACAGAGAGACAGCCAGTGAGAGAGGGAACACAGCAGGGGAGTGGGAGAGGAAGAAGCAGGCTCCCAGCGGAGGAGCCCGATGTGGGACTCGATCCCGGAATGCCGGGATCACGCCCTGAGCCGAAGGCAGACGCTTAACGACTGCGCTACCCAGGCGCCCCCCGGAATAGGATTCTTAACTGGTCTGCCTTCTTCTAGTTCTACCCCTCTTTCCAACCCATCTTCCACAGTTGTAATTAAGCAAGTCTGATCATGTCACTCCCTTGATTTAAACATTTGCCAATTCTGGGGAGGAGGAAGAAAGCCTGACCTCCTCGGCAGGACATCGTCCGAGGCCCTCGCCGAGCTGGCCTTACCCCACATCTTAACTGCATCTCCTTACTTTCTGCCTCCACACATCGATCCTATAACACCATTACATTTCTTCCTGTTCTTCAACTCACCATGCTGTTTTACCCTTGATCCATTACAAAATCTGAGCAACAGTGCTGTACTAGTCCGATCGTAAGTTTGGGTGCTGGAGGAAGCTAGATGGGTGAGCTGAATCCAAGTGACTTGAACCAGTCATAGAGAACAGAACAGGGATGGCAATGACTCTTTTTATTGTTTTAAAGATTTCGTTTCTCTTAAGTAATCTCTACACCCAGCGTGGGGCTCGAACTTACAACCCTGAGATCAAAAGTCACCTGCTCTACTGACTGAGCCAGCCAGGTGCCCAGCAATGACTCTATGATAAGAGATATGATTGCCCATTTCACTTGATGCTTATTAGACTGTATGTCTTACATATGTCATGATTCAAGGAACTACCAGGGAGACAAGTATACCTAACAGAATGAACTTCAAGGAATTTATGATCTGATGGGAAAAATAGGACATAGAGAGTAACTTATGTGACTGATTTTCTTATGAAACATCAGATCTATTACTTTACAGTCATAAATATGTACATTCAATGATGGCAGGTAATTAAGTATGAAATGAGTAGTAATCAAGACAAGTACAACTGCTACAGGTATTTAGAGGAAGAAGAGATTTTTTAGGGATAGGGTGTTCAAATTAGGTTTTACAACAGAGGTAGGACCGGAAGCGTGAGTAGTATGTAAGCAGCAGGAGGGATGAGAGCCTTCTTATTGTGGGGAATGACACAAAGTGAGGCGGAGAAGATCTATTCAGGGCAAAAGGATCTGGGTAGGGGAAAATGTTGGCGACAGGAACAGGTCAGGATGGGATTGTGGGGGACTTTCAATCCAAAGGTGATGTCTCAGGCATACCTTACCTAGCAGGGAGTGGGGAGCCCCTGAAGTTGTTCTTAAGCAAAGAAACTTAATGAAAGCAGTCCTTTAAGGGGATTCACCAGGCAATAGTGTGCAGGACAGATGACAAAAGCAAGGGAGCGCAGGCAGGAAGGACAACTAGAAACACAGTAATTTAGGTCTAAGATGCCATATTTTCTCAATTCTAAGACACTGTTGACATAACAGAGTTTGTAATAAAAAATCCTCTACATTAAATGCATACATTGATTATAAGATAAATCTTGACTTTAGGTGTGAAAATCATAAAAATATATCCATCTCAGAATTAAGGAAATAAGATGAACTAAGGTAGTGATGATAGGAATTGTAGGAACAGGAAGGAAGAGTAGATGCAAAAGAACCCCCCAAAACAAAACAAAAATCCCAAAACCATTTTGAGGAAGTTGAGACATTGCATATTAAAAGTCAGAGAAAAGATGAAAATATAGGGGCGCCTGGGTGGCACAGCGGTTAAGCGTCTGCCTTCGGCTCAGGGCATGATCCCGGCGTTATGGGATCGAGCCCCACATCAGGCTCCTCCGCTATGAGCCTGCTTCTTCCTCTCCCACTCCCCCTGCTTGTGTTCCCTCTCTCGCTGGCTGTCTCTATCTCTGTCAAATAAATAAATAAAATCTTAAAAAAAAAAAAAGAAGATGAAAATATGACTCCATGATTTTGAGTCTGAATGAAAGTGGCAAGTTGGTACCATTGACAGACAGGGGGAAGTCAAGAGGAAAAAACCGAACTACATTTTATATATAGAGTTTGAGGTGAGGAAAGATCTAGCAGGCAATTGGGATATGGGCCTAGAACTAGGAAGAAAGATGAGGCTAGAGTTTGCATCCAAGGAATTATCTACACAGCAGTCAAAATGGAAGGCTTGAGAGTAAATGAAATTCTGAAGGACGGAATATGTAGAAGGCCAGCAGGAGAGGTGTGATCCTTAGGGGATACCCGAATTTAGAGACAGGAAGCAGGGTGGGGAAGAAAAGCAGACATGATGTGACAGGTTGGGTTAGATTCATTGCAGGGTAGGAACACGGAGTCATGAGAAGAGAGAGGCTGTGGCTTATATTCAGGCTTAGGATTTATAGACGTTAATTATGTGTATTTGGAAGTCTTTTCTTTTCTTTCTTTCTTTCTTTCTTTCTTTCTTTCTTTCTTTCTTTCTTTCTTTCTTTCTTTCCTTCCTTCCTTCCTTCCTTCCTTCCTTCCTTCCTTCCTTCCTTCTTTCCTTTCTTCCTTTCTTCCTTTCTCCTTCTTTCTTTCTTTCTTTGGGTGGGGTAGGGCCCAGAGCAGAGCCCAGTCTCACGATCCTGAGATCATGACCTGAGCCAAAATCAAGAGCTGCATGCTTAACTGACTGAGCCCCCCAGGCACCCCATGTATTTGGGTGTATCTTAAGCATTCACAGAGGTATGAAGAAGCCCACTTCAGTGCTCTAAAGGAATGTCCATGTGGGACCCCACCTTCATTCTTCGCTTCACGCTGACTACCAGCTGTGGGCTATTCCTCAGCTCCAGGGGTTTTGGACCAGTCCTTTGGCTGGTTCGTCAGCCTATATTGAGAAATCATGAAATGTCTCCAAAGGCTTGTTGCTGGTTTTGAGTGCTATTGATCTTAACCAGGTCCTTTCAAGTCCAGAAGAACATCCTTCTCATATAACTCTTTCATGAGCGGTTATTTTAGAACATAATTTTGTTGATCTAACTTTTTATAACAGAGTCAAAGTTAAAGATAAACTAGTTCTAAATGCTTTTCCAGTTCTTCGGGAATAGCTGTGCAAATTAAACTTTCTGAACTCCAATTAGTCAGGGATGGCTGAGCTCTCTCTCTGGCTTACATCATTTCCCTAGCAGACAGATAAGAAATAAAATTATTTGCTGCTTTGAAATATGATACTTTCATAGTTCATAAAGAAAAATGCACTTGAAAATCCCCAAAAGGGCAATATTTCACAAAACAAACACACAGTCATGTATTTATTCGTACTTTTCTTCTCTAATTGGGAGAGCTGGCATAGGGATGGCTCACCACCACCAGACGTGCTCTAAAAGGCTGATTGGCTGACATTATAAACTGATTAGTAATTGAGGATATGAAGAGTGATTAAATGGTCCCGAAATATGAATTTCAAGAGACTTTTTTTCTTGTTATGAGTATCTTAATCACTACCTTTGTAAGCATATCTTTCAGGCTCGTGCTCTTGCAAACCTGAAGTTGACACATAGAGTTTAGGATGTTACTGAAATATTTTCAACGTAACCTTAATCCTTACATGCTTTTCCCAAAGGGGAAGGAATTGCTTTCCCATCTGTGTCGTCATCAGTGCGACAAGCGCAGTTCGGTCTGTTCTGGGGAGGTGCCTCTGTGACTTGGTTGGGCTATCAACCATCTGGCTTATGCAGTGATATCTGGTTTGTAAGGTGTGTTTTATCTTTATGTACTCAAGAGGTTCTGGCAATTAAAAGTGTCGTGCCTGAGATATAGAGTGAGGTCAGGGGAACGGTTAACAAAAGGATATTTATTTAACAGAAATATCCAGCTTCATATGGTGGTTAGTGGCTCAGTGTTTTCCACGTCTTGATTTCTTCATGAAATCGGCTAAGGGCAGGAATGGCAAGTACGGGGCACCGTCCCTGCCTTCCTTCCATCCTCCCCACAAAACAACACAGCCGATACCATGCGTTTTTTCCTTTGAACTCACCTCAGAGTCATTTTCCACACAGTTCTCTAGGCGGCCACTACCAGTTGGTTGGAGTTGGGAGTTAAAATAATGGGGTTGGAGATCCATCCTGGTTTATAGTTTTGGTGTTAGTATCATCTGACTGCAAGGAACCAGGCACCTTAAGAAACAGAGGAGTTTTAAAGAATTCACATGGGTTGAAGTTGTTCAGGATCCAAGGCAAGTCAGGCACTGGATTCTTTGCCTACAGCCGGCTTCTTTTACCTTCTATGGCATATCTGTTTTGTCTATGTGTTTGTGCCTCATTTTCCAGTTTGCTCCCAACTGGCCAACCCTCCCTGTATTCCACAGTCTAAAGGCTTCAGAGAGCTAGTTTAACATGCTTAATCAATACCATTGTGTCTATTACTAAGCACAGCCTTGGCGCTAAGTCTTTCCATGGGTCATGGACAGTCAGCCCTTGCGTAGACCGCCCGTAGACACTGGCAATGTTTTCTTTCCTTATTTTAGTTGTAGTTACCCAGATATGTCCGCTTCATGAAAATTCAGACTTCAGCACATACTTATTGTTGTATGTCACACTTCAATGAAAAGCTTATTTTTTAAAAAAGGGCCAAACTGATCTCATTTTCTTTTTTGAAGGCTTTATGCAATTAGTACATCAGGAGACTGTCATAGGTATTGTATACCTTGATTTTATTTTATTTATTTTAATTTTTAAAAACAGTTTATTTATTTGAGAGAAAGAGAGGTGAGAGAGAGGGATAAGCAGACTCCATGGAGCATGGAGCCCACGGCAGGGGGGGTGGTGGCTCATGTGGGGCTCAGTCCGATGACCCTGAGATCACCACCCCAGCGGAAATCAAGAGTCAGTCGCTCAACTGACTGAGCCACCCAGGCTCCCCTGGATATGTTGATTTAAGGGAGATATCTTTAAAAATCTCTTAAAGACATTCATGTAAGCAATTCAGAGAAATGTGGGCTGGATAACAGAAGAGTTATGTGAATTCTTAACTAGTGGAACAGCATACCCAAAAAATCGATGAGCAAATTCAACCTGAAGATAGGTTTCTGTCATAAGAAAGGCTCTGTTTAGTATAAAGAGGAAATACTGGGTAGTGGCTAAACATGTGGGATCAAGGGCTGGGTTTTTCTGCTTACCAACTGTGTGACCTTAGGCGACTTTCCCTTTTGTGCTTCAGTCTTCTGATCTATAAAATGGGACTGATAGAATCTACATCTTAAGGTAGTTAGGAGTACTGAGAGAATATAAATAAAGTGTTTAGAATAGTGGAGTACTAATACATGGGTAGACTTTAGAGAGAGACAGAGTACTTTATAATTAAACCACCAAATAAAAGAGCAAGATAAGTCCCTATTAGAAGAAATGTTCCTAAAGTGGTCAGATGAACATCTGTCAGGGATGATTTAGAGAGGTCTCTGTCTTTGTTTTTTTTTTTTTTTAAGATTTTATTTATTTATTTGACAAAGAGACAGGCAGCGAGAGAGGGAACACAAGCAGGGGGAGTGGGAGAGGAAGAAGCAGGCTCCCAGCGGAGGAGCCTGATGTGGGATTCGATCCCGGAGCGCCAGGATCATGCCCTGAGCCGAAGGCAGACGCTTAAGGACTGCGCTACCCAGGCGCCCCTAGAGAGGTCTCTGTCTTTGATGAAAAATTGTGTTAGATGATCTTTTGAGATTTAGGATTCTCTGATAACCCAATTATGCCATAAATGTTTGAAGTTGTAATTCTGCTTATGGAGTAATGTATGGAAAATTTGATTTTATTATATTATAAAGCCATACATACTTTTTCGCAACTTGTAGAGCTCTCAGATTAAAGCCAAAGCAAACCAAACCAAACATACAAAACGTAATGACTTGGGAAGATTCTTGATATGTTAATTCACACTGTTAAGTAGCAAAGTAACAGAGATCTGGAAATGTAATATTACCTATAGAAATGTGATCCAAAAAACCAAAAGGAAATGCCTCCTACACTCCTTGCTGCAACTTCATCTTGAGAGAACATAGACAAAAATTCTAAAAAAGAGGGTCATTTCATTAATTTCATTTTCATTTCAAGGTTAAATGATTCCATGAACACAGAACTACTCAAACTACATATGGAAATATAAAATTTTCAATATTGGTCAAACAAACATAAAATCTACAAGTGGCTTAAAAAGTGCACAAATTCTCAAAATTGTATTATCTTTATTAAAAGTATTTGTATTTCTAGTTACATTTTCCCCCAGCTATAATCGTAAGCAGTATTTTAAAAATATATAGTACTTATAATACACATAAAAAAGTGCAGATATCTTAAGTGTACAATTTGAATTCTAACAAACTAAACACACCCATGTAATAAGCCCCCAGATTTTTAAAAAACTGAACATTAATATTGTTTTTTAAATTAATTTTTCTTAACTTTAAAGAGAAAAAAATTAGTGCTCTTTTCTGGACATTTGGTGGTATGGCATGTAACTATTATTTTTTTTTAAGATTTTATTTTATTTATTTATTTTTTAAAGATTTTATTTATTTATTTGATAGAGAGAGACAGCCAGCGAGAGAGGGAATACAAGCACGGAGAGTGGGAGAGGAAGAGGCAGGCTCCCAGCAGAGGAGCCTGATGTGGGGCTCGATCCCAGAACACGGGGATCACGCCCTGAGCCGAAAGCAGACGCTTAACAACTAAGCCACCCAGGCGCCCCATAAAGATTTTATTTTTAAGTTAAGTAACCTCTACACCCATGTGGGGCTCCAACTCACAACCTCAAGATCGAGAGTCACAAGCTCCATCGACTGAGCGAGCCAGGTGCTGCTGGCATGTAACTTTAAAAGCAATAAGCCCATCTTGAACATTTCCTGGAAGTTTCGATACCATTTGTGGTAGGCAAAATAATAGCTCCTCAAAGACAGCCATGTCTTAATCCCTAGAACTTGTGAATATTTCCTTATATAGCAAAAGAGACTTTGTAGATGTGATTAAGTTAAGGATTTTGCGATAGGAAGATTATCCTGGACTAAGTGGACCCAGTGTAATCACAAGGGTCTTTTTAAGTGAAAGAGGAGGAGAGTCACAGGAGATGTGACAAGGAAAGCAGAGGTCAGGGGCCACAAACCAAGGAATGACGGCAGCCTGTAGCCAAGGAAAGGCAAGGAAATAGATGGTCCATTGCCCCCTAGGGAAGGCAGACCCACTGATACCTTTAAAAAAAAATCTGACATATATTTGGCATAACATTATATATTAGTTTCAAGTGTACAACGTAATGATTTGATATATGTATGTATATATTGTGAAGCGATCACCATTATGTTTAGCTAACATCCATCACCACACGGTTACAATTTTCTTTTCCTATGATGATACCTACATTGCTACTTTGACTTTAGCTGGGTGACACCCATTTCAGACTCCTGACCTCCAGAACTGTAAGATAATACATTTGTTTTTAGCCACTAGGTTTGAGGTAATTTGTTATATAGCAGCAATAGAAAACCAGTACGCTCTCTGGTGAATCTGTGTCCAGACTCATGTATCTTGTTCACTTAATAGCTTTATATAGCTACTTCATAGGCATCTGGAACATATCCCAAACTAAAACTTTACTTTTAACTCCCCAAACCTGGTCACTCCCTCAGCTTTTCTCTCATCTTGGTAAATGGCACCAATTACCGAATTACTAATGCTGTCCTTGTTTTCTTCCTTTTCTGGCATTCCCTCATACCTAATGCATAATTTTCAATTCTGCTTCCAAACTCATATTATCCATCTGAGTTTCACTGCCACCATTTATTTACAATTCATTTTATTCTCTTTAATAAGGAATATGTGCATATACTACAAAATACAAAAGATATTATAAATAGGTATTTGGTGCAAAAATCCATCTTCCAGCGCTATCAGTGGGACCAGTTTTTTATGTACCTTCCAGACTATTTTTTTTCACTGCCACCATTCTTTCAGTGCCACTCCATTCTCCACATACTAGCCAAACTGATATTTTAAAAAATCTGTTGGCACTTCCTTACACAAATCCCCTTAAAGTCTGTCCTTTTGTGGCTGACAGGACCTTTTAGTAGGTCCAAGCTAGTTGCAGGGAAACTGCTAGTTCATAAGTACTCTGCAAATTACAGCTTCATCATTAATTGAAATACATGAAATGCGAAAGTTTGATTGGATTTGAAATTCGCTTTATAGCAAGAACTCTAGATGAGTTGTTAAATAGTTTCACCTGTGGTAAATTACTTAATGGTTGTAAAAAATGTCTTAATGTTTTGTAACACCAGCTCATTCGAAGCTTGTCATTGGTGACTCGGTAATTTGAAAGATCATTAAAAAGTCTTTCTCAGACGCCGTGGGAGTCCTATTCCGCCACCTTTTCTGTGGCCGCCAAGTTCCCTTCTGGACGTCCTGGGGCGCGGACCGATGGGAGGTTCCCTAACGGGGAGGCGTAGGCGGAGCGCTTGATGATCAGCCGGTATCTGCCTTGTTTGGATCATTATCAACAGTCCCGTCAGTCTTCTAGCAGACGTGGTCCTGGAGTGGCGAGGCTTTATCTCAAGAGATGGCTCTGGGAAGGACCGGCTGCACGACAGTATTGTTTTGGTCAGGGTCTATGAAATGCCTCAGGGAAGAGAAGGCGTAATTCTCCCTTGGGTGCAAGGCCAAAACAACTACCACGTGAGAGGACGCGAGCTCCCCAGGGTGCCTGTGGCGGCGGAGGAGAACGCGTCGGGGCGGGAACACAGGCTGGCGCGGTCCGCCACGACAACGGAACACACTCCACCCCCCTCACCCGGCCCCTTCCAAAAACCGTTCGGTATGGGTGGGGCTTGGGCGGGCGCAGCCAATCACAGGGCCGCTCTCAGGTTACGTAAGGGCGCGTTCGCCGATTCGGTGCTGGGGGTGGGCGTGCAGGGGCGTGCGGGGCTGGGGTCGAGACGAGAGCCCTTTGCGCGCGTGGCCGACGACTGGCGGAAGCAGGGCCAGCCTTCTGGTGCTCAGTTGGGTTCTCGCCCGGGAGGCGCGGCGGCGGCAGCGGCGGCGGCGGCGTGGGAGGGAGCTGCGCGCCAGCGTCTGGTGAGAACCCCGCGTCGGCCTGGACCCCGGGGACGGGCCGGGGAGAGCATCCTCCAGGCCCCCACGGCCTCCTTCTCCGGCCCCTGCCTCGTGGCCTCCCCAGTCCGGCGGCGGCCTCGGACCTCCCCGCGTCCCCAGGCCCGCACGAGACCCAGGCCTCGCCCTGTCTTCCGCGGGCCTGCGTGCCAGGGCCCCTCTGTATTCCCGTCACGGGCTCCGTCTTGTGGCCCGCGGAGCAGACAGGTTCATTGCGGGCCCCGGGCGAGTAGCTGGCGGCCCGGAATGACTCCAGCCCACGGGCAGTGCTGTCCAGTAAGGAAGCGGGCTGCCCTGGGAGATAGTGAGGCTTCTGTTACGGAGGTATGCAAGAGAGGGCGGAGAGCTCCTTGACAGACAAGTTGCCCTGGGGTGTAAAGGGTTGAACTAAAAGATGATATTGAAGGTCTGCGTCCAACCCCGACGGCGTCCTGAGTCTGGGCTTCCTTACTAGTTTGATAGGCGTTTATTTTTTCGCCCAAATCTGAGCACACGCGTATAATTGTTAGAGCACGATAAAGTATTGGCTTTTCTGAAAGAGAGGAGGGGTGCCGTTTAGCAGTCTAGATAACTGTTTAACCCAGCCGTAGAGGCTCTGGAAGAAGCCAAAGCAGACTACAGCTCAGGAATAGGTTTCTGAATTTCAGGCCGCTTTTATTAGCCCTTCCTCCTTAATCCCGAGTCTCATCCCCGCTGCACCGAGGGAAGAGTGATATATCATGTTCTTCTCATTGCCATGGGGCCTGGCTGGACCTGGCCCAAAGAAGGTCCATGGATGTTAATGATCAGATACTAGGCAAACACTAGATGTGGCAGCATCCTGCGTGCTGGGTTTGAGTTTTGGTTCTGGCAATTATTAACTGTGATTTGGGGCAAGTAAATTATTTTGGCTGTACCTCAGTGTCCCCTTCTGTAAAATGGGGCTAGTGAGGGGGCTGTCAGGGT
Source organism: Ursus arctos (assembly GCF_023065955.2). Lineage (NCBI taxonomy): Eukaryota > Metazoa > Chordata > Mammalia > Carnivora > Ursidae > Ursus > Ursus arctos. The sequence continues at coordinate 26,456,507 of NW_026622852.1, read as the reverse complement.
GAAATGGTTAATGCTTATAAAGCTCTTAACACAGTGCTTAGCACCTCCGAAGTACTTCTCAGATGTTTATTGTTACTGTTTCCTCTGCTCAGTGACTGAGCCAAATGTTTGTGAGTCTTTTTCCACAGTTGAGTGGAATATTATTCTGGAAAGTGTTGATCACCTTTTGTCAGTATTTAAAATGGTCAGTCTTGAAAGAATGCAGGAAGTGTGGCCTTTGAGAATTGTGTTTCTCAGAGGTTGCCAGTGAATTCAAGATGAAAGAATACTTCTTTGGCATTTATCTGTATTTTAGTTACAATTTTGGAATTGATAGGTGAAATGGGGGCAAATATCCAATTCCTCCTGACTTTCTGAGCTTTAGGCTCTAGGGGACTATGGACAACATACTTATGTCACAGTATCTTTTTAAAAGAGTTCTTGTTTTTAGGAATGAAAATTTCACATGTGCTTAAAAGGACAGAAGACGGTATGACACCTTCTACCAGTCACCAAGATTTAACACATATTAATGTTATCATGTTTGTTTCACATCTCTGCTTATGGTATGATTTTTAAAAAAATAAATGTTAGATAAAGCCTGAAAAGCCCCATTTTGCTTTCCCTTCCCTCCCTCTCCAAAGGTAACTACTTTCCTGAGCTGGTGTGGAACTTTACTGTAGATCAATAAACAACATAGTGTGATGTTTTATACATTTTGAAAAACTTACAAAAAATGGTACCCTGTTGTATCTAACTTTTTAGAATTTGCTGTTTTCCTCTAATGTTCTGTTTCTGAGATTTATTAATATAGACAAATATGGACATAGTCCATTTATTTTAATTGCTGTCTGGTATTCCACCTTGTAAAGAATTGAGTTTTATATTGTTTGCCTTACATTGTACTTCATGCAACTTAAATTGTCCTATTACAGTTTAAGTCCATTTTGCCACTCATTCATTATTTTGCCATTTATTCATTCTCTACTAGTCACAGGGACTCTGGTCACAGTTCTCAGTTGAAAATGTATCTTTGGGTATGACCTCTTATCCAGAGCAAATAATAATGTATCCTGGGATGAGGAAAATAATTACTAATTTTGTTTCCGGGGCTTCTTTTTGGAAAAGTAAGCTAGTTAAGATCCATTATGTGGCCTGGTGTCCGTACTAGATTTAAAGTTTCTAAAGATCAGAGACAGGATCTTTCTCAGTTCTGTGTGTCTCTCAGCTTTCTTTATAGTGCTCCACACAGAATAGATACTAAATGTGACATTGATTATTTTTACTATTGGGTCTGTCATAACCCTTCATATATTTAAAGAGATGATGGCCAGCAATTTTCAAAACTTTGCACTTTGGATATTTGCAGTGCTTTTAAACTTTCCCATTTTACCATTCAATTCAGAAACATAATTAAAAGCATTTGTAAAAGCAAGGTGTGCAACATCAATTTGTAGAATATTATCAGTTGTATAATATATGCTGTATGTATTCATAAGCAAATATATCTATTAATATATGCATGGTTTACCTATAAAAGTATAGATAAGAACCTAGTAACTCATAGCTTCTAGGGAGAACAACTACGTAGCTGGGGAGCACAGATGAGAAGACTTTGCTATATATAGCCTCTTGTGATTTCTCAGTTTTAAACCATGCGAATGTACTATCTAAGAAAAAAATAAGTTAGTTAAAATTATTTTTAAAAAACCCAAAGTTCTCCCCTTAAAAAGGCATTTTACTGTATCTTAAAGATTTAACTTCTTTCCTCAAAAAAGTTTTGACCTTAGTAACATTTTTGCCTTTTTTTATAGTTTGTTTATTTGGCCAGCTTACTCTGAGTTTTGGTAGAATAACCTTTGAGTTACTTGGTAAATACTAAGCATTTTAGTATTGTGAGGTGGAGTTTACATTCTTTTGAAATAAAAACAAATTGACCAACCATGAAAAATTTGCTTTGCCTCGCCCAGCAAGTTGAATATCACCACCAGTTTGTTCAGCTCAAATTTAATGATCAGTGAAGGAAGGGTTATGTACAAGACCATTTAAGACAACCATTTTTGGAAAAGTAATTTTGTCTTTAATGAATAGGTAATGCTTAGATTTTATGAATACAACTCTCTGGACAGAATGCTTCTTTCCTTATATCCTAAGTGTTTTCTGTTGGGTGGAATTAGCTTTTACTGGAGATCGGTGAGTTCGGAATGGGCCTAATGATGGGGCAGTTTGTGTGCTCACAGAAGTTCGAGCCTTACAGAGATGAGATGGCAGCTGATAAGATTTCCAGTGGGTTTGAGAGTTTTCCCTGATCTAAAGGGCAGCTCCCCTTCTGGCATCCTTACTCAAGCTTCTCTGTATTCCTGATCACAGACTCTTATGACACACTTCCTGAAGCAAAAGCATTGAATCCATGAGCAAAAACATTGAATCAATTTACACTGATATAGAGAAGTTTAAAATGCTCCATAAAACAGCTCTTATCCCTTGCCCCTGATTTTTACTTTGAATGGAGGGTATAGATGGGGGGAGGGAGGGCGTGGGCAGAGGAGTTGAGCAAAAGTCTACATGTGTTTGGTAGGGCCATAGTGCCCAGAGGAAGGCAGCAGCTAAAAGGGGTGAGGTGAAGAGGAACTGAAGTTTGTGTAAAGGTTTTCTAGAAGAGGCCAAGCTTAGACTGAGTTTCGAAGTGACGAGGAGCCCAGGCCAGAGGGAAAGGAAGTTTTACCTAGAGGTACTTATATCTAGAAAGGCACAGAGATTTGGAGACTCACTGGTTGAACTGCAGGTGCTTTTGTATGGCTTTGGCACAGAGTAAGGGTAATTGTAGGTCAAGGAAAAGTGGTTGGAAAGATGGGGTAGGTCCAGGTCAGTAATTTGGACTTTATTCATAGGTTGTGTATTCTGTTGAGCATGATAATGAAATTTTGAACTTTGGAAAGATCACTCTGAAAGACTGTGGGAGGCGGGGCAAGAGTAGAGACAGGCAAATTACTTTGGCAGCTGTTAACAAGGGTTCAGACCTAAAATGAGAGGTTGGACTGGGAGCTGTCCTGGTGGGGATGAAGAGAAGGAACTAGATCTGAAAGATGTTTAGGAGGTGGAGGGCCGCCTGGATGGCTCAGTTGGTTAAGCATCTGACTCGATCTCAACTCTGGTCTTGATCTCAGGGTTGTGAGTTCAAGCCCTGCACTGGGGCTCCCAGCATGGAGCCTACTTTAAAAAAAGAAAGATATTCAGGAGGTGGAACTGACAGGGCTTTAGGAGGTACAGAGTAAGGGACAGAGAAGACAAGGATGTCAAGGGTCAAGGCATTTGGATGAATGGAAGTCATAACTGAAAGAACGAGGAAGGAGGAACAGAAATGAAGAAAAAGAAAATGAGTTCGGTTTGGGCCACTGACTTCATGGTGTGTACAAATCTGGAGATACCTGGTGGGCATTTGGAATTGTCAGAAGTTTGTGGGCACTGGCTATAGGGGCTAATGAGGCCTTGAAGGTAGGGTTTTTTATTTTACCTTTCTCTTCCTTAATGTTAATCACAGTGCTTTGTATATAGTGGGTGTTTAGTGTGAGGGTGAACAGATCTTATCCCTTAGAAGATGTTATCTCGAATCTTGGGGAAGTAATTTCCTCTCTCAAGACGTGTGTTTCCCTTTCTGTAAGAGAGGGAGTTGAACTAGATCAGTTCTCAGTAGTCTGGTATGTTGGGATCCGTTGTGAGGTATGTTAAGTAATTTCTAACTAATAAAGAGCTGATGTGTGCTTGCCTTTTAAATGGGAGCTGATTTTTGTCACTGTTTCTTAATTGCATTCCAGTGTGTTTTCGTAAGTGTGAGAGAAAGGGGTGGAATTAGTCCGAAGGAATTTCCTAGCTCTAAATATCCCAGCGGGTGTGTCACATAGGAGCAGGGGTGGAAAAAAGGTTAAAAAGCACTGTATTAAATGGTGGTTAAAAGGCTTAGAACTAGAAAATTCTGTGTTTATATCTAGGACCTATCATTCTGATGATAAATAATTTTTATTTTTGCAATTTTAGGAACTCTATTTTGAGAACCTCTCAAAACAAAAGAAACAAGTCATGGAGAAGAATGGGAATAATCGAAAGCTTCGGGTTTGTGTTGCTACTTGCAACCGTGCTGATTATTCTAAACTTGCCCCGATCATGTTTGGCATTAAAATGGAACCTGAGTTCTTTGAACTTGATGTGGTGGTACTTGGCTCTCACCTGATAGATGACTACGGGTAAGAGGAAAGCATTTTCTTACGATATGCTTCATTGCAACATGGTGTACTAGAGAGAGCTTGGATCTTACAGCCATGTGGACGTATCTTCAAATCCCAGTTCTCCCTCTTAGTTTTTATGTGTTCTTGGAGAAGTTGCATCTTCAGTTTCCTCAGTTACAAAACGGAGTGAAAACCTGTGTTGTAGGTTACTGGTTACTGTAATGTGTGGAGATGGGGATATAAAGTGTCCGTCACAGTGTAGCTGCTTAATAGGTGCTTGATAAATGATAGCCATAAATATTTTTGTTATTGTTACATTCAGGAGAAATGCCACTTATAAATATATGTTGTGTGACTCTAATAATGTAACCTCCTGTAATATGTTTGTGAGTTCTAATGGTACTACTTTCTTAAAACTCATGTATTTACTGACAGCATATAAAGTAGTAGATATGAAACAAGATTTTTAAAATGTAATTTACAAGATAAATTAGAATGTTATATTGCCATTGCTATTTATTTGGTGTTTATCATTAGGTTTGTTATTGATCACAGTCTCAATCTGAAAAATGAAAGTTGGGAAATCTTAGAACAGAATGTCTAAACCAAAGATGAACATTCATTTTGTTCTGGGTAATAAAATGGCATTTAGTGCACTCTTGTGGCATAAAAACATTAATGCAGCTTCCAAATACCGTATTATATATGAAAGAAGCTTGTATTGAAGTAAAATTGCCTTTTCAGACTATTCTTTAAAAGCAAGGCAACAGCAACAACAAAAGCAAACAAAAACCTGCCTCTAAAAACCAATTTTCTCTAAGAAAATACTTAGTAGAGAAGAAACTGATGCATAGCTCAAAAATTCATAGGTTTTAAAAATGTGCAATGAACCCTTGCTATCTAAGAAAAGCCACTGGGTTCCTTACATAGGACAAAGTAGAAGAGAAATTTTAACCAGGGCCTGAACTGAAGTCTAAGTTGGCTCATTTACTTCTTTGAGAGAAGTTCAACGGGAAGATTAGTGGGACAGAGGCTTTCGAGGAAATTGTGTTACATTTCCCTGTCTGCCACAGTAAGTAAGGGTGGGAGGGCAGTATTTGTCTCGTGAGACTGTTAAATAGGCCACTTGACTGGTACTTTATGGAAAAGTCACGTAAAGTACATCCTGACATAAGTTGGTTGCTTCTGGGAGAGGAACTGCATGACTGGGAAACAGAAGTGAGAAGGTGGCCTTTTCACTGGAGAACCTTTTGTATTTTAAATTTTAAACCATGTGAATGTATTATCTATATTTCAAAGACATTAAAACAAAAAAATAAGCTACCCTCTATTTCAACTACTTGGATCCTTTTTTTAAAAGACAGCATTTTTATACTCTTTTAAGAACTGGGTGAAAAAGGAAATAAGTAACAACAGACTAGTTAGAAATTCATTTGTTCATTTATTTCATATGAGTCGGTGATACAAAATATTAAAACATTTTAGAGCAGTTTAGGTCTGCAGCAAAATTAAGCAGAAGGTACCAGGGTTACCCCATATACATCTCTGCCTCCACATATGCCTAGTGTCCACCATTATCATTGTCAGCCCTCCATCTCCAGGGGTACATTTGTTTACATTACATTTTGAGAGAGAGAGTGGAGCGCGTGCGTGCATGTGCGTGCATGCAAGCATGGGGAGGGGCAGAGGGAGAGGGGGAGAGAATCCTCAGCAGGCTCCACCCGCAGCGTGGAGCCCAGTGCAGGGCTTGATTGCACGACCCCGAGATCACGACCTGAGCTGAAATCAAGTCGGGTGCTTGACCGACTGAGCCCCCAGGCACCCCTTGGTGATGTAAATTCTGTATGTTTGGACAAATGTATAATGAATTGTATCTACCATTATAGTATCAGAATTGTTTCACCGCCCTAAAAATATGTTCTATGACCATCTCCGTAGATTTTTACCATCTCCACAGATTTGCGTTTTCCAGAATGTCGTGTAGTTGGAATCATATAGTATGTAGCCAGTTCAGATTGGTTTCTTTCACTTAGTAATATGCATTTAAGTCTCCATGTCTCCATGTGTTTCCATGGCTTGATAGTCCTTTCTTTTTAGCACTGAATAATATTCCATTTTCTGGATGTACCATAGTTTATTTATTCATTCATCTACTTAGGGGCATACTAGTTACTTCCAAGTTTGGGCATTTATGAATAAAGCTGCTGCAGATACCCATTTTTCAGAGCTTTGTGTGGGCATAATTTTTTTAGCTCCTTTGGGATATATCAAGGAGTCTGATTGCTGTCTCGTATGGTAAGAATATGTTTAGTTTTATAAGAAACCACTGAGAGGGGGCGCCTGGGTGGCACAGCGGTTAAGCATCTGCCTTCGGCTCAGGGCGTGATCCCGGCGTTATGGGATCAAGCCCCACATCAGGCTCCTCTGCTAGGAGCCTGCTTCTTCCTCTCCCACTGCCCCTGCTTGTGTTCCCTCTCTCGCTGGCTGTCTCTATCTCTGTCGAATAAATAAAATCTTTAAAATAAATAAATAAACCAAACAAAACCACTGAGCTGTCTTCCAAAGTGGCTGTATCATTTTGTATTTGAACCATCAATGAGTGAGTGTACCTGTTGCTCCACTGTCCTTGTTAGCTTTTGGTGATATCAACATTCTGATTTTGGCCATTCTGATAGGTGTGTAGCAGTATCTGTTTTAATTTGCATTTCCGTGACGACATATGATGTGGAGCATCTTGTCATATGCTTATCTGCCAATTTTACGTGATCTTTGGTGAGGTATCTGTTAAAGTCTTTAGTTAATTTTAAGTCAGATGGTTTAAAAATTTTTTTTTATAAATATAAATATATAAATATATATATATATATATATATATATATATATATATATATATATATAAATATATATATATATATATATATGAAAAGGGGCGCCTGGGTGGCTCAGTTAAGCGTCTGACTCTTAATTTTGGCTCCGGTCATGATCTCAGGGTCGTGAGATCAAGCCCCATGTCAGGCTCTGTGCTGGGTGTGGAGTCTGCTTGAGATTCTCCCTCTCCCTCTGCACCCTGCTGCCCCCTCCCCCCGCATGCACATGTGCACTCACTCTCTTAAGTTGTTTTACTGTTGAGTTCTAAGCCCATGGACCAAACAAATTCTAAGGGAAATTAGAAAAATCTTTTGAACTGAATAATAAATATTACAACATATCAAAATTTGTAGGTATAGATGAAGGAATAATTTGAAGAAATTTTTACCTTTAGATACTTTGGTTAAAAAGTTTAGAGGGGCACCTGGGTGGCTCAGTTGGTTAAGCATCTATCTTCGGTTCAGGTCATGATCCCAGGGTCCTGAGATCAATCCCCACGTCGGGCTCTCTGCTTAGTGGAGCCTGCTTTTCCCTCTCCCTCTGCCTGCCGCTCCTACTGCTTCAGTGCATATTCCCCCTCTCTCTTTTTCTCTCTCTCTCTCTAATAAAATCTTAAGTTTAGAGTTAGTGGTCTCTTTTCACTTTATTAAACAAGAACAGGATGAGAAAACCCCTAAGTAAGTAGAAGGGGGGAAACGAAGAGTGGAAATCAATGAAACATAAAAGTAGATTAAGCAATAGAGAATTATGTTTAAAAATATTAAGTTGACAAATTCCTAACAGCCTGAGAAAAGGAGAACACAGATTACCAATATAAGATGACAAAGAAGATGTCACTACTGATCTGATAGCCATTAGAAGAATAAAAGAATATTAGGCCAGTAAAGTTGGCAATCAATTTATATAACTTGGACAAAGTCCTTGAAAAAACACTGCTTATCAAACCAACACAGAAGAAATAGAAAATATCTATATCAAACACTTCCTATAAAAAATTTCCTATAAAAAAGATGTCACTTATGAATTCTATCAAACATTTAAGCAAGAAATAACATCAATCTTTTTTAAGTTTTTAATTTTAATTCTTGTACAGTTAACATATAGTGTTGTATTAGTTTCAGGTGTATAATATGGTGATTCAACAATTCTTTACTCAGTGCTTGTTATGATAAGTGTACTCTCTGATCCCCAGGACCTATTTCACCCCCCACTCCACCTCCCCTCTGGTAACCATCAGTTCTCTACAGTTAAGAGTCTGCTTCTTAGGGCGCCTGGGTGGCACAGTTGGTTAAGCTTCTCAGTCTTGGTTTTGGCTCAGGTTGTGATCTCAGGGTCATGAAATCGAGTCCCATGTCGGACTCCGCTGTCAGTGTGAAGTATGCTTGAGTTTCTCTCTCCCTCTTCTGCTACCCCCCCCCCCCCCGTTCTCTCTTCTCTCTCTCTCAAATAAATAAATCTTAAAAAAAAAAAGTCTGCTTCTTGATTTGTCTCTTTTTTTCCCCTTTGGAAATAACACCAATCTTACATAAACTCTTAGAAAATAGAGGGCAGGGAATTTTCCCAGGTTGTTTTATAAAGTCAGCATAGTCTTGGGGCGCCTGGGTGGCTCAGTTGGTTAAGTGTCTGCCTTTGGTTCAGGTCATGGTCCCAAGGTCCTAAGCTCAAGCCCCACATTGGGCTCCCTGTTCAGCAGGGAGTCTGCTTCTCCCTCTACCCCTCCCCCCACTTGTGCTCACTCTCGCTCTCAAATAAATAAAATCTTTAAAAAGTCAGCATAATCTTAATAGTAAAACCTGACAAAGACATTGTAAGAAAAATTCAGACTAGCATCTCTTATGAACATAGACATAAAATTTAAAAAGAAATATTAGGGGCGCCCGGGTGACTCAGTCGTTAAGCATCTGCCTTCGGCTCAGGGCGTGATCCCGGCGTTATGGGATCGAGCCCCACATCAGGCTCCTCCGCTATGAGCCTGCTTCTTCCTCTCCCACTCCCCCTGCTTGTGTTCCCTCTCTCGCCGGCTGTCTCTATCTCTGTCAAATAAATAAATAAAATCTTAAAAAGAAAAGAAATATTAAATCATATCCAGCAATATAAAAAACAGATAATACATCATGACCAAGTGGGTTGATTTCAGGAAATCAAGATTGATAAAACATTTGAAAATCAGTGTTACATATTAACAGAATAAACGGGAAGCATATATGGTCATCTCAATGGATGTCAAAAAACCATTTGACAAAATTAAATCAGTTATGATAAAACTCTTAGCAGACTTTGAATAGAAGGGAAATTCCAGTCTAGTAAAGGCCAGTGGCGGGAAAACCTATAGCTAACGTAAAAGTAAGCTTTCCCCTGAGGTAGAGAACAAGGTAAGGATTTTTGCTTTCACCATTTCTCTTCAACTTTGCGAGACATAACAGCCAGTGCAACAGAGTGAGAAATAGACCAAAAGACAAAAATTGTCTTTGTTTAGAGACAACATGATAGTTTTGTAGGAAAATTCCAGGGAATCTATAAAGTGACTACTAGAACATCCGTATGATGTGAAATGATGTATGTAAAGAATCTTTCATGATCTGGGAAATTATATGAAATGCATTAAATAGATTATAAAATTTTGTTCTCAACCATGTTGAAATATACATAAAGTGGCTAGGAAAAAAGTCAAAGTGATTTACACTGATATTGCTGAGTGTTAGGTTTATGGATAATAATTTTCTATGTTTTCCAATTAAAAATATATTTATAAAAATATAGAATTATGTTATATATATTCTAAATATGTATATTTAGAAAAACTATCTTTTTAAAATCTAGTCGTAATAGGAAACTTGAGGCATTGAGAATTGCTGCTTTATTGAAGCATGAGACAGACTTGATATTGTGTGTCATAGCCAATTTTTATTTTATTTTATTTTTTTAAAGATTTTATTTATTTATTTGACAGAGATAGAGACAGCCAGCGAGAGAGGGAACACAAGCAGGGGGAGCGGGAGAGGAAGAAGCAGGCTCATAGTGGAGGAGCCTGATGTGGGGCTCGATCCCAGAACGCGGGGATCACGCCCTGAGCCGAAGGCAGACGCTTAACCGCTGTGCCACCCAGGCGCCCCTTAGCCAATTTTTAAATTTTTTTAATTAAAAAAAATTTATTTGAGAGAGACTACAGGAGGCGGGGCAGAGAGTGAGGGAGCAGACTCCCAGCTGAGCACAGAGCCAGACTTGGGGCTGGATCCCAGGACTCGGAGACCTTGACCTGAGCTGAAACCAGGAGTTGGCTGCTTAACCGACTGAGCCACCCAGGGTCCCTTTGTAGCCAATTTAATACTGTAAAACCTACATTTACACCCCATTTAGAATTATGCTGCATTAATGATACAGTACAAATTCAGAAGATAATTTCCATCATTCAGAAATTTATAGTATGGTGACAGGTATCCTGATATCCTTTTTTTTTTTTTTTTAAAGAAAGCACTTTGTTTTTATAAGTAACTTTTTTTTATTAGGTAGCATATTTCTTTTTTTAAAATGTATAAAAAGAGAAAAGTCAACCACCAAAAACTCTGGTCTCTGTTTTCATAAAAAAAATTCTCCTTTAGGTGTTTCTTTATCCAGGTATTGACCAGGGCACTGGTGAGACTTTGCAGGTGCTCGAAGTGGTATATCTTGATCTGGGTGGTGGCCTCAGGGGTATTCATGTAAAATACTCAAGCAATCTGTACATTTATGATTTGTGCTTTTTAGTTTTTGTGTGTAAGTTACACTTCAGTTCGTCTGTTTTAATAAGTAAATTTTATAAAATATTTCTCCCTGCAGGGTTGATGTTAGATTGCTTTTCCCACATGTTCTCATGGCCCTGTGTTGAAGAACACGCTCTTGTATCTGTTTCTCTTCTGCCTTAGGAACACGTACCGCATGATTGAACAAGATGACTTTGACATTAACACGAGGCTACACACGATCGTTAGAGGGGAAGACGAGGCAGCCATGGTGGAATCAGTAGGCTTGGCCCTAGTGAAGCTACCAGATGTCCTTAATCGCTTGAAACCTGATATCATGATAGTTCATGGAGACAGGTTTGATGCCCTGGCTCTGGCGACATCTGCCGCCTTGATGAATATCCGAATCCTTCACATTGAAGGTGGGGAAGTCAGTGGGACCATCGACGATTCCATCAGACATGCCATAACAAAACTGGCGCATTACCACGTATGCTGCACCCGAAGTGCAGAGCAACACCTGATATCCATGTGTGAGGACCATGACCGCATCCTTCTGGCGGGCTGCCCTTCCTATGACAAGCTGCTCTCCGCCAAGAACAAAGACTACATGAGCGTCATTCGGATGTGGTTAGGTATGTATCACACTTTATTCCGTCTAATGGTGGTTTTTCTCCATTTATAGGTTTCAGGTTTTTTTAGAAACTATTGTGGGAGAATATTCTGTTAGAATATTTATAGAATGGAATGCTTTTGATCCATTAAATATGCTATGGGTAAATATTTAGTTACAAGGAGAGATCCTGGTATAACAACAAGGGGGGGAAAACAAGCTACAAAATTATATGTGTAATATGCCATTTTAATAAAAACTATAACATAATGGAAAGGTTAGGAAGTATGTATACCAATCATTTATAATGTTTACTTCTGGTTAGTTGTTATGGGTGTTTTGGTTTTTGTTTTCCTGTATTTTGTTTTTTGGGGAATGAAAAAACTTTTTAAAGATTGATTTATTTGACAGAGAGGACGGGGTGTGGGGGGGGAGGAGCAGAGGATAGAGGGAGAGGGAGAGAGAATCCCAAGCAGACTCCATGCTGAGCATGGAGCCCGAAGGAGCCCGACTTGGGGCTCGATCCCACGACCCTGAGAGCACGACCTGAGCCGAAACCAAGAGTTGGATGCTTAACCGACTGTGCCACCCAGGCTCCCTTGAAAAAACTATTTTTAATTTTAATGTCTTTCATATGAGGTTGTTGGAATACTCAGATAATGTTGAAAGCGGTAAGCTATAAGTACTTACTAATATAAGGGATTGTGGTGATTATAATTAAAGCAAAAGTCATAGTTGCACCATTAGTATTATCTCTGTAAATAGCCTTGAATTCTGAAATCTTCACTGATCAATGATTCAGCTTCCTGGAAATTAACTTTTTTGAATAAGATGCAAAGAAAATAGTTTTATAAACAGAATGTCAGTTGCTTAATTTATAGCAAGAGTACTGTCTAGAGGGCAAATCAAAACCAATATTAGACATTTGGGACTCTCCTTTTTTAAGAGGTGGATCTATAGTATAATGAAATTAATGAATAGAAAATTGATATAGTGGGGCACCTGGGTGGCTCAGTTGGTTAAGCTACTGGCTCTTGATCTCAGCTCAGGTCTTAATCTCAAGATTGTGAGTTGAAGCCCTGTGTTGAGCTCCACACTGGGTGTGGAGCCTGCTTAAAAAAAAATTGATTTAGTGATTGCGTATATATGGGGTTTTTTAGCAAGTAGGGGGAGGGGCAGAGAATCTTCAAGCGGACTCCCTGCTGGGTGTGAAGCCCACCATGGGGCTCATCCCACAACCCATAAGATCATGACCTTGAGACAAAACCAAGAGCTCAACCGACTGAGCCACTCAGGCGCCCTATGATTGTGTATATCTTTAATTTAGATCACATTAGAACAGGAAAGGAATAGGGCTTCCCTACTAATGAGTTAATCCACTCTATGTATTTCTTACCCTTGGACAGATATTAGTTGTCAAGGAGCCTGTCTACATAATGCTAATGGAACAAATTCTGTCTCTTTAGGCTCTCCTTTTTGTGTGCTTTTTTTTTTTTTTTTAAAGATTTTATTTATTTGAGAGAGAATGAGAACATGAGCACGGGGGGCGGGGGGAGGCTCAGAGGGAGAGGGAGAAGCAGATTCCCTGCTGAGCAGGGAGCCTGACACAGGGCTTGATCCGAAGACCCCGAGCTCGTGACCTGAGCCGAGGGCAGACGCTTAACCGACTGAGCCCCCGGGCGCCCCTCCTTTTTGTATGCTCTGAGTAAACACTCTGACATTCTGGTTATACTGTTTGCTCTAGATGGATTCTGAAGAACTTTGTATTTCTGAATGTAATGAATAGAAAATCACCATTATAAACCAAAATGTGGCAAGATTGTACTTGTGGGGCTTAAGGTTCTATTTGGAACCACTTCAGCAGTTTCTTTATGAAAAGAAGGATGACAAAATAGCAAAAACTAGATTTTTTTTTTTTTAAGCCAGTGGAAATGAAAAAACAATGAGTCTAAGCCACCCACCCCTGGCAGTATGTTTTGTGCGAAACCTGTAACCACTTCTCCACCTGCAACTTCTGATGGTATCGCTATGCTTATAGGAAAATTAGGGTTGGGTAGGCCACTCAGAGCATGCAACTTCGTCATCAGAACATGAATAAATAATAGTCCTAGTAAAAATATTAGCAAAGTTAAAAAGACTTGGGATGCCTGGGTGGCCCCGTTAGTTAAGCGTCTGACTCTTGATTTCAGCTCTGGTCATGATCTCAGGGTCGTGAGATCGGGCCCTGCATCTGGCTCTGTGGTGGGCCTGGAGTCTGCTTAAGGTAGTCTCTCCCTCTCCCTCTATCCCTCCCCCCTCCAAAAAAGTTAAGACTTGTTACATTCCTATTAATGAAAGAAATACCACAGTAAATCAAGAACTGTACAACGTGAAACAAAACAATGATACCTTAACGGACAGGGTTGTGTAGAGGGCTGAGTGAGGCAAAGCAGAGTGGTGTCAGAAGTTGCACATCGAGGAGCAAGAGGTTTCCTGTTTAGTCTCCTCCTTCCAGTTCCCACCGATGAGCAAATGCAGTAGCCAAGAGACATAAACTTTAAAAGGTGGAAGGGTGTCTCTGAGAAGGTAATGATCCTGTGCACTGCAGGGAAATAGCCATTACTGGTATTTCTTGTTCTTTTATTTATGTTAACTATGCATTAAAGTAATCTCTGAGCTTCATCAATTCATTAATATTGCTGATAATTCATTAGAAACACTGGTTAGAAATGAGGAAGATTTACATTTTTCTAATGCTTTGAAGTATTCTGAAAAAAAATTTTTTTTTTTAGATTTTATTTATTTATTTGACAGAGATAGAGACAGCCAGCGAGAGAGGGAACACAGCAGGGGGAGTGGGAGAGGAAGAAGCAGGCTCCCAGCGGAAGAGCCTGATGTGGGGCTCGATCCCAGAACTCTAGGATCACGCCCTGAGCCGAAGGCAGACGCTTAACGACTGAGCCACCCAGGCGCCCCGAGTATTTTGAATTTTAAACAACAGATTCTAGTGACTGCTGTTTAAAGTTATGTATTTGTAGTAGCAAGCGCCTTTGTAAAAGTTAACTTTGCTAGATTCTTGGACTTTTTCCTGTGAGTTCTTAACCGTTTGAGCCTGTATTCAGGTACTCTGCCTGGAATGTGGCAAACTGTTTTTCCTTAGAATTTCTAAGCACAGACTTTGGGGTCTTGCTTTTTAGAATTTGCTTCTTCCTCTTTAAGATTCTTAACTAATGAAGCAGTGTGGTTTGATTTTCTTTAAACAGGTGATGATGTAAAATCTAAAGATTACATTGTTGCGCTGCAGCACCCCGTGACCACTGACATTAAGCATTCCATTAAAATGTTTGAATTAACATTGGATGCGCTTATCTCATTTAACAAGCGGACCCTAGTTCTGTTTCCAAACATTGATGCAGGTAATTGAAAATGAAGTGATGCCACCTACTTTTCCAATTTTATGTTTCTGTTATGTCTTCTGTCGACTGCCCCTCCTATCTTATCATTGAAGCTATTGTAGTCCTGAAATGCACTCCAATCGTTAGGGGATCGCCAAGTTTGTAGTAGATGGAAGTGTGCGATGTTTTTGCCAAGTTTAGTAGAAACTGAATAGGAAAGAAATACTACAAAAAATTCCTCTAAACTCCACTGTAGTTCCAAATTTAGTCTCTTCCCTCCCGTTTCCACCAATGAGAAAATGCAGTAGCTAAAAGACTTAACCTTAGAAGGCGAAAGGGCGTCTTTAGGAAATAAGGAGCCTAGTGAGTGCAGTAAAATAGCCACTGTTGTTGTTTCTTGTTCTCTTCCTTATGTCAGCTATACCTCAGTCTCGAGCGTAGGCAGTTGAGATCTGGAGTCCCCTACCAGTTCATCCTCAAGCCTGACCTGGTTGACCACCTGCTGGTGGACGGTACTGTAGCCTTTGTGCTGGTACGACCTCAGCAGGTTAATGGGAAGATGAGATACAAATGAGAAATGCAGAGCAGGGCCTGACACTGCAGAATTTTCAGTTACTGGTTTAGCTGATACCACTCATTGCTGAGCTTTTAGGCATTTGTTGATGAAGGCAGCAGGACCCTTCTCTGCAATACCGAGACGTCTCCATCTTACTCGGAAAGTATCCCTTTCTTAGAGTCTCTTGAATAATCTTTTCTGTTAGGGGAAACAACGTAGGATGTTAGTTGGAAAAAAAGAAATTAAGAACCCCCAACCCAGGTTTCATCCAGGTTATGTACCAGTATCTCAAAAACCTTCATGTTGATTCTTCTATCAATTTTCTAGAAACATTTGGTAATGTAATAATATGTTTCTCATTCAGTTTTGTCAGCAGTACTCTGTTATATACTTTCCTGATTATATACACTTTAGAATTTGAGGTCTTTTTCCCTGAGGAACATAAAGGGTCCCAGGAATACCTAAATCATGTCTGCTGCTCACCTCTCTTCCTCACAGGGTTTTTGTGTTCCCAAGGAACAATTGGGAAATAATCATGGCATCCCTTTATCATTATGTGGTGTAGGGCCTAATTCCCCAACATAGGAGAATAGCAGTAGTGTCTGGTTTAGGCTTAAGGCCAGAGAAAGCCTTCACCGAGCCCAGATCTGAATCTTGGAATGGTACTGTCTTCTGGTGTACCAAATACTACAATAATTATAGTCAGTGACTGGCATGCTGTGGCAGGACTGGGCATGGAGAGAGGTGGCCAGGCCTGCTGTAAGGAGTTACACCCTGAGTCCGTTACCTACCTCGCCACTTAGAGAATGTTAAAAAGAGAGAAAACACATGCATGTCCAGCTTCTCGTAAGTCAGCAGCTCCCTGCCCACTGGTGAACACGGTGTGGTAACACTGTGTGGTCTGTGGTTGCTGTCCTGCTGTCTAACCAATCGTGATAGCAACCTTGTCTCCCTTCTAGATGGTGAGTAAAGGGTGAGTAAAGAGGCAAGCCTAGAGGCATTAAATATTGCCTCCCCTTCACACATTTGTAACATTTTAAAAAATCATGCATTTGAAATAAAATTCAGCTACAGTATCAGAATCTACGTGTATCTTCTTGGAGCTTAGTCCAGGTAAGGGCGAGCGCTATCCAGTTGAGCTGTTGTTCAGGTAAATAGGAGCATAGCTGAGGTAGAGGCTCTCTGATCAGCTTGGTGTGTGGAGCCGAGACCTTCCATTTAGGAACTCCCAGCTTAAGAGCTCGAGATTCCTGGCCTGTCTTGAACTTCTTAATTGTTGTCTAAGGTAGAGGTTTTATTGGGGCATTAATAAAAGGTATTTACTTTGTTGAATGCTGTTTGAAAAGTCCCAAATGCTGCTGTTTAAAGTTCCTAGATGAGTTGAAGCAGAGAGCTGGCCAGACATTTTAGATACTCATCATTCCTGAAAAGATCAGTAATTAAAATTACCATCTCCCTAATAACCATCCTGAATTTTTATAGGCTGATTTCTTTAAGTGGGGCTTTACTTGCCAGTGGAAATGGTTTATCTCATAAACCATGTAACAGGTGGTTCTTTTCATTTTCACAGGGAGCAAGGAGATGGTTCGAGTGATGCGGAAGAAGGGCATAGAGCACCATCCCAATTTCCGTGCAGTTAAACATGTCCCATTTGACCAGTTTATACAGTTGGTCGCCCATGCTGGTTGTATGATTGGGAACAGCAGCTGTGGAGTACGCGAGGTTGGAGCTTTTGGAACACCTGTGATCAATCTAGGAACACGTCAGATTGGAAGAGAAACAGGTATTTCCTCCGTTTGTGTCTCAGTTGACTAGGAATATATGTGGCCTCAGTGGCTCCTGCCCACCGGTGAACACAGTGTGGTTGCTGGCCTACTGTCTGACCAATCAGAGTAGCAACTTTGCCTCCCTTGGTAGGCAGTAGCTAGGAAAGTGTGAGAAGAGAGGCATTAAATATGGGCTCCCCCTTACACATCTGTGACATTTTTTTCATCATATATGTGAATTATTACAGGGTTTGCATGTATCAGTGCTGGCATGCATTTTTATGAACAAGTGAGTGAATGAGGTTAATGACCTGTTGCCTAAAATCTTTAAATAGCACAAAATGATTATCAGTTTTTAGGGCTCTACTTAATATTTTTGTCCTTGTGATGTCAGAGCTAAGGTTTTGTTAGCTGATTATGGTCTTTGATGGCTGTGTTTAAGACAGAATGACTGTGTTTTAAGTATATGAGTGCTAGTCTTTCATTTTTGGGTAGAGTGCATTTAGTGAGTACTTTAGAGCATGAAAATTCTAAATAAGATGCCCCCTTAATAACTAAAGTGTAAGAAGGATTATTGTTAATGAATTTGCTAGCTTAGCTAGATCTTGTTATTAATATTAGTCCAAGTTCTAATAGTATCCATGCAAATATATTTCTGTAGCTAATGGAAAAATGTATGTACTTTGTGGACAAAGAACTGGACTAGAATCAATGGGGTTAGTTCCAGCTCTGCCCTTCCTGTGTTCATAATTGCTACCCTAATTTTCTGTTACCTTTAGGTCTTCTTCCTCTTTCATTCCCAACATATTACTTTGTTCCCCCCTTCACAGAGAAAATACAAACCACTGAATGGAAATTCTCTCAACTTCATTCATTAAGAAAATATTTAATAAGCACCTACTATATGTAGGCACTGGCAGTAAACTCTGCTAACCAGGGCAGAGCTCTCATGTAACTTTATTCCAGTGGGAGGGGAGATAGACGATAGAAAAGTATCAGACTTTCTGTGTGCCGTGCAGGCTGTAACACAAGGTTATGTGATGGGATACATTAGATGGCGTAAGGGAAGCCCTCATTGAGGAGATGACACTTCAGCTGAGACCTGAGTGACAGTGAATCTGCTATGTGAGGATCAGAGAGAAGCAGAGGGAACAGCCAGCATGAAGACCCGAAGATGCGAACAAGCCTGATGTATTTGAGAAACAAGGGCCAGTGTAGCTGTAAGGTGGTGGGCAAGAAGAAGCGTGATACAAGACGATGTTAGAGAAGGAGGCAGACCTTTGTAACCCAGGGTGACTAATCTGGGATTTTTTTCTAAGTATCATGGGAAGCCATTTATGGGAGGAGGACGTGGTGTGACTTGGCATTTTGGAAAGACCGCTCTGCTGCTCTGTGGAGAGTGGAATGTGGTGGGACAGGAGTGGAAGCGGGGGGACCAATTAAGGGGTTATTTCAGTTCCTGCGAGAGGTGATAGTGGCTTAGAGCACCGGTAATAACAGGGGTGGACAAAGTTTAGATTCGGGGTTTGTTAGAGTACTTGCTGCTGTTTGGATGTGAGTAGTGAAAGGAAAAAACTTTCAGATTTTTGGACGGAGCAGCGGGGTACTCTTTCCTGACTACGGGACACTGCAGGAGGAGCACGTTTGGGAGGGGTGGAACGAAGAGTTCTCTAACGGCCATGTTGAACTCGAGATGCCTAGTACTCTTCAAAGTAGACATGGCAAGCCAACAGCTAGATAGTTCTAGGGAGAGTCAGAGTTGGAGGTAGAGATTTGAGAGTGATGGGTGAGAGTGATTACATCTGCCGTAATAGAGCCAAAATAATAGTGCCTAAGTAAGTTAGATTTTCTCATTGGTATGGCTCCGTGGTTATCAGAGAATTACCTCCATCTGTCTTCTTGATAGATGCCCCCACTCTTGCTGTCAAGTCCCCGTTTTAGCCGTTGGAAAGGAAGAGAGGAAACGTGTCCTTCCTTTTCAAAGCATCACCTGGAAGTTGGAAGTATTTCTCCACATATCTTATCAGAATGCAGTCACAGGGTCCCTTCTAGCTGTAGGGACGCTGAAGGACATAGTCCTCAGCTGGATTATCAGATACCCAGCTAAAAATTCTGATACTAGAACAGAGAAGGGATATGGAGGATGATGGTGCACTCTGCCAGAGATGTCATTTAAAACGAAGGGACCACATGAGATTGCCCGGGGGTGACATGTAAATAGGGAAGAGAATGGAGCCCAGGACCAACGCTGGAGCCCGTCGGCATTTAGAGTTCCGGTGAGGAGGAAGGGGCTGGCAAGGAAGACTGAAAAGAAACTGCCAGAGGGGTCAGGGGAAGCCCAGGAAGGTGATAGCATTAAAGCCCAGAAAAGAAATGGTTTTGAAGAGGTGGTGTTGAACACTGCTGAGAGTTCAAGGACAATGAGAACAGACAGTTGAACGCTGAATTTGCAGCAGGGCGTCTGTTGTCAAAGGCAGACTTGTATATTCTGTCACCACACTTAGATAAACACGTGCCCGTCCATCCTTTCCTTCTTACCTATTTACTTCGGAGGGCATGGCGTCTCTCTGTCCTGCCCACTGCTCAGCCTTCTACCCGTGTTCTAGATCGCCACCTGTCCTGCCTTCTCCAGGACCTCAGGGGCAGCCTTTCTTTGCCATGGATCTTCAGCCTCCTCATCGCTGAAACATGCCTCGGCCTCTCACGTCTTAGAAACAACGACCCCACTCCTCTCTCTAGCTACCACTCTTCCCTTCTCTTCTTAGCCAGCTCTATTGAAAAATATGGCCATTTTCACTATATTGACTCCATCACATTGGTCAGAAAATATATGGAGACAAAGTGACTGACAGCTGACTGGCTTATTGACTGACTGACCAACCTCGCCTGAGCAGCTGATGCACAGCTGGCTGAGTAGATGGAAGGCAGGGTGGATGGAAAGAGTGGACGCACTAGACGACTGGAGGCGGGGGGAGGGGTTCGAGGGTGCTAGATTCATGCATGTCATTTCTTTCAATAAATCAACAAGAACTTGACTTATTATTCTCTTTAGGAATAAAGGACCCTAGTGTTCTTAAGTATTTGATACATGGAAATCTTGCTGAGAATGCTTTAAAAGGCGTAAAGGAGAAGAGTTGCTGTTGCTCTAACAGAAGACTCGTTTGAAGTCCTCTGGGTTCCAGGGTTAATTATGAGCACAGTACAACACATTGCTAATTTCCTAATTCTTTGGACATTTCCACTTCCAAATCATTGTAACGTGTCACTGGGTTCACCTAGGGGAGAACGTCCTTCATGTCCGGGATGCTGATACCCAAGACAAAATACTGCAAGCACTGCACCTTCAGTTTGGTAAACAGTACCCTTGGTGAGTATACACCCTTCTAGTGTTTCAAAGGGGAGCTGCCTGGGTACCATTTTTAAGCTGTGATCATTCTTCAGTCATTTTAACAGAGCTTTCATTCTACATCCCTAGGGGTCCCCTAGCTGCTAGTGAGACAGGGCTTGCTAATATAAGCCCTGTCATTCTACCAAGGGTTCAAATGGAGGATAACTTCTTTTATTTGTCTCAGTTAATTAATATAGCACTTCTGCCAGGAAATACTTCTTTAGCCTACTTTGACTTTTTGTAAATATTAGAAAATAACTGATTTTCTTTAAAAATAGTCTAGTTCAGCATTGTAATTTAGACTGCTCTCCTTTCTATTTCGAATTTAATGAGATTTTCCTATATTTGAATGTTTGAAATGTTTAAATTCTGAAAATAACTCTTTTTCCCCATGAATGTAAAGATTAAAAAAGCAATAAGTAAATAACTTTGTTGCCCCAAACTATGTTATGTTCTGAAATTGGCTTAACAAAGATTATTTGTCTTTGATGACAGAGGTATTTGTTAGTAGTATCTCAGGCTGAAAATAGCTGTATTTCTATCAACAGTAGAATTGGGACCTTCCGTTAGTAATGTGCACGTACTTACTGTGTTGCTAGAGATACCAGATGTTATTTAAAATGAAGCAGCACAACTTTATTACCTGAAGTCTCGGTTTCTACTAGTACCATGTCCTCCACATCGTTTACCATGTATGAGAGAAGCGTTTAATTTAATTGACTTTTTTGATATTGCAGTTCAAAGATCTATGGGGATGGAAATGCTGTTCCGAGGATTCTGAAGTTTCTCAAATCTATTGATCTTCAAGAGCCACTACAAAAGAAATTCTGCTTTCCTCCCGTGAAGGAGAATATCTCTCAAGACATTGACCATATTCTTGAAACTCTAAGTGCCTTGGCTGTTGATCTCGGTGGGACAAACCTCCGAGTTGCAATAGTCAGCATGAAGGTATAAAATAATTCTAAGTCTTAATTTCTTATCCCGTATAAAAACTTGATTTTTTTTAAGTATAGTTGGAAGGTAGGACTAGACACATACATTAGAGCTTGTGATCATTTGCCCACAGTGTTGACTTTTGGATCCATTACAGTGTTGGCCTCACTATTTTACTAAGCACTAACATTTCAAAGAAGTAAAATTCTCCGGGAATCCAAGTCAGTAGACTTGAGTTGACAATGGGAGACCCCTTAAGGCACCAGAGAGGGCTCTTGCCATCCAGGACACCTGGAATTCTATACGTGGTAAAGCATGGAGCGTGCTGATTACTATCACTCCCCAGGGGAGGGTAGCAGCAGATGGTGAAGGGGCTTGCGTTTCCTCTAGCTAGAACATGATTTTAGTTCAGGACAGCACACCTTCAACCCCTTAACCAAAAGATTAACACAGTGTTGACAGAGAACCTGAGGGAGCCTTCATAAAAACATAAATTGTTCATGTTACAATGATCTCTGATGACTTAAGAATAAAACTACCAGAAAGACCTTTGTTGGAAATCTTGTAGGTATAAACAATTTTGGGAGAGTCCATGAGGGACGGCAAGGATTTAAAAAATGAAGCTGTTGAGGCCAAATAAAGCGAAACAAAGCAATTTTCTCAAAAGAAGCCAATGCTGTCCTTTGTAAAGATTCCTTAAAAAGCATTAATAAAAGATTTTCTTAACCTAAAGATGATCTTTCTGTGTCACTAGCCAGAACCCGTTGTAGTGGTCAAACTCTAGAAACATTCCTGTTAAAATCAAGAAGGAAAGATGTCTTCTGCAACATTATTGCACATAATTCTGGAAGTTACAAAGGGAATAAAAGCAAGGGCTTTTATTTAAAGCAAGGAACAAATAGCACAAGTGGAGACTGTGCACAGAGTAAAACAAAAAATGTTATAGACAATATGAATAAACAAGCTTGCAGAATTAATAAGACATCTGAGTAAAATGGTTAGGTGTTATGATAAATATACAAATATCAGTGACTTCCCACTTAACATGAAGTTTTAGGCAGTCTTCCTGTAAATGAGTGTTTGTTAGCCTGACTGCACATTAGCATTACCTGGAAGCTTTGAAAAATACATAGATACCTGGCTCCTACCCCAAGACTAATTTGAATCTCTGGGCGGGGGGGCGGGTCCATGGCATCAATATTTATTCAAAGCCCAGATGATTCTGCTGCGGTCAGTAGTAGAGAAACACGACTTTAGGTTTGCTTTCTTGTTTGTTTGTTTGTTTGTTTGTTTGTTAAGTAGGCTCCACACCCAGCCTGGAGCCCAGACCTTGAGGGTAAGACCTGAGCCGAGATCAAAAGTCAGACCCTTAACCAGCTGAGCCACGCAGGTGCCCCTAGGTTTATTTTTAATGACAGTCATTAGAGACCGCTCTAACCCTTGTAAATGGATAAAATCCATTAATAACGAAAGAATGGAAAAAGAGCCTATTCAGAATAACAACCAGAAAAATTAAGAATCGTCTAAACCAAAAAACTATGTAACCTATATAAAGAAAATTATAAAACTTCAGCATATAACGTAAAGGCTTGAAAAATGTCCTGGATGGGAATGCTGAGTATTTTTAAAATGTGAGCACTTTCTAAATTGAATTATGAGTTTAATATAATTTTAATCCACATTTTAAGGGGATTTTTTAAAGTTTGACAACACTGTTTTGAAATTTACTCAAAATGCACAAGTGAGAAGAGCAAGAAAAATTAAAAAAAAAAGATTTTGGAGAGACTCTCCTTGACTAGTATTCAAATATATCACAGAGCACAGTAATGTATTTATTTGGGGGGGGCAGCAAAGCAAAGTTTGAGTGATAGCAAAGTGAGAGTACAAAGCTCCCGAAGAGGGAGGGGACCCAGGAGGTTGCCCACAAAGCGCGTAATGTAATCATCGCGGAACCGTGCTGTTGTTGGCTCCCTTTATGGGAGGTGATTAAAGCTCAACCTCCTTAGGGTATTTATTTAGTTGCCTTAGTTTTTAAGCAAGGAAATTTTGTCAACCTGAAAGGGAAACTGTGACCTTTAAATGCAGACAGAGATTAGGCAGCGTTCTCTTTGCGCTTGAGAGGAGCCCGTGGTTTGCTGTGGAGCCGTCACTGCTTCGTGGCCCTGTGCAGGGACGGCTCCCCTTCCCGAACAGTCGCCTAAATAAGTCTAAGTACTCTCTGTCCTCTGGCTCAGTGTGACTTAGCATGAGAAAGGTCAGGAGATTCACGGGGTGCTCCTTAGGTAAGATCAAGGAGATAGGGCTTGTTTGTTTTCTCTTTCAGGGTGAAATTGTTAAGAAGTATACTCAGTTCAATCCTAAAACCTATGAAGAGAGGATTAATTTAATCCTACAGATGTGTGTGGAAGCTGCAGCGGAAGCTGTAAAACTGAACTGCAGAATTTTGGGAGTAGGTAAGATTGTGAAGTGCATATTCAAGAAATGTTCATTTCGATACACACAGTTTACTGAGTGCTGATGCATCACTGACCATCCGGTCACTGCCCTGTGTATGTGGCTCCAGGTCCTATCTGTGGGCCCCAAGCATGGGGACTTTCTGGAACACCAGTAATCATCATGGGTACTTTGGTGGGGAGCTGCAGATTTAGCTCAAAATGCCTGACATTTCCTTGCAATCTTTGGTAATATTTGTCTGAGGAGATCTTGGGTGAATTAATTTGTGTTTGAAACCCAGAAAGTTGGCACACTTTTCTAAGCTTGCTAATGAGAATTATTTCCCTCGTGTGTGTGGTGGAGCTCAGGTATTTCTACGGGTGGCCGTGTAAATCCTCGGGAAGGAATTGTGCTGCATTCAACCAAACTGATTCAAGAATGGAACTCCGTGGACCTCAGGACCCCCCTCTCTGACACCTTGCATCTCCCCGTGTGGGTCGACAATGATGGCAATTGTGCTGCCCTGGCGGAAAGGAAATTTGGCCAAGGAAAGGGCCTGGAAAACTTTGTGACCCTTATCACAGGCACAGGTGAGAGCAGTAAGAGAAGGTTGCTTCGGGAGCTAGAATGTGCGTGGGGCATGGCCTCAGCGTCAGCCAGGCAGCTTGTAAGTCTGCTGTAGTCTTCACCTCCTGCTTGAGCAGAGCCGGAAGGTGAGCCCCATGTGAGGGCATGGGACCTTCCTGGGCTTTCCTGAGCGTGTGCCCTGCCCTGGGCATACATGTGGACCTCACACTCCCAGGAACTTGCCAGAGCTAGTCAGGCCCTTACTCCCCAAAGCTTCTCATTCCCAGCTTCTCCTCCCAGTCTTTCTGGTTAGTATAATATTTGCCTCAACTATCAGCTGTTGTCCTAGGCAGTGGAGACTAAGAAATATATTTTTCCTTTAAATGTCCTTGACAAACCCCCCACCTCCTGGGTAGCCCCCTCAATTCTGTGGCAGGTGACATAACAAGCCCTTTGAGCTGGTCCTCCAGGAGCTGCCGAGTAGGTCAAAACAAACCACCACAGTTGTTTGAAAATAGAGTTTCTCTTGCTCCTTCCAGTACTGCCATCGTTGCTGAGAATGTGGGCTGGTTCAAGGTCACCAAGCTGGGAGTGGGTGGTGGGACCTGAAAATTCCAGAAAGCTCTCATTAAAATTCAGCTGTTTTTTTGCCTGATGAAGCATTTCCCTGGTTCTTACAATCTTGTTAGTTTGCAGAATTCCCAAAAAATTGGTTCTGACAGTTTTTGCCAGTTCATTCCTTGCTTTAGCGGAGGGATGGACTTTTGGAGTTGCCTACTCTGCCATTTTTGCTGATATCCTAGTTTGTTTTTGGAAGGAGGAGACTGACTCAGCTAGGAGGTGGTTGAGCCGCCATTTGACCCCAGTTACGTCTAACCTCACAGCTTGGGTGCCCGTAAACTCTGCATTACACTACCCCCTCTGGAAGCTCAGGCCCTTCGTCTCTTAGTCTCAGACACAGTTTTAGCAAGCTTGGCTGTCATTTCCTAGATCTCCTGTCAGAGCTGAGAGTTTGCGAATTAGAGGGGTGGAGGCGAAGAGTAGTGCCCCAGGAAGTAACCGATGGCAGGATGAGTCTAAAAAGCAGGGCCTTCTCAGGCTTTCCTCTTTAATGACTCCTAAACTCTGCAAAACAAGTCACTGATATTCATATTCAGAGTCACAGATTTTTAGACATGGTGGCATTAAGAAGAGGCAAAATCATATTTCTTATGCTCTGTTTAAGAAAGGGTGGTGTATGATATATTTTGGAAAGATGGTCTTCTCTTGGGTTTCCCCTACACCAGAGCCTAAGATGAAGACTTGGGGTATTTTATGTTGGAGTGATCCTGAGAAGCAGGAGTGAAGGAGTGAGAAGAGTAGAACAGAGTAGGTGGAAAGCCGTTATCCAAGTTGCCTTGAGAGCAGTGGGGGCTGAAATCTACCAGAACCTCCCAAGAAGTCTGCAGAAGGCCATCCAGAATTGTCCACTGGAATCTGCTGGCTCTTGTCTTGCTTGGTTGAGGTTGTCCTGTGCTCTCATGGATGACTAGGCCCTTTAGTGTTGAGGTGGCCTTGGTGAGGAGACAGGCAGTGGGAGCTTGAGGTGGCATATTGTCGTCACATGGGGAGTCTGGGCCTGCGTGGATCCGTTCCCCACAGCTGTGGTTGAAATCACAGTGAGCCACGTAGATGCAACCAGGGTTGCAACATTAGGGTTCGGGTTAGGGACCTGCTTAAAATATTTCCCTCCAAAATGCTTCCAGGTCAAGTATTGGTAGTTGGTAAGTTTCAGCTACTTAGGAAAGAAGGCATCATAAAGAACCTCACATTCCAGAGCTTTGCTACGTAGACGAGGCGTTGCTATAGCACAGCTTCCTGTTTCAGCTGAAGAGCCACCTCAGTGATTGTTCTCTCGCCGTAGGAATTGGCGGGGGGATCATCCATCAGCACGAGCTGATCCACGGAAGCTCCTTCTGTGCCGCAGAACTTGGCCACCTTGTTGTGTCTCTGGATGGGCCTGATTGCTCCTGCGGAAGTCACGGGTGTATTGAAGCCTACGCCTCTGGCATGGCCTTGCAGAGGGAAGCAAAGAAGCTACATGATGGTTGGTTTCTTTCGCCTGAGGAATTAAATAGCTAAATGGTAGACCAGTATTTCAAAGTAGATACTCCAAAGAGAGCTGGACACTGAAGCCAGAACTTGTACCCTTCTCCCTTCCTGGAGGAAAGGTGGGGCTTCCTCATACCGAAGCTCTCTGAAATCCCCTTAGTCCTGACCCATATTAACACTTTCCTCTCCAGTGTTGGGGATGGACACGGGTCTTGAGCTCCAGGATAGTGGGGAAGCTTTGATTGTTCTTTTCTCAGCCCCTAGCCGAGAAAGTAAATGGATTAACATATTACAGTTGTGAACTCTGAGAAGTCTATTTGAATTAAAGCTATTTCTGAACATGTTATAAAGGTCAGGGTGGTTTCTAGTCTAATGCAAGAGGGAGTCATTTACCATCATTATAGTGTCAAGTGCACTGAGAACGATGGCCAGGGAATGTAGATGCATATAAGGACACCAGTGATCCGTCCCTGCCCTGTTCAGAGGGGGAAGGGAGTGTTAGGGTGCTGTCGGGGGGTTGAGAAAGGGTAAATAGAATTGGCAGGGCAATTTGGGATGAGCCCGCGATACTTCCAAGCCTGGGAAACAGTGCTGTGGGTGCATAAAGGGCAAGGTAGAGTCAAGCGTAGCAAGAGGTTGGCCAACACCAGCAGAATGGAGCATGGAGAAGCCGTTGAGAACTTCTGGGGGAAAAACATGGTCAGATCTGAATTTCAGACTCTTCACTAAACTGTAACTTTTTGTTTTCTGGGAGAAAAATAGTCGAATGGAGTAGCTTTAAATGGTGCAGTTCTAGAGTGACTTCCAGTTTTCTAGCTGGACAGGCTGGGAGGAGCAGGCTGTGGCGGAAGGGGATGGTTGGGTGGCTGTGGGACGTCGGCTGGAGATGTGTAGGCGGCAGCTGGCTACGGGGGTCTGGTGCTCAGGAGAGAGGACTGGGCTACAGATGGGGCTTTGGGAATCATCAGCCCTGAGGTGGCAGTTAAACCTCTGAGATTCGGAGTGAGGCAAGAGTCAGGGGTGGAATCCTGCAAAACAGCATTGGGCAGAAAGGAAAACCAGGAAAGGGTCAAGTCACAGAAGCCAAAGGGAGAGTGTTTCAAGGAGGGCGTACTTGGGAATGTCAAGTGCTGCTTATGAGTAAGAGGAAATCAGAAGAGTTCATTGGCTTTGGCCATGAGAACATCACCTGAAACCCTGAAAACTTTGTTTTTCAACTTCATTTCTTCATTTTTATCGTTAGCCTCCCTTAGGAACCTGTTTGGACATTTTTTCCCTAATCATCGCCCCGACACATGATACTTAAGTGCCCCAGATGTACTGTTTATGTGCTTGTGTTTATGTACTATTAGTATAAAAAGAGGAGGTGGCGTTTTTTGTTTGTTTTGTTTTTTGCCTCAAGAACCAGTTTCTGTCCTCCTGGGGGCAAATGCATGTCTTATGAAAGAGTGCATTCAACTAGCAGGAGCAGAGGCCTGACTACACTAAGAGGGAAGAAGTGCTTTGAGGACAGGGAGATGGTGAGCACCTGCTGGCGGCAAGCGGACCGCGGGGACGGAAGTGAAGGTGGAGGATGCAGGAGAGAAGGGCAGTTGAGTCCCTACCGTAAGGCCCCTGAGGAGTGGGGAGGAGATGAGCTGCAAGGCCTGGGTAGAGGGCCTGAGAGTGCGAGAGGAGTGAAGGTAGGCAAATACAGACATGTTTTTAGGCAGGGGCAGGAAGTAAGGGAAACCCTGCCTCGTGGGGTCCTTCGTCAGAGAGGTCAGCAGTCCAGAGATCTCGTGGTAGTGGGGGCGGGGTAAAAGGTTTGAGGTGGTGGAAGCTGAGAGCCATGAGGGGGAATGGGAGAGAGCTGGCAGAGCAGCTGTGAGGAGACCCCTGGGTGGGGGGGGGGTAGCAGCCTGCATGGTTGGGATTTGCTCTCATCAGAGCCCAAGTGTGATAGCAGATGAGGAGGAAGATGGACCTGGGTTGTTGACGGGCAGAGTGAGGGGCGGACAAGGACTACAGATAACAGACCTACTTACTGTTCAGTGAGCACTGCCTCTGGCCAGCATCTAGGTTCTTTACGTCCGTGATCTCATTTAGTTCCTCAGATAATCCTGTTAGGTTACGTGTGTTACCCCCGCTTTCTAGAGAAGAGAAGAGTATAGAGGTGATGTGACCTGGGTGGGGTTGTGCAGCTGGTCGTGGCCGAGCTGGCGAATGAACCCCCGTCCGTGTCAGTGCTTTAGGCACTGCCGTAGAACGGGGGGCCCTGCAAGTGGTGTGACGTGCACCTGGGATGGATAAAGGAAGGAGAGAAACAGGCGAGTCTCTGTTGCATGCGGAGTGAGAAGTCGGAAGCTAGGGGGCTGGCTAGCGGGCTGTGGTCGGAGGTGAGGATTTTCCAGTTGGGGAAGTTCTGGATGATGTGTAACCAAGGCAGGAGGAGGGCCGCAGCGGCCTCTGGAGCAGTGTATGTGGACACTTGGGAGTGACAGAAAGCTTTGCCAGTGTGCAAAGAACACGCTGTCTTCCCGCTTGGGGGCTTGCTGCCCGCAGGCGGACTTCTCAGCCCGACCCCCTGCAGGGCTGCCACGGCTCGCTGATGACTGCCGCTTCTCCCCTCCGCTCATACAGAGGACCTGCTCTTGGTGGAAGGAATGTCCGTGCCGAAAGACGAGGCCGTGGGCGCGGTCCACCTCATCCAAGCTGCAAAACTTGGCAATGCGAAGGCCCAGAGCATCCTGAGAACAGGTGAGCGCGTGGCTCCGGGCGGCTCCGCCCTGGCTCTGCCCGGGGCTCCCGCACATACCCAGCTTCGCTCGGGGTCAGCGCTCCGCGGCGTGTGTTCCGAGGTTTTCCCTGCTTTCTGAGAAAAAGGGAATGGCATTCGAGGTATTTGGCAGCCTTACCTTTATTACACAGGTTTGTTGTTTTGTTTTACAACTATGAATAGACTACTTGTTCGTCCTTCAGGAAATCTGGAGAAATGTGAGAGTAAGAAAGTATCACTTCAGGTTTTACTGTTCAGAGATGAACTGTTAACATTTCCTTCCAGTCTTTGCTATTTTTTTTTTTACATAGTTGAGATCATATGCTATAGTATATAGTATACCAAGCGTTTTTTATTTCAAAGCATAACATCATTTTCTCTTATTAAGAATAAATCACGAATAACTTTCAAGTACCGCTTTCTGTTATGTAGTGTGCATGTAACTAAGGAGTCTGGGCTGCTGACTCTTTCCACCATCCTCTGGCGTTTTTTTGTTGTTTTGTTTTGTTTTTTAAAGATTTGACTTAGAGAGAGAGCGCACAAGCAGAGGGAGGGGCAGAGGCAGAAGCAGACTCCCCGCTGAGCAAAGAGCCCAGCGCTGGCTCCACCCCAGGACCCCGAGATCAGGACCTGAGCCGAAGGCAGAGGCTTAACCGACTGAGCCGCCCAGACGCCCTCTGACGGTTTTGATTTGGCTCTCGAGACTGACTTTCATTTTTGTTTTCTTGTAGCTGGAACGGCTTTGGGTCTTGGGGTGGTGAACGTCCTCCACACCATAAACCCTTCCCTTGTGATCCTCTCCGGGGTCCTAGCCAGTCACTACGTCCACACCGTCAAAGACGTCATCCGCCAGCAAGCCCTGTCCTCGGTTCAGGACGTGGACGTGGTGGTTTCGGATCTGGCGGACCCTGCCCTGCTCGGTGCCGCCAGCATGGTTCTGGACTACACAACTCGCAGGATCTGCTAGGCCTCCCAGGAGGGGACCTGGAGCGAGTCGTAGAGCTTCTCTGTGGAATCAGGTTGTCTCTTAGACAAGCATTTCTTTTAAAAAGCAGATTTGGTATTTAAATGTGGTATTTGGCAGGTGACTTCGGGAGTTAAATTTTTGCTTTTAGTCTCCTCTTTGGAGCTCCCTTTCCCAACCCCCCCATTTTTGTAGATGCTGCTCTTTCTGGGGTCACTTCAGCTCAAACCCTGTAAGTACCAGTCATAATGTTCTGTGCCAAAGGAGCTGTGGTCGTGGACAAGGATGCCTCGGGGCTGTGCTTACTAGCTGGACCGCGGAGACCTGCAGGCCTTGCCTGAGGTGGGGCCTCAAGACTGGAGTGTGGACTGTTCTCCCTTCCTCCTCTGACCCTCAACTCAGATTGCAGAAAGGGATCCGGTCAGGAAACAGAAGGAAATCTCACTGTGAAAGGCTGAAGTAAACTTCTTTTAAAAAAACAGCTTTACTGAGGTATTTTTAAAAGTGTACCATTTGATAAGCTTTGACATACGTACACACCTGTGAAACCATCACCGCAGTCAAGACATTGGACACCTCTGTCTCCCCCAGATGTTTGCTTAACGATGTTATTTATCACTCTCGCAGAATCTTGAGCAACTTGAGGGATCTGAATGACAGTGGCCTTACTGACCTTGTCCTTATCTTAAGGACAGCTGAGAAGCCACTAGGACTTACAGCCTCTGAAAGGAGATGAACCATCCCCAAAGGATCTTTGCTACCGCCAGCTACCTCTCCCTTCAGTAACTTTTCATACTCATGTTGAATACGACCCTGCAGTAGCTACTAAGGCAGCGTCTGTAGAGCCCGTATCGTGAATCTGGGTTCTGGCTGAATGAGATTCTGTGCTTTCTTTGGTGTCAAGATACAAAGGCCAAGGTCCTTGCTATCCATTTTAACCTAGAAGTACTAATACCCACCATTTATTAAGTGCCTACT
The DNA here is from genome assembly GCF_023065955.2 of Ursus arctos. Lineage (NCBI taxonomy): Eukaryota > Metazoa > Chordata > Mammalia > Carnivora > Ursidae > Ursus > Ursus arctos. The sequence goes on along the minus strand of NW_026622852.1, from coordinate 26,425,297 downwards.
GTATGCCAGGCTCTGATCTAGGTGCTTCATATACATTATTCTAAATTCGTACAGCCTGGGAGGTGGGTGTCCCAATTTCCATTTTATACAACCCCAGACTCAGTCCTGGGGTGCTGAAGTGATGTACGTAAAGCCATGGCTAGTGAGTCTTAGAGAATAGGGTTTGATCCCAGGTCCCTCTGTGCTTTTCTGCTATGCCACACCACCTTTCATATAAAAAACTTGCAAAATGTGAATATATCCCAATTCACTTCATACTACCAACAGCTTTAATAAGACTGACTCAATTTGCCTTTGATCCTGTCCCTCAGCGATACATTTAATCAAATATTCCTCTACGCTGTGGACATTTTGCCAATATGGTATTTGGTCTAGTGACAGGTTTTTATGGGTACTTTTAGATGATCTAGAAAAGCATATGCATGTTTTTCAGATTTTTATTTTAGGAAAACCTGAAGGTTTGCATTGTTTTGGTGTTAGCATACAAAATAAAGTGAAAGAATCAATACTGCATTTGAACCACTTCCTTCCTGGTAGGTTAATGTGAAAAGATAGGTTGGCTGATTCCTAGAATTCCACCAGCCCTGAAATGATCTCCAGGTTCTGGTTATTGTTGAAAAATTCCACAGTGATTCCTAGGAAGGAAGCTAGTCTGCTTGGCCATCCGCGTCCGGGGTGAGGTGGCAGACTATTGAAGGGGCATTGGTGGTTCCTTGGTGACATCTGTAACTGCTTTGTACACCATAGAGTTGCACTGCTACCAAGTTTCATACCAAATATTTGGAAGGATGGTATTAAATCTAAAACCAAATCTTAATTTTTATTAAATTCATGGAAAGGCTAATATATTCCAACATAATTATTACCTATAGTTAAATAATCATGTATTAATTTATTTTAATGTAAATATTTTTATGTTCTGAGCCAAATTCTAAAGAAAAAATAAATATATTTCTTTGTGGAAATCCTAACATTTTTGCATTTTGTTTTCTTAATTAACTCTCTAGTTAAAATCTCTTTCCAGAGGAGATTTATACTGTTGGACTGCTCACATTTTGAAGGTCATGTAACTTTTTTTTTTTTTTTAAGATTTTATTTATTTATTCGACAGAGATAGAGACAGCCAGCGAGAGAGGGAACACAAGCAGGGGGAGCGGGAGAGGAAGAAGCAGGCTCATAGCGGAGGAGCCTGATGTGGGGCTCGATCCCATAACGCCAGGATCACGCCCTGAGCCGAAGGCAGGCGTTTAACCGCTGTGCCACCCAGGTGCCCCTGAAGGTCATGTAACTTCTTAAGGTATCTAGTATGAATTTCTTAACAATTTTTTTGATAATAGGAAGCATTTCTATATAATATTTATATATTGCAAAATGATCACCACAGTGAAGGAACCATTACCATATACGTAGAACTTTTCTTTCTTGTAATGAGAATGTGTCAGATCTACTCTTGTAGCAGCTTTCAAATACACAGTATAGGCATATATATAGTATAGACATAGCTCTTTTTGCGCTTCACAGATAATATGATTTTACAAATTGAAGGTTTGTGGCAACCCTGCATCACACAAGTCTCTTGGCACCATGTTTCCAGCATGTGCTCACTTTGCATCTCTGTGTCATATTGTGGTAACTCTTGTAATATTTCAAACTTCTTCATTATTATATTTGTTGCAGTGATCTGTGATCAGTGATCTTTGATGTTACTGTCGTGTTTTGGGGCACCACGAACTGCACCCATACAGGATAGGTGAACTTAATCGGGAAATGCTGTGTTCTGACTGGTCCATTGCCCATCCATGCCTCCACCTCTCTCCCTCTCTTCACAACTCCCTATTCCCGGAGACACAATACTGAAATTAGGCCAATTAATAACCCTACAATGGCCTCTATGTATTCAAGTGAAAGGAAGAGTTACATGTTTCTCACTTTAAATCAAAAGCTAGAGATGAGTGAGAAAGGCCTGTCAAAAGCCGAGACAGGCCAAAGCTAGTCTTCTCACGCCAAATAGCCAAGCTGTGAATGCAAAGGAAACGTTCCTGAAGGGAATTAAAAGTGCTACTCTGCTAAACACATGAATCATAAGAGAGCAAAACAGCCTTATTGCTGAAATGAGAACGTTTTAGTGGTGGATGGAAGATCAAACCAGCCACAAGATTCCCTTAAGCCAAAGCCTCATCCAGAGCAAGGCCCTAACCCTCTGCAGTTCCGTGAGGGCCGGGAGAGCTGAGGAAGCTACAGAAGAAAGTCGGAAGCTAGCAGTGCCAGGTGAAGCAGCAGGTTCTCCAGAAGATCCAGCTAAGATGATTCATGAAGGTGGCCGCACTAAACAACAGATTTTCAGAGGAGACGAAACAGCCTTCTATGGGAAGAAGATGCCTTCTAGGACTTGCAGAGCTAGAGAGGGGAAGTCAATGCCTGGCCTCAAACTTCAGAGGACAGGGTGACTCTCTTGCTCGGGGCTAATGCAGCTGCTGGCTTTAAGCTGAAACAGTGTTCATAGACTATTCCGAAAATCCTAGGCCCTTAAGAATGATGCTAAGTCTACCCTGCCTGTGCTCTGTAAATGGAACAAAGCCTGGATGACAGCACATCTGTTTACGACATGGTTTCCTGAACATTTTAAGCCCTCTGTTGAGACCTCCTGCTCAGAAAAGAAGATTCCTTTTGAAGTATTACCGCTCACTGACAAGGCACCTGGTCACCCAAGAGCTCTGATGGAGATGTACAATGACATGAATATTGTTTTCAAGCCTGCTAACAAAACATCCACCCTGCAGCCCATGGATCGAGGAGTTATTTCAACTTTCAAGTCTTATTGTTTAAGAAATACATTTGGCCAGGCTGTAACGGCCATGGTTGGTTATTCCTTTGACGGATCTGGGCAGAGTTAATCGAAAACCTCCTGGAAAGGATTCACCATTCCTGACGCCATTAAGAACATTCGTGGGGCACCTGGGTGGTTCAGTTGGTTGAGTGTCCAGCTCTTGGTCTCAGCTCAGGTTTTAATCTCTGGGTCTTGGTGAGTTCAAGCCCCATGTTGCCTACTTAAAAAAAAGACACAGTGATTCATGGAAGAGGTCAAAATATCAACAGGAACAGCAGTTTGGAAGTTTTAACCCTCACAGATGACTCTGAGGGCTCAAGACTTCAGTGAAGGAAGTAAGTGCAGATGTGATGGAAATAGCAGGGGAACCAGAATTAGAAGTGGAGCCTAAAGAGGTCTGAATTGCTATGATCTCAGGATAAAACTTTAATGGATGAGGAGTTGCTCCTTATGGATGAGCAAAGAAAGTGATTTCTTGAGATGGAATCTACTGGTGGAGATGTCATGAAGACTGCTGAAATGATGACAAAGAATTTAGAAATTACATAAACTTAGTTGATAAAGCAGCGGCAGGGTTTGAGAGAACTGACTGCAATTTCGAAAGAAATTCTGTGGATCAAATGCTACAGAGAAATTGTTCGTGAAAGGAAGAGTCAATCGGTGCGGTAAACTTCATCGGTGTCTTCTGTTAAGAACTTGCCGCAGCCGCCCCAGCCGTCAGCAACCACCGCCCTGGTCAGTCAGCAGCCGGCAACTCCGAGCGCAAGACCCTCCACCAGCAAAAAGATGACAACTCGCTGACAGCTCAGGTGATGGCTAGCATTTTTTTAATGAAGGTATGTACATTTTCTAGACACAATGCTGTTGCAGGCCTAACAGACTACAGTATAAACATTTATATGCACCAGGAAACCAGAAAACTCACTGGACTCATCTCGTTGCCATGCTCCCTTTGTTGCGTGCTGTGGAACGGAACGTGCGCCGTCTACAAGGTGGGCCTCCGTTACGGACTCCACTTGCCGTGCTCTGCCTCCCTTCCCCGGGACTTCTTTGATAACTGGAAATTTGTACCTTTCGACCCCCTTCACCCATTTCACCTACCCCGTCCCACCCTTCATCTCTGACAACCACCAGTCTGTTACTGGTTCTCTATGAGCACGGTTTTTGGTTTTTGGTTTTCAGATTCCACATACAAGTGAGATCACACAGTATTTGTCTTTCTCTGACTTTGTCCTCAAGGTCTATCCATGTCACAAATGGGAATATATATTTTTTATGGCTGAATAATACTTCACAGTGTGTGTGTATATATATATATATAGATATGTGAACAATATATATATATTTATACAGGAAATATGTAATAATATATATATACACACATACACATACACGTTTTCTTTAGCCATTTATCCACTGATGGACACTTACGTTGTTTCCGTATCTTGCCTATTTATAAATAATACTGCAACGAACACGGGGGTGCATTTGTTTTCTCAAGTGAGACTTTTCCTTTTCTTTGGAAAAATGCCCAGAAGTGGAATTGCTGGATTATATGGTGGTTCTACTTTTATTTTTAAGGGTTTTTTAGAGAGTGGGGGGGGGGGAGCAGAGAGGGAGAGAGAATTTCAGACTCCCCACTGAGCATGCAGCCTGACACAGGATTTGATCTCACAACCCTGAGATCATGATCCCAGCAGAAATCAAGTCAGATGCTTAACTGACTTAGCCACCTACACGTATGTCCCTGGTAGTTTTACTTTTAATCTTTGAGGAACCTCCACACTGTTTTCCACAGTGGCTGCACCAGTTTGCTTTCGCACCAACACAGCACAAAGGTTCCCTTTTCTCTACATTCTCCCCAACATTTGTTGTCTTTTTGGTAACAGCCATTGTAACAGGTACAAGGTGGTATCTCATGGTGGTTTTGATTTGCATTTCCCTGATTAGGGCTATTGAGCATCTGTTCATCGATCTGTTGGCCGTCTGTTTATCTTTAGAAAAATATCTGTTCAGATCTCCTGCCCAATTTTTAGTTGGGTTTTTAGTTGTTTTTTTTTAAGATTTTATTTATTTATTCGACAGAGATAGAGACAGCCAGTGAGAGAGGGAACACAAGCAGGGGGAGTGGGAGAGGAAGAAGCAGGCTCGCAGCAGAGGAACCTGATGTGGGGCTCGATCCCATAACGCTGGGATCACGCCCTGAGCCAAAGGCAGACGCTTAACCGCTGTGCCACCCAGGCGCCCCTTAGTTTGTTTTTGCTATTAATAGTTTTTATTACTTTTTAAAGATTTTATTTATTTGAGAGAGAGCAAGAGAGCACAGCAGGGGGAGCGGCAGAGAGAGAGGGAGAAGCAGACTCCTGCTGAACAAGGAAGCCCGACGTGGGGCTCAATCCCAGAACCACGGGATCCTGACCTGAGCTGAAGGCAGATGTTTAACCAACTGAGCCACCCAGGCGCCCTGAGTCATAGGGGTTTTAAAATATATTTTGGATATTAACCCCTTAGCAGATAACGATTTGAAAATACTTTCTTCCATTCATCAGGCTGCCTTTTCATTTTGTTGGTTTCCTTTGCTGTGCGGGAGCTTTTCAGTTTGACATCCCACTTGTTCATTTTTGCTTTTGGGGTCAGATTTTTAAAAAATCACCAAAATCGAGGTCAAGGAGCTTACTGCCTATTGGTGTCAGGTCTTACATTCAAGTCTTTAATCCATTTTGAGTTAATTTTCATGTGGTATAGTGATCTAACTTTCCCAACAGCATTTACTAAGAGATGGTCTTTTCTCAGTTATATAATCTTGCCTCCTTTGTCATAGATTAACTAACCTTACAGCCATTGGTTTATTTCTAGGCTCTCCATTCTGTCACTCTAGACCATACTATTTTGATTACTATAGCTTTGTAATCTAGTTTGAAATTAGGGAGCATGATGCCTCCAGCTTTGTTCTTCTTTCTCAAGGTTGTGTTGGTTCTTTGGGGTCTTTTGGGGTTCCATACACATTTCAGGATTATTTTTTAAGATTTATTTATTTGGTAGGGGGGGAGAAGGGTAGACAGAGGGAGAGAGAGTCTTAACCAGATTCCATGCTGAGCACAGAGCCTGACACGGGACTCGATCTCCCAACCCTGAGATTTTGACCTGAGATGAAACCAAGAGTTGATCACTCAACCGACTGCTGTACCCAGGTACCCCTTAGGATTGTTTTAAAATATGCCACTGGAATTTTGAGAGACTGCACTGAATCTGTAAGCTGCTTTGGGTAGTGTGAATATTTTAATAATCTTCCAATCTGTAAACATGGAGTATCTTTCCATTTATTTGTCTTCAGTTTCCTTTGTTAATCTCCTAAGAGTTTTCAGTGTACAGGTCTTTTACTCTTTGTTTAAATTTTTCCCTGGGTATTTGTTCTTTTTGATGCCACTGTAAAAGGGATTGTTTTCTTAATTTCTCTTTCTGGTAGTTATGAGTATACAGAAATGCAACAGATTGCTGTATATTGATTTTGTGTCCTGTAACTTTACTGAATTTATTCCAACATTTTTTGGTCTTTAGGGTTTTCTATATTTAATGTCATGTTATCTGCAAAGACTGACAGCTTTACTTCAAGACTTACTGTCTTTTCCTTTTCTTGCCTAATTGCCCTGGCTAAAACTTATAATACTGTGTTAAATAACATTCAAAATTTGATATAAAAAGCAAAGTGGCCCCAAAAAAGTAGATTTATTTTTTAAACTTTTTTTTTTTTAAGAAGTTTAAAACTAAATGTTGAACACTGAGTTCCTGGACCAGCTCCCTTCTCTTTTGGAGCCCCACGTGGGTAATGGAGGCATCAGAAACAGTTCTAAGTTACTGCTGTGGAACAAACCACCTCAAAATTTAAGAGGTTCAAACAGTAATCATTTCTCCCATGGTTTCTATGGATTAGGAATTTAGGAAAGGCTCTACCTGGCAGTTCCGGCTCAGGGTATCTGATGCCCTTGTAGTTATAGTGGTTACAGCTGGAGTAGCAGAGGTTTGAACACTAGGGACTGGCCAGGCATTTCTCTCTGCTTTCGTTTCAGGATCTGTGTGGGCTGGTTTGACTTCATCACAGAATGTGGCTTCAGGGTGGTATTTTTACATGGTGACACAAGGACCACCAGCCTGTGTAGCTTGCATGTTCCAACAAACCAGCTGTAAGCTGTGTTGCCTTTTATGATCTAGCTTTGGACGGCTCATAGCAGTACCTTTGTCATGTTCACCAGTCACCTCAATCTGGGGATGTCAGACTTTACTGATCTTTTACAACTGCCACATCTACCCTCAAGAAGCCCGTCTGGTGTGGGCGGCCAGACCAGTCCAGAGAACACCACCAAGACAGTATGAAAAGGTAAGCTGCCCCAGGTAGAGGGCCGCGGGAGCTCACGGAGGGGAGTAAGGGAAGGCATTGGAAGTGGAGGTGACCTTTGAGCTGATTCTTAAACTGGATTGACATTTTGAAGGGCATTAGCAAGGCCCAGAAGTAATAAATGGTTGGTGAACAATGAGTGGTTACTTGACTGCAACCAGAAGTGGCTAAAGGGAAAGAATGAGCAAAGAGGCCAGAAATGTGAGCCAAAGAATGCCCAACTAAGAAGCTTGGGGGGGAGGGGAAGGCCATGGGCAGAAAAGTAATGAAGGTTCCTCTCCCCTCCAGACATAATTACCATAGGAGAGATGGCGAATTTTCCCTTTTGCCAATACCTACCCTTCTCCTGAGTGGTATTACAGTTTACATCAGTCTCCAACTTGGAAATATCAGGTAACTATAAGCAGATTTGACTTGGCTTTATTAGTTGCTCGAACCATCACCTAAAATGTGATAGGATGAAGACAGAGAAGACAGGTGTCGAAGCCTGAATGGTGCGCAGTCTCTTAGTGGTACCTGTTGTGTAGATCAGTATGGTCCAGAACTTTCTGTGATGATGTAAATGTTCTCTGTGCTGTGCAGCTGGGATGCCACCTAACCACATGCGGCCATTGAGCATATGAGATCTAGGGCTAGAAATGTACTCATTTATTTAAATAACCACATGTGCTTACTGTATTGGCCAGTGAGGCCTGGTTGAAGGCTCTGACAAGTGAAATAGGAGCAGACTTGCTAGCGCTGGCACAGACCGTGTGTCCTGTGGGAATCCAGAGTAATGGGACTAGCCGCAAAGTAATGCCACCCTGATTCAGGTTTACTGGCTGAATCTGAAGGAGTAATACATACCCAGAGAGACCCCTGCTGAAAAATACTATCCAAGCCCTTCAAGTAGGGGACAGTGACAAGAGCCAGCTGGGAGAAAATGTCTGGGCTGGTGAGGGGATTCCCAGCTCTATCCCAGCTGGGCAACGAGAGATTAATTTTTAGCCATGGAACTCCCCTTTGCAAATGGAAACTTCCGTAGAATCCTACTATAGATCGTAGTAACTTGGAGCTCTCTTCGTTCAAGTCAGGCGTGGACCTTCAGTGGCTGTGCCGCCTTGTCCTCGAACTGGTAAAAGGAAATTCTCCATCCCTGCAGCAGGTCTTGAAGTCAATAATGAAGCTTCATGTTTATTGTTTGAAACAAATTTATTCTCAGAATAATGCACAAAAGTAGAGGTTGAGGCTACCTTTGGGAGGCTTCCCCCCCTTCCTCCCCCTCCTCTCTGACTGCCAGGGAGAACAGAGTTGAAGGAAACATGCAATCACAAACAATGATCAACTCTAAAGACAAAAAGGTTTGGTCCAAAAGAACTCAACATAATTAATCCAATTACTGCGCAGAGCTTCACTGAGTGGGAGTAAGCTACTGCAGACGTAGTGTCTCCACAGGGCGGCTCCTCAGTGCACCAGGGGGGCCTGCTTGAGGGAGATGAGGACAGAGCGCATGCGGGAGACGTCTTTGGCCTGCTTGCTGGACTTGGGGTTAAAGTCACACAGCCGGGCCACCCGTTCCCACTCAGTGCCTGGGGACGACTCGTCTATGTCGTTTACAAAGGCTTCTTCTGCTGCCCTGGAAGCAACAACAAAGTATGTCGGTTTAATGGAGAAGCCCTCGTGAGCTACCTGGCGGCTGCCTTGTTACAGAAGTAACTGCCTCTTCACGCCTGACTTAATGGCATTCTGCTTTTCCAAAGAGTAACAGCCCCTGGCTCAGCTCAGACTCGGGAGCAGACACGTGGCCAGTTCTCCTAGGCACAGAGGGCCCGGACCGCCGTGTAAAATGTTGGAATACAGGTGTTTGGTTCAGGGCTCACTCTCTGTCTCTGGAGACACAGAGCATTACCAAAGCAAGTCCTCAGCCGGCTATGCACGGCCTTCGTCAGCGGGAGCCAAGCAGCAGGCCGGGCAAGAGTGTGCACAGTTTATGTTGGGCTCTACTGAGTTTCAAGTGAATTGAGAGACTTCTCAAAAGCCCACCGGTCATTGCACGATAGCCTCTGGATTTATTCCTAAGGCTGGAGAGAAACAGGGCAGATCAAAAGGAATTCAAGACACAGCTCCCATGCGAGCAGGCACTAGAGACTAAAGCCATTCTGGAAGGGGGTTTGTTAGGACATTCTCCAGGTGAGCTGCAAGTTGGCTGTTTTCCCTCCAGCCAGGTGCCTTGGGCCGCTCAGGGCATGTTCTGGAAGAGGTGGGCGCCCAATGGCTGAGGAGCCAATCAATGTTAGCTGCTTTGGGGTACAATGCTGCTCCAACATTCTTTCAGGTCAAGGTCAGCCCACCCCCCCGCTGGGAACTAACTGGTGGGAGCTCAGCCCAAAAGGACAGTGGAAAGAGGAGGAAGACACACTCTATTCATCTACTCCGACAAGCATCACGGGCAAAGCGAAAGCGATGGAGATGACTGGTCTGCGGGGACGGAGGGGTGGCACTCTCACAGGGATGGCCGTGGCGAACACTGCTGAAGCCCGGAGCCACTACGACACTGCGACTTCATGGCACACACAGTTAGGGGCAGTGAGAAAGGTTTACTTAACTGTTCTAGGCTGTAGCAAGGATGGTTTATGTTTGTGCTTAAAGGTGAAGAGAAGAAAAGAAACGAGAGAAACTTTAGGTCAGATATAGAAAATGAGAATGAGCTCAATGCAGATGGTCAGTAAGCTAGACATGCCCTTGCCACTCCGTCTACACTTAGGAACGTGCAGCTGGCTTTGCTGGGCCACCCTGCTGCCCAGCAAACCCAGACTCGACCTTTCCAGTCTCCGTTTCTACTCCAGAGAGAATGTGCAAAAATCAGTCCAACACCACCTGTAAGTCCAGCATTTCACAAATCTCATCGCAAATGCATCTGGGGACCCAGGAAACCCCGCTCTGTATTCTAAAGGGACGAACGTGTCGAGGTCACAGGCCCTAAGATAAGCAGCTCTACAGCCATGAACCCATCGTCCACCCTTCCCACCAGTTACTCTTCCTTCTACCCTCATCTCCCTTATCAAAATAGAGTCCTAATTTGTGAGGAAACAGCAAGAACTGTTTCCAAGTCGTCTTCGGCAATACTGCTTTGAAAACAAGAGTCCTTAAATATTTTTCCAGAGAAGATACAGTTTTCTTTGGGGGGAAAAAGCCACCGTGGCCCATTATCAGACAGCTTTGGCTATATCGACCTTAAAAAGCTGGGGCTTCTTTGTGCCAAAGTGGGGGACAGGCATCAGAAGCACAGAGAAGCAATTACAGGACCCCCACTCCCCTAACGAGACCATCTCCTTTGCTCCCAAGGAAGCAGCAACCAACCCCACATGTTCTTCAGAAGAAC